>NC_086099.1:113780682-114080682 GCF_963921235.1 Mobula hypostoma | reverse complement strand
CCTAAATGTCAACCTGTGACTGTGAACTAACCCTGACTGTTAATCTGTGACCCCACCCTCACCCTGACTGTCAATCTGTGACCCCAAACTCAACCGGACTGTCAATCTGTGACCACGAACTCCCCCTGACTGTCAATCTGTGACTCCAAACTCACCCTGACTGTCAGTCTGTGACCTCAAACTCACCCTGTCAATCTGTGTCCCCGAACTCACCCTGTCAGTCTGTGACCTCAAACTTACCCTGTCAATCTGTGACCCCGAACTCACCCTGTCAGTCTGTGACCTCAAACTCACCCTGTCAATCGGTGACCACGAACTCACCCTCAGTATGTAACCCCGAAATCACACCACCTGTCGATGTGTGACCGAGAATTCACACTGAATGTCAATCTGTGATCCTGAACTCACCGAGTGTCAAACTGTAACGCCGAAATCACCCTCACTGTCAATCTGTGACACTGAACTCACCCTGACTGTCAATCTGTGACCCCGAACTCACACTGACAGTCAATCTGTCACCCCGAATTCACTGTGACTGTCAATCTCCAACCCCAAACTCTTCCTGAATATCAGTCTGTGACCCTGAATTCACACAGAATGTCTAAGACCCCGAACTAACCCTGACTGTTAATCTGCGACCCCAAACACACCCTGAATGTAAACCTGTGACTCCAAATTCTCCCTCACTGTCAATCTCAGACCCTGAACTCACCCTGACTGTCAATCTGTGACCCCGAACTCACTCTACCTGACAATCTGTAACCCTGAACTCAGCCTGTCATTCTGTGATCCCGAACCCACCCTGACTGTCAACCTGTGATGCTGAATTCACAATGAATGTCAATCCGTGACCCTGAATTCACCCTGAAGGTCAACCTGTGACCGCAAACTAACCCCGACTGTCAATCTGTGACCTTGAACTCACCCTGACTATCAATCTGTGACACCAAACTCACACAGACTGTCAATCTGTGACCCTGAACTCACCCTGACTGTCAATCGGTGACTTCGAACTCACCATGAATGTCAATCTGTGACGACAAACTCACCCTCAGTGTCAATCTTGACTCCGAACTCATCCTCACTGTCAATCTATGACCCCGAACTCACCCTGACTGTCAATCTGTGACCTCAAACTCACCCTGACTGTCAATCTGTGACCCCGAACTCACCATGGCTGTCAATCTGTCACCCCGAATTCACCCTGAATGTCAATCTGTGACCTCGAACTCACCCTGACTGTCAATCTGTGACCCTGAACTCACCGTGACTGTCAATCTGTAACCCCAAATTCACCCTGAATGTCAACCTGTGACCCCGAACTCACACTGTCAACCTGTGACCCCAAACTCAACCTGAACATCAATCTGTGACCCCGAACTCACCCTGACTGTCAATCTGTGACCCAGAACTCACAATGACTGTCCATCTGTGTCCTTGAACTCAGCCTATCTGTCAATCTGTGACCCCGAACTCACACTGACTGACAATCTGTGACCCCGAACTCACCCTAACTGTCAATTGGTGTCTTCAAACTCAAACTGAATGTCAATCGGTGACCCCTAACTCACAGTGAATGTCAACCTGTGACCCCAAACTCACCCTGACTGTCAATCTGAGACCCTGAACTCACCCTGACAGTCAATCTGTCACCCCGAATTCACACTGACTGTCAATCTGTGACCCTGAACTCACCCTGACAGTCAATCTGTCACCCCGAATTCACTGTGACTGTCAATCTCCGACCCCAAAATCTTCCTGAATGTCAATCTGTGACCCCAAATTCACACAGAATGTCTATCTGAGACCCCGAACTAACCCTGACTGTTAATCTGCGACCCCAAACACACCCTGAATGTAAACCTGTGACCCCAAATTCACCTTCACTGTCAATCTCAGACCCTGAACTCACTCTGACTGTCAATCTGTGACCCCGAACTCACTCTACCTGACAATCTGTAACCCTGAACTCAGCCTGTTAATCCGTGACCCTGAATTCACCTTGAAGGTCAACCTGTGACCACAAACTAACCCCGACTGTCAATCTATGACCTTCAACTCACCTTGACTATCAATCTGTGACACCAATCTCACATCGACTGTCAATCTGTGACCCTGAACTCACCCTGACTGTCAATCGGTGACCTCAAACTCACCATGAATGTCAATCTGTGACGACAAACTAACCCTCAATGTCAACCTTGACTCCGAACTCATCCTCACTGTCAATCTGTGACCCCGAACTCACCCTGACTGTCAATCTGTGACTGGAATTCACCCTGACTGTCAATCTGTGACTTCAAACTCACCCTGACTGTCAATCTGTGACCCTGAACTCACCCTGACTGTCAATCTGTGACCCTGAACTCACCATGGCTGTCAATCTGTCACCCCGAATTCACCCTGAATGTCAATCTGTGACTGGAATTCACCCTGACTGTCAATCTGTGACTTCGAACTCACCCTGACTGTCAATCTGTGACTGGAATTCACCCTGACTGTCAATCTGTGACCCCGAACTCACCATGGCTGTCAATCTGTCACCCCAAATTCACCCTGAATGTCAATCTGTGACTGGAATTCACCCTGACTGTCAATCTGTGACTTCGAACTCACCCTGAATGTCAATCTGTGACCCCGAACTCACCCTGACTGTCAATCTGTGACACTAAACTCAAACTGAATGTCAAACTTGACTCCAAACTCACACTGACTGTCAATCTGTGACCCCTAACTCACACTGACTGTCAATCTGAGACCCCGAATTCAACCTGACTGACAATCTGTGATCTCAAACTCACCCTGATTGTGAATCTGGACCCCAATCTGACCCAGACTGTTATTCTGTGAGCCCAAACTCACACTGACTGTCAACCTGTGATGCAGAATTTACACAGAATGTCAATCCGTGACCCCGAATTCACCCTGACTGTCAAGCTGTGACCTCGAACTCACCCTGACAGTCAATCTGTGACCCTGAACTCACCCTGACTGTCAATCTGTAACCCCAAATTCACCCTGAATGTCAACCTGTGACCCCAAACTCAACCGGACTGTCAATCTGTGACCACAAGCTCACCCTGACTGTCAATCTGTGACCCCGAACTCACCCTGACTGTCAATCTGTGACCTCAAACTCACCCTGTCAATCTGTAACCCTGAACTCACCCTGACTGTCAGTCTCTGACCTCAAACTCACCCTGTCAATCGGTGACCACGAACTCACCCTGAATGTCAATCGGTGACCCTCGAACAAAACCTGACTGCCAATCTGTGACTCCGTACTAACCCTGACTGTTAATCTGTGACCCAAACCTCACAGTGAATGTCAACCTGTGACCCCGAACTCACCCTGACTGTCAATCTGTGATGCCAAACTCAACCTGAATGTCAACTTTGACTCCAAATTCACCATCACTATCAATCTGTGACCCCGAACTCATCCTGACTGACAATCTGTGACCCCAAATTCAACCGGACTGTCAATCTGTGACCTCAAACTCACCCTGCATGTCAATCTAGACCCCAAACTGACCCTGACTATCAATCTGTGAGCCCGAACTCACCCTGACTGTCAAACTGTGACGCTGAATTATCACAGAATGTCAATCAGTGACCCTGAATTCACACTAAATGTCAACCTGTGACCCCGAACTAAACCTGACTGTTAATCGGTGAAACCCAACCTCATCCTGAATGTCAATCTGTGAACCAGAACTCACAGTGACTGTCCATCTGTGACCTCGAACTCACCCTGACTGACAATCTGTGACCCAAATTCACCCTGACTGTCAATCTGTGACCCCGAACTCACACTGACTGAATATCTGTGACACCGAACTAACCCTGACTGTCAATATGTAACCCCGAAATCACACCACCTGTCGATGAGTGACCGAGAATTCATACTGAATGTCAATCTGTGACCCTGAACTCACCCTGAGGGTCAAACTGTGGTCGCAAACTAACCCCGACTGTCAATCTGTGACCTTGAACTCACCCTGACTATCAATCTGTGACCCCAAATTCACCCTGAATGTCAACCTGTGACCCCGAACTCACGCTGTCAACCTGTGACCCCAAACTCAACCTGAATGTCAATCTGTAACCCCAAACTCACCCTGACTGTCAATCTGTGACCCAGAACTCACAGTGACTGTCCATCTGTGACCTTGAACTCACCCTGACTGACAATCTGTGACCCCGAACTCACCCTAACTGTCAATTGGTGTCTTCAAACTCAAACTGAATGTCAATCGGTGACCCCTAACTAACCCTGACTGTCAATATGTGACCCCGAAATCACACCACCTGTAAATGTGTGACCAAGAATTCACACTGAATGTCAATCTGTGACGCCGAATTCCATCTGAATGCCATTCTGTGACTCCAACCTAACACTTACTGTTAATCTGTGACCCCAAACTCACCCTGAATGTCAAACTGTGACCCCGAATACACCATCACTGTCAATCTGTGACTCCGTACTAACCCTGACTGTTAAACTGTGACACAAACCTCACAGTGAATGTCAACCTGCGACCCCGAACTCACCCTGACTGTCAATCTGTGATGCCAAACTCAACCTGAATGTCAACTTTGACTCCAAATTCACCCTCACTATCAATCTGTGACCCCGAACTCATCCTGACTGACAATCTGTGACCCCAAATTCACCCTGACTGTCAATCTGTGACCTCAAACTCACCCTGCATGTCAATCTAGACCCCAAACTGACCCTGACTATCAATCTGTGAGCCCGAACTCACCCTGACTGTCAACCTGTGATGCTGAATTATCACAGAATGTAAATCAGTGACCCTGAATTCACACTAAATGTCAACCTGTGACCCCGAACTAAACCTGACTGTTAATCGGTGGATCCCAACCTCATCCTAAATGTCAATCTGTGACCCCGAACTCACCCTGACTGTCAATCTGTGACCCAGAACTCACAGGGACTGTCCATCTGTGACCCCGAACTCACCCTGACTGCCAATCTGTGACCCAGAACTCACAGTGACTGTCCATCTGTGACCCTGAACTCACCCTGACTGTCCATCTGTGACCCCGAACTCACAATGACTGTCAATCGGTGTCCACAAACTCAAACTGAATATCAATCAGTGACCCATACTCACACTGAATGTCAATCTGTGCCCCCGAACTAACCCTGACTGTCAATATGTAACCCTGAAATCACACCACCTGTCGATGTGTGACCGAGAATTCACACTGAATGTCAATCTGTGAAACTGAACTCACCCTGATTGTCAACCTGTGACCCCGAACTCACTCTACCTGACAATCTGTGACACTGAACTCAGCCTGTTATTCTGTGACCCTGAACTCACTCTGACTGTTAATCTGTGACCCCAACCTCACCCTGAATGAGAATCTATGACCCCGAATTCACCCTGACTGTCAAGTTGTGACCTCGAACTCACCCTGACTGTCAATCTGTGACCTCAAACTCACCCTGAATGTCAACCTAGACCTCTAACTCACCCTGACTGTCAATCTGTGACCTCAAACTCACCCTGAATGTCAATCTAGACCTCTAACTCATCCTGAATGTCGATCTGTGACCCCAAACTCAACCAGACTGTCAATCTGTGACCACGAACTCACCATGACTGTCAATCTGTGATCCCGAACTCACCCTGTCAATCTGTAACCCTGAACTCACCCTGACTGTCAGTTTCTGACCTCAAACTCACCCTGTCAATCGGTGACCACGAACTCACCCTGAATGTTTAATCGGTGACCCTCGAACTCAACCTGACTGACAATCTGTGTCTCCGTACTAACCCTGACTGTTAATCTGTGACCCAAACCTCACAGTGAATGTCAACCTGTGACCCCGATCTCACCCTGACTGTCAATATGTGACCCCGAAATCACACCACCTGTAAATGTGTGACCGAGAATTCACACTGAATGTCAATCTGTGACCCCAACCTAACACTTACTGTTAATCTGTGACCCCAAACTCACCCTGAATGTCAAACTGTGACCCCGAAATCACCCTCACTGTCAATCTGTGACACTGAACTTACCCTGTCTGTCAATCTGTGACCCCAAACTCACACTGTCAATCTGTGACCCCGAACTCACCCTGACAGTCAATCTGTCACCCCAAATTCACCATGACGATCAGTCTCCGACCCCGAACTCTTGCTGAATGTCAATCTGTGACCACGAATTCACACCAGATGTCTATCTGAGACCCCGAACTAACCCCGACTGTTAATCTGCGACCCCAAACACAACCTGAATGTAAACCTGTGACCCTGAATTCACCCTCACTGTCAATCTGAGACCCTGAACTCACCCTGACTGTCAACCTGTAACCCTGAATTCACCCTAAATGTCAACTTGTGACTGCAAACTAACCCTGACTGTCAATATGTGACCTTGAACTCACCTTGACTGTCAATCGGTGACCTCGAACTCACCCTGACAGTCAATCTGTGACACCAAACTCACCCTGAATGTCAAACGTGACTCTGAACTCACCCTCACTGTCAATCTATGACCCCGAACTCTACTCTGACCGACAATCTGCGACCCCAAACTTACCCTGAATGTGAATCTGGACCCCAAACTAACACTGACTGTCATTCTGTGAGCCCAGACTCACACTGACAGTCAACCTGCGACGCAGAATTTACACAGAATGTCAATCCGTGACCCAGAATTCACCCAAAATGTCAACCTGTGACCCCAAACTAACACTGACTGTTAATCTGTGACCCCAACCTCACCCTGAATGAGAATCTGTGACCCCGAACTCACCCTAACTGTCATTCTGAGACCCTGAACTCACCCTGACTGTTTATCTGTGACCCCAAACTCACCCTGAATGTCAATCTAGACCTCTAACTCACCCTGACTGTCAATCTGTGACCCCGAACTCACCGTGGCTGTCAATCTGTCACCCCGAATTCACCCTGACTGTCAATCTGTGACTGGAATTCACCCTGACTGTCAATCTGTGACTTCGATCTCACCCTGAATGTCAATCTGTGACTCCAAATTCAGCGTGTCAATCAGTGACCTCGAACTCACACAGAATGTCAATCGGTGACCCCTATCTCACACTGAATGTCAAACGGTGACCGCGAACTAACCCTTACTGTTAATCTGTGACCACGAACTCACCCTGACAGTCAATCTGTGACGCGGAATTCACACAGAATGTCAATCCGTGACCCTGTATTCACACTAAATGTCAACCTGTGACCCGGAACAAACCCTGACTGTTGACCTGTGACCCCAACCTCACCCTGAATATCAATCTGTGACCCCGAATTCACCCTGACTTTCAATCTGTGACTGGAATTCACCCTGACTGTCAATCTGTGACTTCAAACTCACCCTGACTGTCAATCTGTGACCTCGAACTCACCGTGGCTGTCTATCTGTGACCCTGAACTCACCCTGACTGTCAATTGGTGACCTCGATCTCACGCTGAATGTCAATCTGTGACCCCGAACTCACTGTGGCTGTCAATCTGTCATCCCGAATTCACCCTGAATGTCAATCTGTGACCCCGAATTCACCCTGACTTTCAATCTGTGACTGGAATTCACCCTGACTGTCAATCTGTGACTTCAAACTCACCCTGACTGTCAATCTGTGACCTCGAACTCACCGTGGCTGTCAATCTGTCATCCCGAATTCACCCTGAATGTCAATCTGTGACTTCGATCTCACCCTGACTGTCAATCTGTGATCCCGAACTCACAGTGACTGTCAATCGGTGACCTCGAACTCAACCTGACGGTCAATCTGTGACAACAAACTCACTCTGACTGTCAATCGGTGACCTCGAACTCACCCTGACTGTCAATCGGTGACCTCGAACTCACCCTGACTGTCAATCTGTGACACCAAACTCACCCTGAATGTCAAACGTGATTCGGAAGTCACACTCACTGTCAATCTCTGACCCCGAACTCACCCTGACTATCAACCTATAACGCGGAATTCACACAAAATGTCAATCCGTGACCCTGCATTCACACTAAATGTCAACCTGTGACCCGGAACAAACCCTGACTGTTGACCTGTGACCCCAACCTCACCGTGAATGTCAATCTGTGACTCCGAATTCACCGTGACTGTTAATCTGTGACCCCGAATTCACCCTGACTGTCAATCTGTGACTGGAATTCACCCTGACTGTCAATCTGTGACTTCAACCTCACCCTGACTGTCAATCCATGACCCCGAACTCACCCTGACTGTCAACCTGTGACCTCGAACTCATCCCGCTTGTCAATCTGTGACATCGGATTCACCCTGACTGCAGTCTGTGACACTGAACTCACTCTGAATGTCAATCTGTGACCCCGAATTCAGCGTGTCAATCAGTGACCTTGAACTCACACAGAATGTCAATCGGTGACCCCTATCTCACACTGAATGTCAAACGGTGACCGCGAACTAACCCTTACTGTTTATCTGTGACCACGAACTCACCCTGACAGTCAATCTGTGACGCGGAATTCACACAGAATGTCAATCCGTGACCCTGTATTCACACTAAATGTCAACCTGTGACCCGGAACAAACCCTGACTGTTGACCTGTGACCCCAACCTCACTCTGAATGTCAATCTGTGACCCCGAATTCACCCTGACTGTCAATCTGTGACTGGAATTCACCCTGACTGTCAATCTGTGACCTCGAACTCACCGTGGCTGTCTATCTGTGACCCCGAACTCACCCTAACTGTCAATTGGTGACCTCGAACTCACGCTGAATGTCAATCTGTGACCCCAAACTCACCGTGGCTGTCAATCTGTCACCCCGAATTCACCCTGAATGTCAATCTGTGACTTCAAACTCACCCTGTCAATCTGTGACACCGAACTCACCCTGACTGTCAATCAGAGACCTCGAACTCACCCTGACTGTCAATCTGTCACCCCGAATTCACCCTGAATGTCAAATTTGACTCCGAACTCACCCTCACTGTCAAATTGTGACGCCGAACTCACTCTGACCGACATCTGTGACCCGAAATTCACCCTGACTGTCAATCTGTGATCTCAAACTCACCCTGAATGTGAATCTGGACCCCAAACTGACCCTGACTGTCATTCTGTGAGCCCAGACTCACACTGACAGTCAACCTGTGATGCAGAATTTACACAGAAAGTCAATCCATGACCCAGAATTCACCCAAAATGTCAACCTGTGACTGACTGTTAATGTTAATGTGTGACCCCAACCTCATCCTCAATGAGAATCTGTGACCCCGAACTCACCCTAACTGTCAATCTGTGACCCCGAACTCACCCTGACTGTCAAGCTGTGACCTCGAACTCATCCCGCTTGTCAATCTGTGACATCGAATTCACCCTGACTGTAATCTGTGACACTGAACTCACCTTGACTGTCAATCTGTGACCCCAAATTCAGCCTGACTGTCAATCTGTGACCCCGAATTCAGCCTCTCAATCAGTGACTTCAAACTCACACAGAATGTCAATCGGTGACCCCTATCTCACACTGAATGTCAAATGGTGACCTCGAAGTAACCCTTACTGTTAATCTGTGACCCCGAACTCAACCTGGATGCCATTCTGTGACCCAGAACTCACCCTGACTGTCAACCTATAACGCGGAATTCACACAGAATGTCAATCCGTGACCCTGCATTCACACTAAATGTCAACCTGTGACCCGGAACAAACCCTGACTGTTGACCTGTGACCCCAACCTCACCCTGAATGTCAATCTGTGACCCCGAATTCACCGTGACTGTCAATCTGTGACCCCAAATTCACCCTGACTGTCAATCTGTGACTGGAATTCACACTGACTGTCAATCTGTGACTTTGACCTCACCCTGACTGTCAATCTATGACCCCAAACTCACCGTGACTGTCAATTGGTGACCTCGAACTCACGCTGAATGTCAATCTGTGACCCCGAACTAACCCTGACTGTCAATATGTAACCCCGAAATCACACCACCTGTCGATGTGTGACTGAGAATTCACACTGAATGTCAACCTGTGACCCCAAACTCACTCTACCTGACAATCTGTGACCCTGAACTCACCCTGACTGTTAATCTGTGATCCCAACCTCACCCTGAATGAGAATCTATGACCCCGAATTCACCCTGACTGTCAAGTTGTGACCTCGAACTCACCCTGACTGTCAATCTGTGACCCCGAACTCAACGTGGCTGTCAATCTGTCACCCCGAATTCACCCTGACTGTCAATCTGTGACCTCAAACTCATCCTGAATGTCAATCTAGACCTCTAACACACGCTGACTGTCAATCTGTGACCCCGAACTCACCGTGGCTGTCAATATGTAACCCCGAAATCACACCACCTGTCGATGTGTGACCGAGAATTCACACTGAATGTCAATCTGTGACCCTGAACTCACCCTGTCAAACTGTGACCCCGAAATCACCCTCACTGTCAATCTGTGACACTGAACTCACCCTGAATGTCAATCTGTGACCCCGAACTCACTGTGGCTGTCAATCTGTCACCTCGAGTTCACCCTGACTGTCAATCTGTGACTTCGATCTCACCCTGACTGTCAATCTGTGACCCCGAACTCACCCTGACTGTCAATCTGTGACACTGAACTCACCCTGAATGTCATTCTGTGACCCCAACCTCACCCTGAATGAGAATCTATGACCCCAAATTCACCCTGACTGTCAAGTTGTGACCTCGAACTCACACTGACTGTCAATCTGTGACCTCAAACTCACCCTGAATGTCAATCTAGACCGCTAACTCACCCTGACTGTCAATCTGTGACCCCGAACTCACCGTGGCTGTCAATCTGTCACCCCGAATTCACCCTGACTGTCAATCTGTGACTGGAATTCACCCTGACTGTCAATCTGTGACTTCGATCTCACCCTGACTGTCAATCTGTGACCCCGAACTCACAGTGACTGTCAATCGGTGACCTCGAACTCAACCTGACTGTCAATCTGTGACACCAAACTCACTCTGACTGTCAATCGGTGACTTCGAACTCACCCTGACTGTCAATCGGTGACCTAGAACTCACCCTGACTGTCAATCTGTGACACCAAACTCACCCTGAATGTCAAACATGATTCGGAAGTCACACTCACTGTCAACCTGTGACCCCGAACTCACCCTGACTGTCAACCTGTGACCCCGAACTCACTCTACCTGACAATCTGTGACAGTGAACTCAGCCTGTCATTCTGTGACCCTGAACTCACCCTGACTGTTAATCTGTGACCCCAACCTCACCCTGAATGAGAATCTATGACCCCGAGTTCGCCCTGACTGTCAATTGGAGACGTCGAACTCACGCTGAATGTCAATCTGTGACCCCGAACTCACCGTGGCTGTCAATCTGTCACCCCGAATTCACCCTGAATGTCAATCTGTGACTTCAAACTCACCCTGACTGTCAACCTGTGACCCCAAACTCACCCTGAATGAGAATCTATGACCCCGAATTCACCCTGACTGTTAATCTGTGACCCCAAACTCACTCTACCTGACAATCTGTGACCCTGAACTCAGCCTGTCATTCTGTGACCCTGAACTCACCCTGACTGTTAATCTGTGATCCCAACCTCACCCTGAATGAGAATCTATGACCCCGAATTCACCCTGACTGTCAAGTTGTAACCTCGAACTCACACTGACTGTCAATCTGTGACCTCAAACTCACCCTGAATGTCAATCTGGACCTCTAACTCACCCTGACTGTCAATCTGTGACCCCGAACTCACTGTGGCTGTCAATCTGTCACCTCGAGTTCACCCTGACTGTCAATCTGTGACTTCGATCTCACCCTGACTGTCAATCTGTGACCCCAAACTCACAGTGACTATCAATCGGTGACCTCGAACTCAACCTGACTGTCAATCTGTGACACCAAACTCACTCTGACTGTCAATCGGTGACTTCGAACTCACCCTGACTGTCAATCGGTGACCTAGAACTCACCCTGACTGTCAATCTGTGACACCAAACTCACCCTGAATGTCAAACATGATTCGGAAGTCACACTCACTGTCAATCTGTGACCCCGAACTCACCCTGACTGTCAACCTATAATGCGGAATTCACACAGAATGTCAATCCGTGACCCTGCATTCACACTAAATGTCAACCTGTGACCCGGAACAAACCCTGACTGTTGACCTGAGACCCCAACCTCACCCTGATTGTCAATCTGTGACCCCGAATTCACCGTGACTGTCAATCTGTGACCCCGAACTAACCCTGACTGTCAATATGTAACCCCGAAATCACACCACCTGTCGATGTGTGACCGAGAATTCACACTGAATGTCAATCTGTGACACTGAACTCACCCTGACTGTCAACCTGTGACCCCGAACTCACTCTACCTGACAATCTGTGACAGTGAACTCAGCCTGTCATTCTGTGACCCTGAACTCACCCTGACTGTTAATCTGTGACCCCGAACTCACTCTACCTGACAATCTGTGACAGTGAACTCAGCCTGTCATTCTGTGACCCTGAACTCACCCTGACTGTTAATCTGTGACCCCAACCTCACCCTGAATGAGAATCTATGACCCCGAGTTCGCCCTGACTGTCAATAATTGGAGACGTCGAACTCACGCTGAATGTCAATCTGTGATCCCGAACTCACCGTGGCTGTCAATCTGTCACCCCGAATTCACCCTGAATGTCAATCTGTGACTTCAAACTCACCCTGACTGTCAACCTGTGACCCCGAACTCACTCTACCTGACAATCTGTGACAGTGAACTCAGCCTGTCATTCTGTGACCCTGAACTCACCCTGACTGTTAATCTGTGACCCCAACCTCACCCTGAATGAGAATCTATGACCCCGAGTTCACCCTGACTGTCAATTGGAGACGTCGAACTCACGCTGAATGTCAATCTGTGACCCCGAACTCACACTGACTGTCAATCTGTGACCTCAAACTCACCCTGAATGTCAATCTGGACCTCTAACTCACCCTGACTGTCAATCTGTGACCCCGAACTCACTGTGGCTGTCAATCTGTCACCTCGAGTTCACCCTGACTGTCAATCTGTGACTTCGAACTCAACCTGACTGTCAATCTGTGACACCAAACTCACTCTGACTGTCAATCGGTGACCTCGAACTCACCCTGACTGTCAATCGGTGACCTCGAACTCACCCTGACTGTCAATCTGTGACACCAAACTCACCCTGAATGTCAAACATGATTCGGAAGTCACACTCACTGTCAATCTGTGACCCCGAACTCACCCTGACTGTCAACCTATAATGCGGAATTCACACAGAATGTCAATCCGTGACCCTGTATTCACACTAAATGTCAACCTGTGACCCGGAACAAACCCTGACTGTTGACCTGAGACCCCAACCTCACCCTGAACGTCAATCTGTGACCCCGAATTCACCGTGACTATCAAGTTGTGACCTCGAACTCACACTGACTGTCAATCTGTGACCTCTAACTCACCCTGACTGTCAATCTGTGACCCCGAACTCACCGTGGCTGTCAATCTGTCACCCCGAATTCACCCTGACTGTCAATCTGTGACTTCGATCTCACCCTGACTGTCAATCTGTGACTGGAATTCACCCTGACTGTCAATCTGTGACTTCGATCTCACCCTGACTGTCAATCTGTGACACCGAACTCACCCTGATTGTCAATTGGTGGAATTCACCCTGATTGTCAATCTGTGACTTCGATCTCACCCTGACTGTCAATCTGTGACTGGAATTCACCCTGACTGTCAATCTGTGACTTCGATCTCACCCTGACTGTCAATCTGTGACACCGAACTCACAGTGACTGTCAATCGGTGACCTCGAACTCACCCTGATTGTCAATTGGTGACCTCGAACTCACGCTGAATGTCAATCTGTGACCTATACTCACACTGAATGTCAATCTGTGACCCCGAACTAACCCTGACTGTCAATATGTAACCCCGAAATCACACCACCTGTCGATGTGTGACCGAGAATTCACACTGAATGTCAATCTGTGACCCTGAACTCACCCTGTCAAACTGTGACCCCGAAATCACCCTCACTGTCAATCTGTGACACTGAACTCACCCTGACTGTCAACCTGTGACCCCGAACTCACTCTACCTGACAATCTGTGACAGTGAACTCAGCCTGTCATTCTGTGACCCTGAACTCACCCTGACTGTTAATCTGTGACCCCAACCTCACCCTGAATGAGAATCTATGACCCTGAGTTCACCCTGACTGTCAATTGGAGATGTCGAACTCACGCTGAATGTCAATCTGTGACCCCGAACTCACCGTGGCTGTCAATCTGTCACCCCGAATTCACCCTGAATGTCAATCTGTGACTTCGAACTCACCCTGACTGTCAATCTGTGACACCGAACTCACCCTGACTGTCAATCTGTGACTGGAATTCACCCTGACTGTCAATCGGTGACCTCGATCTCACCCTGACTGTCAATCTGTGACACCAAACTCACCCTGAATGTCAAATATGATTCGGAAGTCACACTCACTGTCAATCTGTGATCTCAAACTCACCCTGAAAGTGAATCTGGACCCCAAAATGACCCTGACTGTCATTCTGTGAGCCCAGACTCACACTGACAGTCAACCTGTGATGCAGAACTTACACAGAATGTCAATCCATGACCCAGAATGTCAACCTGTGACCCCAAACTAACACTGACTGTTAATCTGTGACCCCAACCTCATCCTAAATGAGAATCTGTGACCCCAAATTCACCCTAACTATCAATCTGTGACCTCAAACTCACCCTGAATGTCAATCTGGACCTCTAACTCACCCTGACTGTCAATCTGTGACCCCGAACTCACCGTGGCTGTCAATCTGTCACCCCGAATTCACCCTGACTGTCAATCTGTGACTTCGATCTCACCTTGACTGTCAATCTGTGACTGGAATTCACCCTGACTGTCAATCTGTGACTTCGATCTCACCCTGACTGTCAATCTGTGACCCCGAACTCACAGTGACTGTCAATCGGTGACCTCGAACTCACCCTGACTGTCAACCTATAATGCGGAATTCACACAGAATGTCAATCCGCGACCCTGTATTCACACTAAATGTCAACCTGTGACCCGGAACAAACCCTGACTGTTGACCTGAGACCCCAACCTCACCCTGAATGTCAATCTGTGACCCCGAATTCACCGTGACTGTCAAGTTGTGACCTCGAACTCACACTGACTGTCAATCTGTGACCTCAAACTCACCCTGAATGTCAATCTGGACCTCTAACTCACCCTGACTGTCAATCTGTGACCCCGAACTCACCGTGGCTGTCAATCTGTCACCCCGAATTCACCCTGACTGTCAATCTGTGACTTCGATCTCACCCTGACTGTCAATCTGTCACCCCGAATTCACTCTGACCGACATCTGCGACCCCAAATTCACCCTGACTGTCAATCTGTGATCTCAAACTCACCCTGAAAGTGAATCTGGACCCCAAACTGACCCTGACTGTCATTCTGTGAGCCCAGACTCACACTGACAGCCAACCTGTGATGCAGAACTTACACAGAATGTCAATCCATGACCCAGAATTCACCCAGAATGTCAACCTGTGACCCCAAACTAACACTGACTGTTAATCTGTGACCCCAACCTCATCCTAAATGAGAATCTGTGACCCCAAATTCACCCTAACTATCAATCTGTGACCTCAAACTCACCCTGAATGTCAATCTGGACCTGTAACTCACCCTGACTGTCAATCTGTGACCCCGAACTCACCGTGGCTGTCAATCTGTCACCCCGAATTCACCCTGACTGTCAATCTGTGACTTTGATCTCACCTTGACTGTCAATCTGTTACTGGAATTCACCCTGACTGTCAATCTGTGACTTCGATCTCACCCTGACTGTCAATCTGTGACACCAAACTCACCCTGAATGTCAAATATGATTCGGAAGTCACACTCACTGTCAATCTGTGATCTCAAACTCACCCTGAAAGTGAATCTGGACCCCAAAATGACCCTGACTGTCATTCTGTGAGCCCAGACTCACACTGACAGTCAACCTGTGATGCAGAACTTACACAGAATGTCAATCCATGACCCAGAATGTCAACCTGTGACCCCAAACTAACACTGACTGTTAATCTGTGACCCCAACCTCATCCTAAATGAGAATCTGTGACCCCAAATTCACCCTAACTATCAATCTGTGACCTCAAACTCACCCTGAATGTCAATCTGGACCTCTAACTCACCCTGACTGTCAATCTGTGACCCCGAACTCACCGTGGCTGTCAATCTGTCACCCCGAATTCACCCTGACTGTCAATCTGTGACTTCGATCTCACCTTGACTGTCAATCTGTGACTGGAATTCACCCTGACTGTCAATCTGTGACTTCGATCTCACCCTGACTGTCAATCTGTGACCCCGAACTCACAGTGACTGTCAAAGGGTGACCTCGAACTCACCCTGACTGTCAACCTATAATGCGGAATTCACACAGAATGTCAATCCGCGACCCTGTATTCACACTAAATGTCAACCTGTGACCCGGAACAAACCCTGACTGTTGACCTGAGACCCCAACCTCACCCTGAATGTCAATCTGTGACCCCGAATTCACCGTGACTGTCAAGTTGTGACCTTGAACTCACACTGACTGTCAATCTGTGACCTCAAACTCACCCTGAATGTCAATCTGGACCTCTAACTCACCCTGACTGTCAATCTCTGACCCCGAACTCACCGTGGCTGTCAATCTGTCACCCCGAATTCACCCTGACTGTCAATCTGTCACCCCGAATTCACTCTGACCGACATCTGCGACCCCAAATTCACCCTGACTGTCAATGTGTGATCTCAAACTCACCCTGAAAGTGAATCTGGACCCCAAACTGACCCTGACTGTCATTCTGTGAGCCCAGACTCACACTGACAGCCAACCTGTGATGCAGAACTTACACAGAATGTCAATCCATGACCCAGAATTCACCCAGAATGTCAACCTGTGACCCCAAACTAACACTGACTGTTAATCTGTGACCCCAACCTCATCCTAAATGAGAATCTGTGACCCCAAATTCACCCTAACTATCAATCTGTGACCTCAAACTCACCCTGAATGTCAATCTGGACCTGTAACTCACCCTGACTGTCAATCTGTGACCCCGAACTCACCGTGGCTGTCAATCTGTCACCCCGAATTCACCCTGACTGTCAATCTGTGACTTCGATCTCACCTTGACTGTCAATCTGTTACTGGAATTCACCCTGACTGTCAATCTGTGACTTCGATCTCACCCTGACTGTCAATCTGTGACCCCGAACTCACAGTGACTGTCAATCGGTGACCTCGAACTCACACTGACTGTCAATTGGTGACCTCGAACTCACGCTGAATGTCAATCTGTGACCTATACTCACACTGAATGTCAATCCGTGACCCTGTATTCACACTAAATGTCAACCTGTGACCCGGAACAAACCCTGACTGTTGACCTGAGACCCCAACCTCACCCTGAATGTCAATCTGTGACCCCGAATTCACCCTGACTGTCAATCTGTGACTGGAATTCACCCTGACTGTCAATCTGTGACTTCGATCTCACCCTGACTGTCAATCTGTTACCCCGAATTCACTCTGACCGACATCTGCGACCCCAAATTCACCCTGACTGTCAATCTGTGATCTCAAACTCACCCTGAAAGTGAATCTGGACCCCAAACTGACCCTGACTGTCACTCTGTGAGCCCAGACTCACACTGACAGTCAACCTGTGATGCAGAACGTACACAGAATGTCAATCCATGACCCAGAATTCACCCAGAATGTCAACCTGTGACCCCAAACTAACACTGACTGTTAATCTGTGACCCCAACCTCATCCTAAATGAGAATCTGTGACCCCAAACTTACCCTAACTATCAATCTGTGACCCCGAACTCACCCTGACTGTCAAGCTGTGACCTCAAACTCATCCCGCTTGTCAATCTGTGACATCGAATTCACCCTGACTGTAATCTGTGACACTGAACTCACCCTGACTGCCAATCTGTAACCCCGAACTCACCCTGACTGTCAATCTGTGACCCCGAATTCAGCCTGACTGTCAATCTGTGACCCCAAATTCAGCCTGTCAATCAGTGACCTCAAACTCACACAGAATGTCAATCGGTGACCCCTATCTCACACTGAATGTCAAATGGTGACCGCGAACTAACCCTTACTGTTAATCTGTGACCCCGAACTCAACCTGGATGTCATTCTGTGACCCAGAACTCACCCTGACTGTCAACCTATAACGCGGAATTCACACAGAATGTCAATCCGTGACCCTATATTCACACTAAATGTCAACCTGTGACCCGGAACAAACCCTGACTGTTGACCTGTGACCCCAACCTCACCCTGAATGTCAATCTGTGACCCCAAATTCACCGTGACTGTCAATCTGTCACCCCGAATTCACCCTAACTGTCAATCTGTGACTTCGATCTCACCCTAACTATCAATCTATGACCCCGAACTCACAGTGACTGTCAATCTGTGACCCCGAACTCACAGTGACTGTCAATTGGTGACCTCGAACTCACGCTGAATGTCAATCTGTGACCCATACTCACACTGAATGTCAATCTGTGACCCCGAACTAACCCTGACTGTCAATATGTAACCCTGAAATCACACCACCTGTCGATGTGTGACCGAGAATTCACACTGAATGTCAATCTGTGACCCTGAACTCACCCTGTCAACCTGTGACCCCGAACTCACTCTACCTGACAACCTGTGACACTGAACTCACCCTGACTGTCAACCTGTGACCCCAACCTCACCCTGAATGAGAATCTATGACCCCGAATTCACCCTGACTGTCAAGTTGTGAACTCGAACTCACCCTGACTGTCAATCTGTGACCTCGAACTCATCCTGAATGTCAATCTAGACCTCTAACTCACCCTGACTGTCAATCTGTGACCCCGAACTCACCGTGGCTGTCAATCTGTCACCCCGAATTCACCCTGACTGTCAATCTGTGACTGGAATTCACCCTGACTGTCAATCTGTGACTTCGATCTCAACCTGACTGTCAATCTGTGACACCAAACTCACTCTGACTGTCGATCGGTGACCTCGAACTCACCCTGACTGTCAATCGGTGACCTAGAACTCACCCTGACTGTCAATCTGTGACACCAAACTCACCCTGAATGTCAAACGTGATTCGGAAGTCACACTCACTGTCAATCTGTGACCCTGAATTCACCCTGACTGTCAACCTATAAGGCGGAATTCACACAGAATGTCAATCCGTGACCCTGCATTCACACTAAATGTCAACCTGTGACCCGGAACAAACCCTGACTGTTGACCTGAGACCCCAACTTCACCCTGAATGTCAATCTGTGACTTCGAACTCACCCTGACTGTCAATCGGTGACCTCGAACTCACCCTGACTGTCAATCGGTGACCTCGAACTCACCCTGACTGTCAATCTGTGACACCAAACTCACCCTGAATGTTAAATTTGACTCCGAACTTATCCTCACTGTCAATTTCAGACCCCGAATTCAACCTGACTGACAATCGGTGACCCCAAATTCACCCTGAATGTCAACCTGTGACGCAGAATTTACACAGAATATCAATCCATGACCCAGAATTCACCCAAAATGTCAACCTGTGACCCCAAACTAACACTGACTGTTAATCTGTGACCCCAACCTCACCCTGAATGTGAATCTGTGACCCCAACCTCACCCTGACTGTCAATCTGTGACCCTGAACTCACCCTGACTGTCAATCTGCAACTGCAAATTCACCCTGGATGTCAACCTGTGACCCCGAACTCATGCTACCTGTCAATCTGTGACCCTGAACTCAGCCTGTCATTCTGTGACCCCGAAATCACCCTGACTGCCGACCTGTGACCCTGAATTTACCCTAAATGTCAACATCTGACCGTAAACTAACCCTGACTGTCAATCTGTGACTTCAAACTCACCCTAACTGTCAAATTGTGAACCCGTACTCACAGTATCAATCTGTGACCCCAAACTCACCCTGACAGTCATTCTGTGACCCCTAATTCAACAGGACTGTCAATCTGTGACACCGAACTCAACCTGAATGTCAATCTCTGACCCCAATCTCACCCTGAATGTCAAGCTTTGACCCCAAATTCACGCTCACTGTCAATCTGTGACCGCAAACTCACCCTGACTGTCAATCTGTGGCTTCGAACTCACCCTGACTGTCAATCTGCGACCTCGAACTCACAGTGACTGTCAATCTGTGACCCCGAACTCACCCTGACTGTCAATTGGTGACCTTGAACTCACGCTGAATGTGAATCTGTGACCCCGAACTCACCGTGGCTGTCAATCTGTCACCTCGAATTCACCCTGAATGTCAACCTGTGACCCCGAACTCACGCTGTCAACCTGTGACCCCGAACTCACGCTGTCAACCTGTGACCCCAAACTCAACCTGAATGTCAATCTGTGACTTCAAACTCACACTGACTGTCAATCTGTGACCTCGAACTCATAGTGACTGTCAATCTGTGACCCCTAACTCACCCTGACTGCCAATTGCTGACCTCGAACTCACTCTGAATGTCAATCTGTGACCCTGAACTCAGCCTGACTGTCAATCTGCAACCGCAGATTCACTCTGAATGTCAACCTGTGAACCGGAACTCACTCTGTCAACCTGTGACCCCAAACTCAACCTGAATGTCAATCTGTGACCCCGAACTCATGCTACCTGTCAATCTGTGACCCTGAACTCAGCCTGTCATTCTGTGACCCCGAAATCACCCTGACTGCCGACCTGTGACCCTGAATTTACCCTAAATGTCAACATCTGACCGCAAACTGACCCTGACTGTCAATCTGTGACTTCAAACTCACCTTGACTGTCAATCTGTGACCTCGAACTCAAAGTGACTGTCAATCCGTGACCCCAAACTCACCCTGACTGTCAATAGGTGACCTCGAACTCACCATGGCTGTCAATCTGTCACCTCGAATTCACCCTGAATGTCAATCTGTGACTGGAATTCACCCTGACTGTTAATCTGTGACCCCAACCTCACCCTGAATGAGAATCTGTGACACCGACCTCACCCTGACTGTAAAGCTGTGACCTCGACCTCACCCCACTTGTCAATCTATGACATCGAATTCACCCTGACTGTAATCTGTGACACTGAACTCACCCTGACTGTCAATCTGTAACCCCGAATTCACCCTGACTGTCAACCTGTGACCCCGAACTCACCGTGGCTGTCAATCTGTCACCTCGAATTCACCCTGAATGTCAATCTGTGACTGGAATTCACCCTGACTGTCAATCTGTACCTTCGATCTCACCCTGACTGTCAATCTGTGACCCCGAACTCACAGTGACTGTCAATCGGTGACCTCGAACTCAACCTGACTGTCAATCTGTGACACCAAACTCACCCTGAATGGTAAACTTGACTCCGAACTCAGCCTCACTGTCAATCTGTGACCCCGAACTCACACTGAATGTCAATCTGTGACCCCGAATTCACCCTGACTGTCAATCTGTGACCTCGAACTTACCCTGAATGTGAATCTGGACCCCAAACTGACCCAGACTGTCATTCTGTGAGCACAGACTCATACTGACTGTCAACCTATAACGCAGAAATTACACAGAATGTCAATCCGTGACCCCGAACTCACCCTGAATGTCATTCTGTGACCCAAATTCACCCTGACTGTCAACCTGTGACGTGGAATTCACACAGAATGTCAATCCGTGACCCTGTATTCACACTAAATGTCAACCTGTGACGCTGAACAAACCCTGACTGTTGACCTGTGACCCCAACCTCACCATGAATATCAATCTGTGACCCCGAATTCACCGTGACTGTCAATCTGTGACCCCGAATTCACCCTGACTGTCAATCTGTGACCCCGAGTTCACCCTGACTGTCATTCGATGTCCTCAAACTCACACTGAATGTCAATCGGTGACCCCTAACTCACACTGAATGTCAATCTGTGACCCTGAACTAACATTGAATGTCAATCTGTGACCCCGAACTGAACCACCTGTAAATGAGTGACCGTGAATTCACACTGAATGTCAATCTGTGACCCCGAACTAACCCTGACTGTCAATCTGTGACCCCGAAATCACCCTCATGGTCAATCTGTGACCGTGAACTCACCCTGACTGTCAATCTGTGACCCCGTACACATACTATCAATCTGTGACCCCAAACTCACCCCGACTGTCAATTTGTGACCCCAAACTCACACTGATTGTCAATCTGTGACCCCGAGATCAGCAGGACTGTCAATCTGAATGTCAATCTCTGACCCCAATCTCACCCTGAATGTCAACCTTTGACCCCAAATTCACGCTCACTGTCAATCTGTGACCGCAAACTAACCCTTACTGTCAATCTGTGACGTGGAACTCACCCTGACTGTCAATCTATGACGTGGAACTAACCCTGACTGTCAATCTGTGATGCTGAACTCACCCTGACTGCCAAACTGAAACGCTGAATTCTCTCTGAATGTCATTCTGTGACCCAAACTCACACTGACTGTCAACCTGTGACGTGGAATTCACACAGAATGTCAATCCGTGACCCTGTATTCACACTAAATGTCAACCTGTGACGCTGAACAAACCCTGACTGTTGACCTGTGACCCCAACCTCACCATGAATATCAATCTGTCACCCCGAATTCACCCTGAATTTCAATCTGTGACCCCGAATTCACCCTGACTGTCAATCTGTGACTTCGAACTCACCCTGACTGTCATTCGGTGTCCTCGAACTCACACTGAATATCAATTGGTGACCCCTAACTCACACTGAATGTCAATCTGTGACCCTGAACTAACATTGAATGTCAATCTGTGACCCCGAACTGAACCACGTGTAAATGAGTGACCGCGAATTCACCCTGAATGTCAATCTGTGACTGGAATTCACCCTGACTGTCAATCTGTGACGTGGAACTCACCCTGACTGTCAATCTATGACCTCGAACTCACAGTGACTGTCAATCTGTGACCCCGAACTCACCCTGACTGTCAATTGGTGACCTCGAACTCACTCTGAATGTCAATCTGTGACCCCGAAGTCACCGTGGCTGTCAATCTGTCACCTCAAATTCACCCTGAACGTCAATCTGTGACCCCAAATTCACCCTGACTGTCAATCTGTGACCCCGAACTCACAGTGACTGTCAATCGGTGACCTCGAACTCAACCTGACTGTCAATCTGTGATACCAAACTCACCCTGAATGGTAAACTTGACTCCGAACGCACCCTCACTGTCAATATGTGACCCCGATCTCACACTGAATGTCAATCTGTAACCCCAAATTCACCCTGACTGTCAAGCTGTGACCTCGAACTCACCCAGACTGTCAATTTGTTACCCTGAATTCACCCTGACTGTCAATCTGTAAACCGAAGTTCACCCTGAATGTCAACCTGTGACCCCAAACTCAACCTGAATGTCAATCTCTGACCCCGAACTCACTTTGACTGTCAATCTGTGACCCCGAATTCACGCTGAATGTCAATCAGTGACCCCGAACTCACCGTGACTGTCAATCTGTGACCCCGAACTCAGCCTGTCAATCAGTGACCCTGAACTCACACAGAATGTCAATGGGTGACCGTGAACTAACCCTTACTGTTAATCTGTGACCCCAAACTCACCCTGAATGTCATTCTGTGACCCAAACTCACACTGACTGTCAACCTGTGACGCGGAATTCACACAGAATGGCAATCAGTGACCCTGTATTCACACTAAATGTCAACCTGTGACGCTGAACAAACCCTGACTGTTGACCTGTGACCACAACCTCACCATGAATATCAATCTGTGACCCCGAATTCACCGTGACCGTCAATCTGTGACCCCGAACTCACCCTGACTGTCATTCGGTGTCCTCGAACTCACACTGAATGTCAATCGGTGAACCCTAACTCACACTGAATGTCAACCTGTGACCCTGAACTAACATTGAATGTCAATCTGTGACCCCGAACTGAACCACCTGTAAATGAGTGACCGCGAATTCACCCTGAATGTCAATCTGTGACTTCGAACGCACCCTGACTGTCAATCTGTGACCTCGAACTCAAGTGACTGTCAATTGGTGACCTTGAACTCACGCTGAATGTCAATCTGTGACCCTGAACTCACCCTGACTCTCAATCTGCAACCGCAAATTCACCCTGGATGTCAACCTGTGACCCCGAACTCAACCTGAATGTCAATCTGTGACGCCGAACTCATGCTACCTGTCAATCTGTGACCCTGAACTCAGCCTGTCATTCTGTGACCCCGAAATCACCCTGACTGCCGACCTGTGACCCTGAATTTACCCTAAATGTCAACATCTGACCGTAAACTAACCCTGACTGTCAATCTGTGACGTGGAACTCACCCTAACTGTCAAATTGTGAACCCGTACTCACAGTATCAATCTGTGACCCCAAACTCACCCTGACAGTCATTCTGTGACCCCTAATTCAACAGGACTGTCAATCTGTGACACCGAACTCAACCTGAATGTCAATCTCTGACCCCAATCTCACCCTGAATGTCAAGCTTTGACCCCAAATTCACGCTCACTGTCAATCTGTGACCGCAAACTCACCCTGACTGTCAATCTGTGGCTTCGAACTCACCCTGACTGTCAATCTGTGACCCCGAACTCACAGTGACTGTCAATCTGTAACCCCAAATTCACCCTGAATGTCAATCTGTGACCCCGAACTCTCCCTGACTGTCAATCGGTGACCTTGAACTCACCCTGACTGTCAATCGGTGACCACAAACTCACCCTGACTGTCAATCTGTAACCCCGAACTCACCCTGACTGTCAATCGGTGACCTCGAACTCACCCTGACTGTCAATCGGTGACCTCGAACTCACCCTGAATGTCAATCGGTGACCGCGAACTCACCCTGAATGTCATTCTGTGACCCAAACTCACCCTGACTGTCAACCTGTTACGCGGAATTCACACAGAATGTCAATCCGTGACCCTGTATTTACACTAAATGTCAACTTGTGACCCTGAACAAACCCTGACTGTTGACCTGTGACCACAACCTCACCCTGAATGTCAATCTGTGACCCCGAATTCACCGTGACTGTCAATCTGTGACCCCGAATTCACCCTGACTGTCAATCTGTGACTTCGAACTCACCCTGACTGTCATTTGATGTCCTCAAACTCACACTGAATGTCAATCGGTGACCCCTAACTCACACTGAATGTCAATCTGTGACCCCGAATTCACCTTGAATGTCAAGCTATGACTGGAATTCACCCTGACTGTCAATCTCTGACTTCGAACTCACCCTGACTGTCAATCTGTGACCTCGAACTCACAGTGACTGTCAATCTGTGACCCCGAACTCACCTTGACTATCAATTGGTGACCTTGAACTCACGCTGACTGTCAATCTGTGACCCCGAACTCACAGTGACTGTCAATCGGTGACCTCGAACTCAACCTGACTGTCAATCTGTGACACCAAACTCACCCTGAATGGTAAACTTGACTCCGAACTCAGCCTCACTGTCAATCTGTGACCCCGAACTCACACTGAATGTCAATCTGTGACCCCAAATTCACCCTGATTGTTAATCTGTGACCTCGAACTCACCCTGACTGTCAATCTGTGACCTCGAACTCACCCTGAATGTGAATCTGGATCCCAAACTGAGCCAGACTGTCATTCTGTGAGCACAGACTCATACTGACTGTCAACCTGTGACACAGAATTTCAACAGAATGTCAAACCGTGACCCAGAATTCACCTAAAATGTCAACCTGTGACCCCAGACTAACACTGACTGTTAATCTGTGACCCCAAACTCACCCTGACTGTCAATCGGTGACCTCGAACTCACCCCACTTGTCAATCTGTGACCTTGAACTCACCCTGACTGTCAATCTGTGACCCCGAACTCACCCTGACTGTCAATCTGTGACCCCGAATTCAACAGGACTGTCAATCTGTGACACCGAACTCAACCTGAATGTCAATCTGTGACCCCAATCTCACCCAGAATGTCAACCTTTGACCCCAAATTCACGTTCACTGTCAATCTGTGACCGCAAAATAAACCTGACTGTCAATCTGTAACGTGGAACTCACCCCGACTGTCAATCTATGATGCCGAACTCACACTGACTGTCAAACTGAGACACCGAATTCACTCTGAATGTCAATCTGTGACACCGAACTAACCCTTACTGTTAATCTGTGACCCCAAACACACCCTCACTGTCAATCTGTGACCTCAAACTCACCCTGAATGTCAATCTGTGACCCCGAACTCACCGTGGCTGTCAATCTGTCACCCCGAATTCACCCTGAATGTCAATCTGTGACCTCAAACTCACCCTCACTGTCAATCTGTGACCTCAAACTCACCCTGAATGTCAATCTGTGACCCCGAACTCACCGTGGCTGTCAATCTGTCACCCCGAATTCACCCTGAATGTCAATCTGTGACCTCAAACTCACCCTGACTGTCAATATGTGACCCTGAACTCACCCTCACTGTCAATCTGTGACCCCAAACTCACCCTGAATGTCAACCTAGACACCGAACTCAGCATCACTATCAATCTGTGACCTCAAACTCACCCTGAATGTCAATCTGGACCGCGAACTGACCCTGACTGTCATTCAGTGACCCCGACTCACCGGGACTGTCAACCTGTGACACCGAATTTACACAGAATGTCAATTCGTGACCTTGAATTCATACTAAATGTCATCCTGTGACCCCCAACTAACCCTGACTGTAAATCTGTCACCCCGAATTCACCCTGACTGTCAATCTGAGACTTCGAACTCAGCCTGAATGTCAATCTGTGACCCCAAACTCACAGTGACTGTCAATCTGTGACCCCGAATTCACACTGACTGTCAATCAGTGTCCTCGAACTCACACTGAATATCAATCGGTGACCCCAAACTCACACTGAATGTCAATCTGTGACCCTGAACGAACCCCGACTGTCATAATGTTACGCCGAATTCACCCTGAATGTCATTCTGTGACCCCGAACTAACCCTTTCTGTTAATCTGTGACCCCAATCTCACCCTGAATGTTAATCTGTGACCCCGAAATCACCCTCATGGTCAATCTGTGATCCTGAACTCACCCTGACTGTCAATCTGTAACCATGAACTCACCCTGACTGTCAATCTGTAACCCCGAATTCACCCTGTCAAGCTGTGACCTCGAACTCACCCAGACTGTCAATCTGTAACCCCAAGTTCACCCTGAATGTCAACCTGTGACCCCAAACTCAACCTGAATGTCAATCTCTGACCCCGAACTCACTTTGACTGTCAATCTGTGACCCCGAACTCATGCTGAATGTCAATCGGTGACCCCAAACTCACCGTGACTGTCAATCTGTGACCCCGAACTCAGCCTGTCAATCAGTGACCACGAACTCACACAGAATGTCAATCGGTGACTGCGAACTAACCCTTACTGTTAATCTGTGACACTGAACTCACCCTGAATGT
Organism: Mobula hypostoma; assembly: GCF_963921235.1. Lineage (NCBI taxonomy): Eukaryota > Metazoa > Chordata > Chondrichthyes > Myliobatiformes > Myliobatidae > Mobula > Mobula hypostoma. The sequence goes on along the minus strand of NC_086099.1, from coordinate 114,053,085 downwards.
CATTCTGTGACCCAAACTCACCCTGACTGTTAACCTGTGACACGGAATTCACACAGAATGGCAATCCGTGACCCTGTATTCACACTAAATGTCAACCTGTGACCCTGAACAAACCCTGAATGTTGACCTGTGACCCCAACCTCACCCTGAATGTCAATCTGTGACCCCAAACTCACAGTGACTGTCAATCTGTGCCCTCGAACTCACGCTGACTGTCAACCTGTGACCCCAGACTAACACTGACTGTTAATCTGTGACCCCAACCTCACCCTGAATGAGAATCTGTGACCCCAAAGTCACCCTGACTGTCAAGCTGTGACCTCGAACTCACCGCACTTGTCAATCTGTGACCTTGAACTCACCCTGAATGTCAATCTGTGACCCCGAACTCACCGTGGCTGTCAATCTGTCACCCCGAATTCACCCTGACTGTCAATCGGTGACCCCGAACTCACCCTGACTGTCAAGCTGTGACCTCGATCTCACCCAGACTGTCAATCTGTTACCCTGAATTCACCCTGACTGTCAATCTGTAACCCCAAGTTCACCCTGAATGTCAACCTGTGACCCCAAACTCAACCTGACTGTCAATTGGTGACCTTAAACTCACACGGAATGTCAATCTGTGACCCCGAACTCACCGTGGCTGTCAATCTGTCACCTCGAATTCACCCTGAATGTCAATCTGTGACTGGAATTCACCCTGACTGTCAATCTGTGACTTCGATCTCACCCTGACTGTCAATCTGTGACCCCGAACTCACAGTGACTGTCAATCTGTAACCCCAAATTCACCCTGAATGTCAATCTGTGACCATGAACTCACCCTGACTGTCAATCTGTGACCCCGAACTCACCCTGACTGACAATCTGTGACCCCAATCTCAACCAGAATGTCAACTTTTGACCCCAAATTCACGTTCACTGTCAATCTGTGACAGCAAAATAAACCTGACTGTCAATCTGTAACGTGGAACTCACCCTGAATGTCAATCTGTGACCCCGAACTCACCGTAGCTGTCACTGTCACCCCTAATTCACCCTAAATGTCAATCTGTGACTTCGAACTCACCCTGACTGTCAATCTGTGACCCCGAACTCACAGTGACTGTCAATTGGTGACCTCGAACTCACCCTGACTGTCAATCTGTGACACCAAACTCACCCTGACTGTCAATCTGTGACCCCGAATTCACCCTGACTGCCAAGCTGTGGCCTCGAACTCACCCTGACTGTCAATCTGTGACCCTGAACTTACCCTGACTGTCAATCTGTCACCCCAAACTCAACCTGAATGTCAAACTGTGACCCCGAACTCACGCTGTCAACCTGTGACCCCAAACTCAACCTGAATGTCAATCTGTGACCCCGAACTCACTCTGGCTGTCAATCTGTGACCCCGAACTCACGCTGAATGTCAATCGGTGACCCCGAACTCACCGTGACTCTCAATCTGTGACCCCGAATTCAACCACTGTCCATCTGTGATCTCAAACTCACCCTGACTGTCAATCTGTGACCCCGAACTCAGCCTGTCAATCAGTGACCTCGAACTCACACAGAATGTCAATCGGTGACCCCTACCTCACACAGAATGTCAATCGGTGACCGGGTACTAACCCTTACTGTTAATCTGTGACCCTGAACTCATCCTGAATGTCATTCTGTCACCCAGAACTCACACTGACTGTCACCCTGTGACGCGGAATTCACACAGAATGTCAATTCGTGACCCTGTATTCACGCTAAATGTCAACCTGTGACCCTAAACAAACCCTGACTATTGACCTGTGACCCCAACCTCACCCTGAATGTCAATCTGTGACCCCGAATTCACCCTGACTGTCAATCTGTGACTTTGAACTCACCCTGACTGTCAATCTGTGACCCTGAACTCACCCTGACTGTCAATCTGTAACCCCAAATTCACCCTGACTGTCAATCTGTGACCCCGAACTCACCCTGACTGTCAATCTATGACCCCGAATTCAACAAGACTGTCAATCTGTGACACCGAACTCAACCTGAATGTCAATCTGTGACCCCAATCTCACCCAGAATTTCAACCTTTGACCCCAAATTCACGTTCACTGTCAATCTGTGACCGCAAAATAAACCTGACTGTCAATCTGTAACATGGAACTCACCCCGACTGTCAATCTGTGATGCCGAACTCACACTGACTGTCAAACTGAGAAACCGAATTCACTCTGAATGTCAATCTGTGACACCGAACTAACCCTTACTGTTAATCTGTGACCCCAAACACACCCTCACTGTCAATCTGTGACCTCAAACTCACCCTGAATGTCAATCTGTGACCCCGAACTCACCGTGGCTGTCAATCTGTCACCCCGAATTCACCCTGAATGTCAATCTGTGACTTCGAACTCACCCTGACTGTCAATCTGTGACCCCGAACTCACCCTGACTGTCAATCGGTGACCTCGAACTCACCCTGACTGTCAATCGGTGACCTCGAACTCACCCTGACTGTCAATCTGTAACCCCGAACTCACCCTGACTGTCATTCGGTGACCTCGAACTCACCCTGACTGTCAATCGGTGACCTCGAACTCACCTGAATGTCAATCTGTGACCCCGAACTAACCCTTACTGTTAATCTGTGACCCCAAACTCACCCTCACTGTCAATCTGTGACCTCAAACTCACCCTGAATGTCAATCTGTGACCCCGAACTCACCGTGGCTGTCAATCTGTCACCCCGAATTCACCCTGAATGTCCATCTGTGACTTCGAACTCACCCTGACTGTCAATCTGTGACCCCGAACTCACCCTGACTGTCAATCGGTGACCTCGAACTCACCCTGACTGTCAATCGATGACCTCGAACTCACCCTGACTGTCAATCGGTGACCTCGAACTCACCCTGAATGTCAAATTTGACTCCGAACTCACCCTCACTGTCAATCTGAGACCCCGAATTCAACCTGACTGACAATCTCTGACCTCAAATTCACCCTGAATGTCAACCTGTGACGCAGAATTTAAACAGAATGTCAATCCATGACCCAGAATTCAAACAAAATGTCAACCTGTGACCCCAGACTAACACTGACCGTTAATCTGTGACCCCAACCTCACCCTGAATGAGAATCTGTGACCCCAAAGTCACCCTGACTGTCAAACTGTGACCTCGAACTCACCCCACTTGTCAATCTGTGACCTTGAACTCACCCTGACTGTCAATCTGTGACCCCGAACTCACCCTGACTGTCAATCGGTGACCTCGACCTCACCCTGACTGTCAATCGGTGACCTCGAACTCACCCTGACTGTCAATCTGTAACCCCGAACTCACCCTGACTGTCAATCGGTGACCTCGAACTCACCCTGACTGTCAATCGGTGACCTCGAACTCACCTGAATGTCAATCTGTGACCCCGAACTAACCCTTACTGTTAATCTGTGACCCCAAACTCACCCTCACTGTCAATCTGTGACCTCAAACTCACCCTGAATGTCAATCTGTGACCCCGAACTCACCGTGGCTGTCAATCTGTCACCCCGAATTCACCCTGAATGTCAATCTGTGACTTCGAACTCACCCTGACTGTCAATCTGTGACCCCGAACTCACCCTGACTGTCAATCGGTGACCTCGAACTCACCCTGACTGTCAATCGGTGACCTCAAACTCACCCTGACTGTCAATCTGTAACCCCGAACTCACCCTGACTGTCAATCGATGACCTCGAACTCACCCTGACTGTCAATCGGTGACCTCGAACTCACCCTGAATGTCAAATTTGACTCCGAACTCACCCTCACTGTCAATCTGTGACCCCGAACTCACCCTGACTGTCAATCTATGACCCCGAATTCAACAAGACTGTCAATCTGTGACACCGAACTCAACCTGAATGTCAATCTGTGTCCCCAATCTCACCCAGAATGTCAACCTTTGACCCCAAATTCACGTTCACTGTCAATCTGTGACCGCAAAATAAACCTGACTGTCAATCTGTAACGTGGAACTCACCCCGACTGTCAATCTGTGAGGCCGAACTCACACTGACTGTCAAACTGAGACACTGAATTCACTCTGAATGTCAATCTGTGACACCGAACTAACCCTTACTGTTAATCTGTGACCCCAAACTCACCCTCACTGTCAATCTGTGACCTCAAACTCACCCTGAATGTCAATCTGTGACCCCGAACTCACCGTGGCTGTCAATCTGTCACCCCGAATTCACCCTGAATGTCAATCTGTGACTTCGAACTCACACTGACTGTCAATCTGTGACCCCGAACTCACCCTGACTGTCAATCGGTGACCTCGAACTCACCCTGACTGTCAATCGGTGACCTCGAACTCACCCTGACTGTCAATCTGTAACCCCGAACTCACCCTGACTGTCAATCGGTGACCTCGAACTCACCCTGACTGTCAATCGGTGACCTCGAACTAACCCTTACTGTTAATCTGTGACCCCAAACTCACCCTCACTGTCAATCTGTGACCTCAAACTCACCCTGAATGTCAATCTGTGACCCCGAACTCACCCTGACTGTCAATCGGTGACCTCGAACTCACCCTGACTGTCAATCTGTAACCCCGAACTCACCCTGACTGTAATCTGTGACACTGAACTCACCCTGACTGTCAATCTGTCACCCCGAATTCACCCTGAATGTCAATCTGTGACTTCGAACTCACCCTGACTGTCAATCTGTAACCCCGAACTCACCCTGACTGTCAATCGGTGACCTCGAACTCACCCTGACTGTCAATCGGTGACCTCGAACTCACCCTGAATGTCAATCGGTGACCTCGAACTCACCCTGAATGTCAATCTGTGACCCCGAACTAACCCTCACTGTCAATCTGTGACCTCAAACTCACCCTGAATGTCAATCTGTGACCCCGAACTCACCGTGGCTGTCAATCTGTCACCCCGAATTCACCCTGAATGTCAATCTGTGACTTCGAACTCACCCTGACTGTCAATCTGTGACCCCGAACTCACCCTGACTGTCAATCGGTGACCTCGAACTCACCCTGACTGTCAATCGGTGACCTCAAACTCACCGACTGTCAATCTGTAACCCCGAACTCACCCTGACTGTCAATCCGTGACCTCGAACTCACCCTGACTGTCAATCAGTGACCTCGAACTCAGCCTGTCAATCAGTGACCTCGAACTCACACAGAATGACAATCGGTGACCGCAAACTAACCCTTACTGTTAATCTGTGACCCCGAACTCACCCTGAATGTCATTCTGTGACCCAAACTCACCCTGACTGTCAATCTGTGATGCAGAATTCACACAGAATGGCAATCAGTGACCCTGTATTCACACTAAATGTCAACCTGTGACCTTGAACAAATCATGACTGTTGACCTGTGACCCTAACCTCACCCTGAATGTCAATCTGTGACCCCGAATTCACTGTGACTGTCAATCTGTGCCCTCGAATTCACCCTGACTGTCAATCTGTGACCTCAAACTCACCCTGACTGTCAATCTGTCACCCCGAATTCACACTGAATGTCAAATTTGACTCCGAACTCACCCTCACTGTCAATCTGAGACCCTGAATTCAACCTGACTGACAATCTGTGACCCCAAATTCACCCTGAATGTCAACCTGTGACGCAGTATTTACACAGAATGTCAATCCATGACCCAGAATTCACCCAAAATGTCAACCTGTGACCCCAAACTAACACTGACCGTTAATCTGTGACCCCAACCTCACCCTGAATGTGAATCTGTGACCCCGAACTCACCCTGACTGTCAAGCTCTGACCTTGAACTCACCCCACTTGTCAATCTGTGACCTCAAAATCACCCTGAATGTCAATCTGTGACCCTGAACTCACCTTGACTGTCAATCTGTAACCGCAAATTCACCCTGAATGTCAACTTGTGACCCCGAACTCACGCTGTCAATCTGTGACCCCAAACTCAACGTAAATGTCAATCTGTGACCCCGAACTCACGCTACCTGTCAATCTGTGACCCCGAACTCACCCTGACTGTCAATCGGTGACCCTGAACTCACCCTGACTGTCAATCTACAACCGCAAATGCACCATGAATGTCAACCTGTGACCCCGATCTCACGCTGTCAACCTGTGACCCCAAACTCAACCTGAATGTCAATCTGTGATCCCGAACTCATGCTGCCTGTCACTCTGTGACCCTGAACTCAGCCTGTCATTCTGTGGCCCCGAAATCACCCTGACTGCTGACCTGTGACCCTGAATTTACCCTAAATGTCAACATCTGACCGCAAACTCACCCTGACTGTCAATCTGTGACCACAAACTCACTCTGAATGTCAATCTGTGACTGGAATTCACCCTGACTGTCAATCTGTGACTTCAAACTCACCCTGACTGTCAATCTATGACCTCGAACTCACAGTGACTGTCAATCTGTGCCCTCGAACTCACGCTGACTGTCAACCTGTGACCCCAGACTAACACTGACTGTTAATCTGTGACCTCAACCCCACCCTGAATGTGAATCTGTGACCCCGAAGTCACCCTGACTGTCAAGCTGTGACCTCGAACTCACCCCACTTGTCAATCTATGACATCGAACTCACCCTGACTGTAATCTGTGACACCAAACTCACCCTGACTGTCAATCTGTGACACCAAACTCACCCTGACTGTCAAGCTGTGACCTCGAACTCACCCAGACTGTCAATCTGTTACCCTGAATTCACCCTGACTGTCAATCTGTAAACCCAAGTTCACCCTGAATGTCAACCTGTGACCCCAAACTCAACCTGAAGTCAATCTCTGACCCCGAACTCACTTTGACTGTCGATCTGTAACCCCAAATTCACCCTGACTGTCAAGCTGTCACCTCGAACTCACCCAGACTGTCAATCAGTTACTCTGAATTCACCCAGACTGTCAATCTGTAAACCCAAGTTCACCCTGAATGTCAACCTGTGACCCCGAACTCAGGCTGAATGTCAATCGGTGACCCCGAACTCAGCCTGTCAATCAGTGACCTCAAACTCACACAGAATGTCAATCGGTGACCGCGAACTCACCCTGAATTTCATTCTGTGACCCAAACTCACCCTGACTGTCAACCTGTTACGCGGAATTCACACAGAATGTCAATCCGTGACCCTGTATTTACACTAAATGTCAACTTGTGACCCTGAAGAAACCCTGACTGTTGACCTGTGACCACAACCTCACCCTGACTGTCAATCGGTGACCTCGAACTCACCCCACTTGTCAATCTGTGACCTTGAACTCACCCTGACTGTCAATCTGTGACCCCGAACTCACCCTGACTGTCAATCTGTGACCCCGAATTCAACAGGACTGTCAATCTGTGACACCGAACTCAACCTGAATGTCAATCTGTGACCCCAATCTCACCCAGAATGTCAACCTTTGACCCCAAATTCACGTTCACTGTCAATCTGTGACTGCAAACTAAACCTGACTGTCAATCTGTAACGTGGAACTCACCCTGACTGTCAATCTGTGATGCCGAACTCACACTGACTGTCAAACTGAGACACCGAATTCACTCTGAATGTCAATCTGTGACACCGAACTAACCCTTACTGTTAATCTGTGACCCCAAACTCACCCTCACTGTCAATCTGTGACCTCAAACTCACCCTGAATGTCAATCTGTGACCCCGAACTCACCGTGGCTGTCAATCTGTCACCCCGAATTCACCCTGAATGTCAATCTGTGACCTCAAACTCACCCTGACTGTCAATATGTGACCCTGAACTCACCCTGACTGTCAATCTGTGACCCCAAACTCACCCTGAATGTCAACCTAGACACCGAACTCAGCATCACTATCAATCTGTGACCTCAAACTCACCCTGAATGTCAATCTGGACCGCGAACTGACCCTGACTGTCATTCAGTGACCCCGACTCACCGGGACTGTCAACCTGTGACACCGAATTTACACAGAATGTCAATTCATGACCTTGAATTCATACTAAATGTCATCCTGTGACCCTCAACTAACCCTGACTGTAAATCTGTCACCCCGAATTCACCCTGACTGTCAATCTGAGACTTCGAACTCAGCCTGAATGTCAATCTGTGACCCCAAACTCACAGTGACTGTCAATCTGTGACCCCGAATTCACACTGACTGTCAATCAGTGTCCTCGAACTCACACTGAATATCAATCGGTGACCCCAAACTCACACTGAATGTCAATCTGTGACCCTGAACGAACCCTGACTGTCATAATGTTACGCCGAATTCACCCTGAATGTCATTCTGTGACCCCGAACTAACCCTTTCTGTTAATCTGTGACCCCAATCTCACCCTGAATGTTAATCTGTGACCCCGAAATCACCCTCATGGTCAATCTGTGATCCTGAACTCACCCTGACTGTCAATCTGTAACCATGAACTCACCCTGACTGTCAATATGTAACCCCGAATTCACCCTGTCAAGCTGTGACCTCGAACTCACCCAGACTGTCAATCTGTAACCCCAAGTTCACCCTGAATGTCAATCTCTGACCCCGAACTCACTTTGACTGTCAATCTGTGACCCCGAACTCATGCTGAATGTCAATCGGTGACCCCAAACTCACCGTGACTGTCAATCTGTGACCCCGAACTCAGCCTGTCAATCAGTGACCACGAACTCACACAGAATGTCAATCGGTGACTGCGAACTAACCCTTACTGTTAATCTGTGACACTGAACTCACCCTGAATGTCATTCTGTGACCCAAACTCACCCTGACAGTTAACCTGTGACGCGGAATTCACACAGAATGTCAATCCGTGACCCTGTATTCACACTAAATGTCAACCTGTGACCCTGAACAAACCCTGACTGTTGACCTGTGACCCCAACCTCACCCTGAATGTCAATCTGTGACCCCAAACTCACAGTGACTATCAATCTGTGATCTCAAACTCACCTTGAATGTGAATCTGGACCCCAAACTGACCCTGACTGTCATTCTGTGAGCCTAAACTCACACTGACTGTCAACCTGTGATGCAGAATTTACACAGAATGTCAATCCGTGATCCAGAATTCACCCAAAATGTCAACCTGTGACCCCAAACTAACACTGACTGTTAATCTGTGACCCCAACCTCACTCTGAATGTGAATCTGTGACCCCGAACTCACCCTGATGTCAAGCTGTGACCTCGAACTCACCCAGACTGTCAATCTGTAACCCCAAGATCACCCTGAATGTCAACCTGTGACCCCAAACTCAACCTGAATGTCTATCTCTGACCCCGAACTCACTTTGACTGTCAATCTGTGACCCCGAACTCATGATGAATGGCAATCCGTGACCCTGTATTCACACTAAATGTCAACCTGTGACCCTGAACAAACCCTGACTGTTGACCTGTGACCACAACCTCACCCTGAATATCAATCTGTGACCCCGAATTCACCGTGACTGTCAATCTGTGACCCCGAATTCACCCTGACTGTCAATCTGTGACTTCGAACTCACCCTGATTGTCATTCGGTGTCCTCGAACTCACACTGAATGTCAATCGGTGACCCCTAACTCACACTGAATGTCAATCTGTAACCCTGAACTAACATTGAATGTCAATCTGTGACCCTGAACTGAACCACCTGTAAATGAGTGACCGCGAACTCACCCTGACTGTCAATTGGTGACCTTGAACTCACGCTGAATGTCAATCCGTGACCCTGAACTCACCGTGGCTGTCAATCTGTCACCTCGAATTCACCTTGAATGTCAATCTGTGACTGGAATTCACCCTGACTGTCAATCTGTGACTTCGATCTCACCCTGACTGTCAATCTGTGACCCCGAACTCACAGTGACTGTCAATCGGTGACCTCGAACTCAACCTGACTTGTCAATCTGTGACACCAAACTCACCCTGAATGGTAAACTTGACTCCGAACTCACCCTCACTGTCAATCTGTGACCCCGAACTCACACTGAATGTCAATCTGTGACCCCGAATTCACCCTGACTGTCAATCTGTGACCTCGAACTCACGCTGACTGTCAATCTGTGACCTCGAACTCACCCTGAATGTGAATCTGGACCCCAAGCTGACCCAGACTGTCATTCTGTGAGCCCAGACTCATACTGACAGTCAACCTGTGACGCAGAATTTACACAGAATGTCAATCCGTGACCCAGAATTCACCCAAAATGTCAACATGTGACCCCAGACTAACACTGACTGTTAATCTGTGACCCCAACCTCACCCTGAATGAGAATCTGTGACCCCGAAGTCACCTTGACTGTCAAGCTGTGACCTCGAACTCACCCCACTTGTCAATCTGTGACATCGAACTCACCCTGACTGTAATCTGTGACACTGAACTCACCCTGACTGTCAATCTGTCACCCCGAATTCACCCTGAATGTCAATCTGTGACTTCGAACTCACCCTGACTGTCAATCTGTGACCCCGAACTCACCCTGACTGTCAATCGGTGACCTCGAACTCACCCTGACTGTCAATCGGTGACCTCGAACTCACCCTGACTGTCAATCTGTAACCCCGAACTCACCCTGACTGTCAATCGGTGACCTCGAACTCACCCTGACTGTCAATCGGTGACCTCGAACTCACCCTGAATGTCAATCTGTGACCCCGAACTAACCCTCACTGTCAATCTGTGACCTCAAACTCACCCTGAATGTCAATCTGTGACCCCGAACTCACCGTGGCTGTCAATCTGTCACCCCGAATTCACCCTGAATGTCAATCTGTGACTTCGAACTCACCCTGACTGTCAATCTGTGACCCCGAACTCACCCTGACTGTCAATCGGTGACCTCGAACTCACCCTGACTGTCAATCGGTGACCTCAAACTCACCCTGACTGTCAATCTGTAACCCCGAACTCACCCTGACTGTCAATCCGTGACCTCGAACTCACCCTGACTGTCAATCGGTGACCTCGAACTCAGCCTGTCAATCAGTGACCTCGAACTCACACAGAATGACAATCGGTGACCGCAAACTAACCCTTACTGTTAATCTGTGACCCCGAACTCACCCTGAATGTCATTCTGTGACCCAAACTCACCCTGACTGTCAATCTGTGATGCAGAATTCACACAGAATGGCAATCAATGACCCTGTATTCACACTAAATGTCAACCTGTGACCTTGAACAAATCATGACTGTTGACCTGTGACCCCAACCTCACCCTGAATGTCAATCTGTGACCCCGAATTCACTGTGACTGTCAATCTGTGCCCTCGAATTCACCCTGACTGTCAATCTGTGACCTTGAACTCACCCTGACTGTCAATCTGTCACCCCGAATTCACACTGAATGTCAAATTTGACTCCGAACTCACCCTCACTGTCAATCTGAGACCCTGAATTCAACCTGACTGACAATCTGTGACCCCAAATTCACCCTGAATGTCAACCTGTGACGCAGTATTTACACAGAATATCAATCCATGACCCAGAATTCACCCAAAATGTCAACCTGTGACCCCAAACTAACACTGACCGTTAATCTGTGACCCCAACCTCACCCTGAATGTGAATCTGTGACCCCGAACTCACCCTGACTGTCAAGCTGTGACCTTGAACTCACCCCACTTGTCAATCTGTGACCTCAAAATCACCCTGTCAATCTGTGACCCTGAACTCACCTTGACTGTCAATCTGTAACCGCAAATTCACCCTGAATGTCAACTTGTGACCCCGAACTCACGCTGTCAACCTGTGACCCCAAACTCAACGTAAATGTCAATCTGTGACCCCAAACTCACGCTACCTGTCAATCTGTGACCCTGAACTCAGCCTGTCATTCTGTGACCCCAAAACCACCCTGACTGTGGACCTGTGACCCTGAATTTACCCTAAATGTCAACATCTGACCGCAAACTTACCCTGACTGTCAATCTGTGATGTGGAACTCACCCTGACTGTCAAATTGTGACCCTGAACTCACAGTGACTGTCAATCTGTGACCCCAAACTCACCCTGAATGTCAATCTGTGACTTCAAACTCACTCTGACTGTCAATCTGTGACCTCGAACTCACCGTGGCTGTCAATCTGTCACCTCGAATTCACCCTGAATGTCAATCCGTGACCCAGAATTCACCCAAAATGTCAACATGTGACCCCAGACTAACACTGACTGTTAATCTGTGACCCCAACCTCACCCTGAATGAGAATCTGTGACCCCGAAGTCACCTTGACTGTCAAGCTGTGACCTCGAACTCACCCCACTTGTCAATCTGTAACATCAAACTCACCCTGACTGTAATCTGTGACCTCGAACTCACCCAGACTGTCAATCTGTGACCCCGAACTCACGCTGAATGTCAATCGGTGACCCCGAACTCACCGTGACTGTCAATCTGAGAACCCGAACTCAGCCTGTCAATCAGTGATCTCGAAATCACACAGAATGTCAATCGGTGACCGCGAACTAACCCTTACTGTTAATCTGTGACCCCGAACTCACCCTGAATGTCATTCTGTGACCCAAACTCACCATGACTGTCAACCTGTGACGCGGAATTCACACAGAATGGCAATCAGTGACCCTGTATTCACACTAAATGTCAACCTGTGACCCTGAACAAACCCTGACTGTTGACCTGTGACCCCAACCTCACCATGAATATCAATCTGTGACCCCGAATTCACCGTGACTGTCAATCTGTGACCCTGAATTCACCCTGACTGTCCAATGTCATTCTGTGACCCCGAACTAACCCTTTCTGTTAATCTGTGACCCCAATCTCACCCTGAAAGTTAATCTGTGACCCCGAAATCACCCTCATGGTCAATCTGTGACCCAGAACTCACCCTGACTGTCAATCTGTAACCCCAAATTCACCCTGACTGTCAAGCTGTGACCTCGAACTCACCCAGACTGTCAATCTGTTACCCTGAACTCACCCTGACTGTCAATCTGTAACCCCAAATTCACCCTGAATGTCAATCTGTGACCATGAACTCACCCTGACTGTCAATCTGTGACCCCGAACTCACCCTGACTGTCAATCTGTGACCCCAAATTCAACAAGACTGTCAATCTGTGACACCGAACTCAACCTGAATGTCAATCTGTGACCCCAATCTCACCCTGAATGTCAACCTTTGACCCCGAATTCAGGCTCACTGTCAATCTGTGACCGCAAACTAACCCTGACTGTCAATCTGTGACGTGGAACTCACCCTGAGCGTCAATTTGTGACGTGGAACTCACCCTGACTGTCAAACTGAGACACTGAATTCACTCTGAATGTCATTCTGTGACCCTGAACTAACCCTTATTATTAATCTGTTACCCCAAACTCACCCTCCATGTCAATCTGTAACCCCAAATTCACCCTGAATGTCAACCTGTGACGCCAAACTCACCCTGAATGTCAATCTGTGACCCTGAACTCACCCTGACTGTCAATCTGTGACCCCAAATTCACCCTGAATGTCAACCTGTGACCCCGAACACAACCTGAAGTCAATCTCTGACCCCAAACTCACTTTGACTGTCGATCTGTAACCCCAAATTCACCCTGACTGTCAAGCTGTCACCTCGAACTCACCCAGACTGTCAATCAGTTACCCTGAATTCACCCTGACTGTCAATCTGTAAACCCAAGTTTCAATCAGATCCCCCCTCAATCTTCTAAATTCCAACGAGTACAAGCCCAGTTCATCCAGTTTTTCTTCATATGAAAGACCTGCCATCCCAGGAATCAATCTGGTGAACCTTCTTTGTACTCCCTCTATGGCAAAGATGTCTTTCCTCAGATTAGGGGACCAAAACTGCACACAATACTCCAGGTGTGGTCTCACCAAGGCCTTGTACAACTGCAGTAGTACCTCCCTGCTCCTGTACTCGAATCCTCTCGCTATAAATGCCAGCATACCGTTCGCCTTTTTCACCGCCTGCTGTACCTGCATGCCCACTTTCAATGACTGGTGTATAATGACACCCAGGTCTCGTTGCACCTCCCCTTTTCCTAATTGGCCACCATTCAGATAATAATCTGTTTTCCTATTTTTGCCACCAAAGTGGATAACTTCACATTTATCCACATTAAATTGCATCTGCCATGAGTTTGCCCACTCACCCAACCTATCCAAGTCACCCTGCATCCTCTTAGCATCCTCCTCACTGCTAACACTGCCACCCAGCTTCGTGTCATCCGCAAACTTGGAGATGCTGCATTTAATTCCCTCATCCAAGTCATTAATATATATTGTAAACAACTGGGGTCCCAGCACTGAGCCTTGCGGTACCCCACTAGTCACCGCCTGCCATTCTGAAAAGGTCCCGTTTATTCCCACTCTTTGCTTCCTGTCTGCTAACCAATTCTCCACCCACACCAATACCTTACCCCCAATACCGTGTGCTTTAAGTTTGCACACTAATCTCCTGTGTGGGACCTTGTCAAAAGCCTTTTGAAAATCCAAATATACCACATCCACTGGTTCTCCCCTATCCACTCTACTAGTTACATCCTCAAAAAATTCTATGAGATTCGTCAGACATGATTTTCCTTTCACAAATCCATGCTGACTTTGTCCGATCATTTCACCGCTTTCCAAATGTGCTGTTATCACATCCTTGATAACTGACTCCAGCAGTTTCCCCACCACCGACGTTAGGCTAACCGGCCTATAATTCCCCGGTTTCTCTCTCCCTCCTTTTTTAAAAAGTGGGGTTACATTAGCCACCCTCCAATCCTCAGGAACTAGTCCAGAATCTAACGAGTTTTGAAAAATTATCACTAATGCATCCACTATTTCTTGGGCCACTTCCTTAAGCACTCTGGGATGCAGACCATCTGGCCCTGGGGATTTATCTGCCTTCAATCCCTTCAATTTACCTAACACCACTTCCCTACTAACATGTATTTCGCTCAGTTCCTCCATCTCACTGGACCCTCTGTCTCTTACTATTTCTGGAAGATTATTTATGTCCTCCTTAGTGAAGACAGAACCAAAGTAATTATTCAATTGGTCTGCCATGTCCTTGCTCCCCATAATCAATTCACCTGTTTCTGTTTGCAGGGGACCTACATTTGTCTTTATCAGTCTTTTCCTTTTTACATATCTATAAAAGCTTTTACAGTCCGTCAATGTCAGTGAATGTCAATCTGTGACTGGAATTCACCCTGACTGTCAATCTGTGACCCCGAACTCACCCTGACTGTCAATCTGTGACCCCGAACTCACCCTGACTGTCAATCGGTGACCTCGAACTCACGCTGACTGTCAATCTGTGACACCAAACTAACCCTGGATGTCAAACTTGACTCCGAACTCACTGTCACTGACAATCTGAGACCCGAACTCACCCCACCTGTCAATCTGTGACCGAGAATTCGCACTGAATGTCAATCTGTGACCCCAAACTAACCCTGACTGTCAATCTAGACCCTGAAATCAGCATCACTATCAATCTGTGACCTCAAACTCACCCTGAATGTCAATCTAGACCGCGAACTGACCCTGACTATCATTCAGTGACCCCAACTCACCGTGACTGTCAACCTGTGACGCCGAATTTACACAGAATATCAATCCGTGACCCTGAATTCACACTAAATGTCAAACTGTGACCCCCAACTAACCCTGACTGTAAATCTGTCACCCCGAATTCACCCTGACTGTCAATCTGAGACTTCGAACTCAGCCTGAATGTCAATCTGTGACCCCAAACTCACAGTGACGGTCAATCTGTGACCCTGAATTCACACTGACTGTCAATCGGTGTCCTCGAACTCACACTGAATATCAATTGGTGACCCCTAACTCACACTGAATGTCAATCTGTGACCCCGAATTCACCCTGACTGTCAAGCTGTGACTTCGAACTCACCCAGACTGTCAATCTGTAACCCCAAGTTCACCCTGAATGTCAACCTGTGACCCCAAACTCAACCTGAATGTCAATCTCTGACCCCGAACTCACTTTGACTGTCAATCAGTGACCCCGAACTCATGCTGAATGTCAGTCGGTGACCCCGAACTAACCCTTACTGTTAATCTGTGACCCCGAACTCACCCTGAATGTCATTCTGTGACCCAATCTCACCCTGACTGTCAACCTGTGAAGCGGAATTCACACAGAATGGCAAACCGTGACCCTGTATTCACACTAAATGTCAACCTGTGACCCTGAACAAACCCTGACTGTTGACCTGTGACCCCAACCTCACCCTGAATGTCAATCTGTGACCACGAATTCACCGTGACTGTCAATCTGTGACCCCGAATTCACCCTGACTGTCAATCTGTGACTTTGAACTCACACTGACTGTCAGTCTGTGACCCTAAATTCAGCAGGACTGTCAATCTGTGACACCGAACTCACCCTGACTGTCAATCTGTGACGCCAAACTCACCCTGAATGTCAATCTGTGACCCTGAACTCACCCTGACTGTCAATCTGTAACCCCAAATTCACCCTGAATGTCAACCTGTGACCCCGAACTCACGCTGTCAACCTGTGACCCCAAACTCAACCTGAATGTCAATCTGCGAGCCCGAACTCACGTTACCTGTCAATCTGTGACCCTGAACTCAGCCTGTCATTCTGTGACCCCGAAATCACCCTGACTGTCAACCTGTGACTCTGAATTTACCCTAAATGTCAACATGTGACTGCAAACTAACCCTGACTGTCAATCTGTGACGTGGAACTCACCCTGACTGTCAAATTGTGACCCCGAACTCACAGTGCCTGTCAATCTGTGATCCCAAACTAACCCTAACTGTCAAACTTGAGTCCGAACTCACCCTCACTGACAATCTGTGACCCCAAACTCACCCTGAATGTCAACCTAGACCCTGAACTCAGCATCACTATCAATCTGTGACCTCAAACTCACCCTGAATGTCAATCTAGACCGCGAACTCACCCTGGCTGTCAATCGGTGACCTTGAACTCACCCTGACTGTCAATCTGTGACCGCTATTTTGCACTGAATGTCAATCTGTGACCCCAAACTAACCCTGACTGTCAAACTTGACTCCGAACTCACCCTCACTGTCAATCTGAGACCCCGAACTCACACTGAATGTGAATCTGGACCCCAAACTGACCCTGACTGTCAAACTTGACTCCGAACTCACACTGTCAATCTGTGACCCCAAACTCACCCTGAATGTCAACCTAGACCCCGAATTCAGCATCACTATCAATCTGTGACCTCAAACTCACCCTGAATGTCAATCTAGACCGCGAACTGACCTGACTGTCATTCAGTGACTCCGACTCACCGTGACTGTCAACCTGTGACGCCGAATTTACACAGAATGTCAATCCGTGACCCTGAATTCACACTAAATGTCAACCTGTGACCCCAAACTCACAGTGACTGTCAATCTGTGACCCCCGAATTCACCCTGACTGTCAAGCTGTGACCTCGAACTCACCCAGACTGTCAATCTGTTATCCTGAACTCACCCTGACTGTCAATCTGTAACCCCAAGTTCATCCTGAATGTCAATCTCTGACCCCGAACTCACTTTGACTGTCAATCTGTGACCCCAAACTCATGCTGAATGTCAATTGGTGACCCCGAACTCACCGTGACTGTCAATCTGTGACCCCGAACTCATGCTGAATGTCAAACGGTGACCCCGAACTTACCATGACTGTCAATCTGTGACCCCGAGCTCAGCCTGTTAATCAGTAACCTCGAACTCACACAGAATGTCAATCGGTGACCGTGAACTAACCCTTTCTGTTAATATGTGACCCCGAACTCACCCTGACTGTCAACCTGTGACTTCGAACTCACCCTGACTGTCATTCGGTGTTGTCGAACTCACACTGAATGTCAATCTGTGACCCTGAACTAACATTGAATGTCAATCTGTGACCCCGAACTGAACCACCTGTAAATGAGTGACCGCAAATTGACACTGAATGTCATTCTGTGACCCCGAACTAACCCTGACTGTCAATCTGTGACCCCAAAATCACCCTTACGGTCAATCTGTGACCCTGAACTCACCCTGACTGTCAATCTGTGACCCCGTACTCACACTATCAATTCGTGACCCCGAACTCACTCTGACTGTCAATCTGTGACCCCGAATTCAACAGGACTGTCAATCTGTGACACCGAACTCAACCTGAATGTCAATCTCTGACCCCAATCTCACCCTGAATGTCAACCTTTGACCCCAAATTCACGCTCACTGTCAATCTGTGACTGCAAACTAAACCTGACTGTAAATCTGTGACGTGGAACTCACCCTGACTGTCAATCACTGACCCCGAACTCACCCTGACTGTCGATCTGTGGCTTCTAACTCACCCTGACTGTCAATCTGTGACGTGGAACTCACCCTGACTACGATACTGAGACGCCGAATTCACTCTGAATGTCATTCTGTGACCCCGAACTAACCCACAATGTCAACCTTGACTCCGAACTCACCTTCACTGTCAATCTGTGATGCCAAACTCACCCTGAATGTCAATCTGTGACGCAAAACTCACCCTGAATGTCAATCTGTGACCCCGAACTCACCCTGAATGTCAATCTGTGACCCTGAACTCACCCTGAATGTCAAATGTGACTCCGAACTCACCCTCAGGTGACCCCGAACTCACTCTGACCAACAATCTGCGACCCCAAATTCACCCTGACTGTCAATCTGTGATCTCAAACTCACTCTGAATGTGAAACTGCACCCCAAACTGACCCTGTCTGTCATTCTGTGAGCCTAAACTCACACTGACTGTCAACCTGTGACGCAGAATTTACACAGAATGTCAATCCGTGATCCAGAATTCACCCAAAATGTCAATCTGTGACCCCAAACTAACACTGACTGTTAATCTGTGACCCCAACCTCACTCTGAATGTGAATCTGTGACCCTGAACTCACCCTGACTGTCAAGCTGTGACATCGAACTCACCCTACTTGTCAATCTGTGACCTCAAACTCACCCTGAATGTCAATCTGTGACCCCGAACTCACCCTGACTGTCAATCTGTAACCCCAAATTCACCCTGAATGTCAACCTGTGACCCCGAACTCACGCTGTCAACCTGTGACCCTAAACTCAACCTGAATGTCAATCTGTGACCCTGAACTCACGTTACCTGTCAATCTGTGACCCTGAACTCAGCCTGTCATTCTGTGACCCCGAAATCACCCTGACTGTCAACCTGTGACCCTGAATTTACCCTAAGTGTCAACATTTGACCGCATACTAACCCTGACTGTCAATCTGTGACGTGGAACTCACCCTGACTGTCTAATTGTGACCCTGAACTCACAGTGACTGTCAATCTGTGACCCCAAACTCACCCTGAATGTCAAACTTGACTCCGAACTCACCCTCACTGTCAATCTATGACCCTGAACTCACCCTGACTGTCAAATTATGACCCCGAACTCACAGTGCCTGTCAATCTGTGACCCCGAACTCACCCTGACCGTCAATCGGTGACCTCGAACTCACCCTGACTGTCAATCTGTGACCCCGGACTCACCCTGACTGTCAACCTGTGACCCCAAACTCACCCTGAATGTCAGCCTAGACCCTGAACTCAGCATCACTATCAATCTGTGACCCCGAACTCACCCGGACTGTCAACCTGTGACCTCGAATTCGCACTGAATGTCAATCTATGACCCCAAACTAACCCTGACTGTCAAACTTGACTCCGAACTCACCCTCACTGTCAATCTGTGACCCCAAACTCACCCTGAATGTCAACCTAGACCCTGAACTCAGCATCACTATCAATCTGTGACCTCAAACTCACCCTGAATGTCAATCTAGACCGCGAACTGACCCTGACTGTCATTCAGTGACCCCGACTCACCGTGACTGTCAACCTGTGACGCCAAATTTACACAGAATGTCAATCCGTGACCCTGAATTCACACTAAATGTCAACCTGTGACCCCCAACTAACCCTGACTGTAAATCTGTCACCCCGAATTCACCCTGACAGTCAATCTGAGACTTCGAACTCAGCCTGAATGTCAATCTATGATCCCAAACTCACAGTGACTGTCAATCTGTGACCCCGAATTCACACTGACTGTCAATCGGTGTCCTCGAACTCACACTGAATATCAATCAGTGATCCCTAACTCACACTGAATGTCAATCTGTGACCCTGAACTAACCCTGACTGTCATAATGTTACGCCGAATTCACCCTGAATGTCATTCTGTGACCCCGAACTAACCCTCTCTGTTAATCTGTGACCCCAATCTCACCCTGAATGTTAATCTGTGACCCCGAAATCACCCTCATGGTCAATCTGTGACCCTGAACTCACCCTGACTGTCAATCTGTGACCCCGTACTCACACTGACTGTCAATCTGTTACACTGCACTAACCTGATCTATCAATCTGTGATCGCGAATTCATACTGATTGTCAATCTGTGACCCCGAACTCACCCTGACTGTCAATCTGTGATGCCGAATTCACCCTGAATGTCAACCTGTGATGCCGAATTCACACAGAATGTCAACCTGTGACGCCGAATTCACACTAAACGTCAACCTGTGACCCCGAACTAACACTGACAGTTAATCTGTGAAACCCAAGCTCACCCGGAATGTCAACCTTGACTCCGAACTCACCCTCACTGTCAATTTGTGACCCCAAACTCAACCTGACTGTCAATCGGCGACCCCGAACTCACCCTGTCTGTTAACCTGTGACCCCAACCTCACCCTGAATTTCAACCTTGACTCCGAACTCACCCGGACTGTCCTTCTGTGATGCCAAACTCACCCTGAATGTCAACCTTGTATCTGAACTCATCTTCACTGTCAATCTGAGACCCCGAACTCACCCTGAATGACAATCTGTGACCCCGAACTCACTCTCACTGTCAATCTGTGACCCCGAACTCACCCTGACTGTCAATCTGTGACCTCAAATTCACCCAGAAAGTCAATCTACAACGCGAACTGACCCTGACTGTCATTCGTGAGCCCGAACTTGCCCTGACTGTCAATCTGTGACGCCGAATTCACACAGAATGTCAATCCGTGACCCTGAATTCACACTGAATGTCAACCTGTGACCCTGAACTAACTCTGACTGTCAATCTGTGAAACCCAACCTCACCCTGATTGTCAATCTGTGACACCGAATTCACCCTGACTGTCAATCTGTGACGCCAAACTCACCCTGAATGTCAACCTTGACTCCGAACTCACCCTCACTGTCAATTTGTGACCCCGAACTCGCACTGAATGTCAATCGGTGACCCCAAACTCACACTGAAAGTCAACCTGTGACCCCGAACTCACCCTGATTGTCAATCTGCGACCCCGAACTCACCCTGACTGTCAATCTGTGACCTCAAATTCACCCTGAATGTGAACCTGAACTCCGAACTCACCCTGTCAATCTGTGACCCCGAACTCACACAGACTGACAATCTGATTCCCTGAATTCACCTGACTGTCAATCTGTGACCTCAAAGTCACCCTGAATGTCAATCTGTGATGCAGAATTCACACAGAATGTCAATCCATGACCCAGAATTCACCATAAATGTCAACCTGAGACACCGAACTAACCCTGTCTGTTAATCTGTGACGCTAACCTCACCCTGAATGTCAATCTGTGACCCTGAACTCACACTGTCTGTCAATCTGTGACCCAGAATTCACCCTGAATTTCAATCTGTGACCCCGAATTCACCGTGACTGTAAATTTGTAACCCCAAATTAACCCTGAATGTCAATCTGTGACCTTGAACTCAGCCTGTCATTCTGTGACCTCAAACTCACCCTGACTGTCAACCTGTGACCCAGAATTCACGCTGACTGTCATTCAGTGACCTCGAACTCACACTGACTGTCAATCTGTGACCCCGTACTCACTCTGACTGTCAACCTGTGATGCCAAATTCACACTGAATTTCAATCCGTGACCCTGAAATCACTCTGTATGTCAACCTGTGACCGTGAACTAACCCTGATTGTTAATCTGTGATCCCAACCTCACGCTGAATGTTAATCTGTGACCCCCAACTCACCCTGGCTGTCAATCTGTGACCTCCAACTCACCCCAGTTGTCAATCTGTGACCCCGAATTCACCCTGACTGTCAATCTGTGACCTCAAACTCACCCTGAATGTCAATCTAGACCCCGAACTGAACCTGAATGTCATTCTGTGAACGCAAACTCACCCTGACTATCAACCTGAGACGTCGAATTTACACAGAATGTCAATCTGTGGCCCTGAATTCACCTAAAATGTCAACCTGTGATCCCGAATTAACCCTGACTGTTAATCTGTGACCCCAATCTCACCCTGAATATCAATTTGTGACCCCAAGCTCACACTAATTGTCACTCTATGACACCGAACTCACACTGACTGTCAATCTGTGACACCGAACACACCGTGACTCCCAATCTGTGACCCCGAACTCACCCTGAATGTCAACCTGTGACCCTGAATTCACCATCACTGTCAATCTGTGAACCTGAACTCACTCTGACTTTCTATCTGTGACCCCGAACTCACCGTGACTGTCAATCTGTGACCCCGAATTCACCCTGGCTGTCAATCGGTGACCTCGAACTTACCCTGACTGTCAATCTGTGACACCAAACTCACCCTGAATGTCAATCTGAACTCTGAACTCACCCTGACTGTCAATCTGTGACCCCGAACTCACACAGACTGATGATCTGATTCCCTGAATTCACCCTGACTGTAAATCTGTGACCTCAAAGTCACCCTGAATGTCAATCTGTGACACCGAACTCACCGTGACTCTCAATCTGTGACCCCGAACTCACCCTGAATGTCAACCTGTGACCCTGAATTCACCATCACTGTCAATCTGTGAACCTGAACTCACTCTGACTTTCTATCTGTGACCCCGAACTCACCGTGACTGTCAATCTGTGACCCCGAATTCACACTGAATGTCTATCTGAGACCCCGAACGAACCCTGAGTGTTAATCTGTGACCAAGACTCACCCTGAATGTCAACCTGTGACCCCGAATCCACCCTAACGGTCAATCTGCGACCCCAAACTCACCCTGGCTGTCAATCAGTGACCTCGAACTTACCCTGACTGTCAATTTGTGACACCAAACTCACCCTGAATGTTAATCTGAACTCCGAACTCACCCTGACTGTCAATCTGTGACCCCGAACTCACACAGACTGATGATCTGATTCCCTGAATTCACCCTGACTGTAAATCTGTGACCTCAAAGTCACCCTGAATGTCAATCTGTGACACCGAACTCACCGTGACTCTCAATCTGTGACCCCGAACTCACCCTGAATGTCAACCTGTGACCCTGAATTCACCATCACTGTCAATCTGTGAACCTGAACTCACTCTGACTTTCTATCTGTGACCCCGAACTCACCGTGACTGTCAATCTGTGACCCCGAATTCACACTGAATGTCTATCTGAGACCCCGAACGAACCCTGAGTGTTAATCTGTGACCAAGACTCACCCTGAATGTCAACCTGTGACCCCGAATCCACCCTAACGGTCAATCTGCGACCCCAAACTCACCCTGGCTGTCAATCAGTGACCTCGAACTTACCCTGACTGTCAATTTGTGACACCAAACTCACCCTGAATGTTAATCTGAACTCCGAACTCACCCTGACTGTCAATCTGTGACCCCGAACTCACACAGACTGACGATCTGATTCCCTGAATTCACCCTGACTGTCAATCTGTGATGCAGAATTCACACAGAATGTCAATCCATGACCCAGAATTCACCATAAATATCAACCTGTGACACCGAACTAACCCTGACTGCTAATCTGTGACACCAACCTCACCCTGAATGTCAATCTGTGACCCAGAACTCACCCTGAATTTCAATCTGTGACCTCGAATTCACTGTGACTGTAAATCTGTAACTCTAAATTCACCCTGAATGTCAATCTGTGACCTCGAACTCACCCTGACTATCAATTAGTGACCTCAAACTCACCCTGACTGTCAACCTGTGACCCAGAATTCACCCTGACTGTCAATCTGTGACCCCGAATTCACCCTGACTGTCATTCGGTGAACTTGAACTTACATTGACTGTCAATCTGTGACCCCGAACTCACGCTGAATGTCAATCTGTGACGCCAAACTCACCCTGAATATCAATCTAGAACCCGAACTGACCCTGACTGTCATTCTGTGAGCCCAAACTCACCCTGACAGTCAATCTGTGACCCCGAACTCACCCTAAATGTCAACCTGTGACACCGAACTAACCCTGACTGCTAATCTGTTACCCCAACCTCACCCTGAAGGTCAATCTGTGACCCCGAACTCACCCTGACTGTCAATCTGTGACCCCAAACTGACACGGTCTGTCAATCTGTGACCCCAAATTCACACTGAATATCAATCTGAGACCCCGAATGAACCCTAACTGTCATCCTGAGACCCCGAACTCATCCTGAATGCTAATCTGTGACCCCGAACTCAAACTGACTGTCAATCTGTGACCCTGAACTCACCCGATTGTCAATTTGTGACCCCAAAGTGACCCTGAGAGTCAACCTGTGACCCCGAACTCACCCTGTTTGTCAACCTCGGCCCTTGAACTCACCCTCATTGTGAATCTCTGACCTCAAACTCACCCTGACTGAAAATTGGTGACCCCGAACTCATCCTGAATGTCAATCTGTGACCCCGAACTCACCCTGTCTGTCAATCTGTGACCCCAAGCTCACCCTGAATGTCAATCTGTGACCCCGAACTCACCCTGTCTGTCAATCTGTGACCCCAAGCTCACCCTGAATGTGAACCTGTGACCCCCAAACTCACCCTGACTGTCGATCTGTGACCCTAATCTGTCCCTATATGTCAACCTGCGACCCCGAACTCACCCTGAATATCAATCTGTGACCCCAAACTCACCCTGAATGTGAACCTGTGACCCCCAAACTCACCCTGACTGTCAATCTGTGACCCCAAACTCTCCCTGAATGTCAACCTGTGACCCCCGAACACACCCTGAATATCAATCTGTGACCCCGAACTCACCCTGAATATGAATCTGTGCCCACAATTAACCCTGACTATCAATCTGTGACCCCAAACTCACCCTGACTGTTAATTGGTGACCCCAAACTCACCATGACTGTAAATTGGTGACCCTGAACTCACCCTGAATGTGAAGCTGTGACCCCAAACTCACCCTGTCTGTCAACCTGTGACCCTGAACTCACCCTGGCAATCTGTGACCCCGAACTCACCCTGAATATCAATCTGTGACCCCAATCTCACCCTGACTGTGAACCTGTGACACCAAACTCACCCTGAATGTGAACCTGTGACCCCCCAAACTCACCCTGACTGTCAATCTGTGACCGCGAACTCTCCCTGAATATCAATCTGTGACCCCGATCTCACCCTGAAAGTCAATCTGTGCCCTCAATTAACCCTGACTGGCAATCCGTGACCCCAAGCTCACCCTGAATGTCTATCTGTGACCCTGAATTCACCCTGAGTGTTAACTGGTGACCGCAAACTCACCCTGACTGTCAATCTGTGACCCCGAGCTCACCCTGAATGTAAATCTGTGACCCCGAACTCACCCTGTCAATCTGTGACCCCGAATACACCCTGACTGTCAATTGCTGACCCCAAACTCACTTTGTCTGTCAACCTTTGACCCCGAACTCACCCTGACAATCTGTGACCCCAACCTCAGCCTGATTTTCAATCTGTGACCCCAAACTCACACCGATTGTGAACCTGTGATCCTGAACTCACCCTGAATGTCAGTCTGACCCAGAATTTACCCTGACTGTCACCTGGTGACCCCGAACTCACACTGACTGTCAATCTGTGACCCTGAACTCACCCAACCTGTCAATCTGTGACCGTGAACTTACCCTGAATGTCATTATGTGTCCCCAAACTCACCCGACTGTCAACCTTGGCCCCCGAACCTACCCTCATTGTGAATCTGTGACCTCGAACTCACCCTGACTGTTAATTGGTGACCCCGAACTCACCCTGACTGTCAATCTGTGACCCCGAACTCACCCTGTCTGTCAACCTGTGACCTCGAACTCACCCTGGCAATCTGTGATCCCGAACTCACCCTGAATAGCAATCTGTGACCCTGAACTCACCCTGACTGTTAATTAGTGACCCTGAACTCACCCTGATTGTCAATTTGTAACCCTGAACTCACCCTACCTGTCAATCTGTGACCTCGAAATCACCCTGAATGTCAATCTGTGACCCTGAACTCACCTTGACTGTCAGCCTGTGGCCCCGAACTCACCCTGACTGTCAATCTGTGACCCTGAACTCATCCTGAATGTCCACCTGTGACCCGAAACTCACCCTGACTGTCAATTGGTGACCCCGAACTCACCCTGACGGTCAATCGATGACCCTGAACTCACCCTGAATGTGAATCTGTGACCCCGAACTCTCCCTATATGTCAATCTGTGACCCTGAACTCACCCTGACTGTTAATTGGTGGCCCTGAACTCACCCCGATTGTCAATTTGAGACCCTGAACTCGCCCTACCTGTCAATCAGTGACCCCAAAGTTACCTTGAATGTCAATCTGTGACCCCAAACTTCCCCTGACTGTTAATTGGTGACCCTGAACTCACCCTGACTGCTAAGCTGTGACCCCAAACTCACACTGGCTGTCAATCTGTGACCCTGAACTCACCCTGACTGTCTATCTGTGACCCCGAACTCACCCTGACTGAAGCTGTAATCCCGAACTCACCTACTCTGGCACCTCTCACAACCCCCACCCCTATCCCAAATGTTCGCCCCACCTGCCCATTGCACAAGACCCAAACTCAGAAGCCCCACTTCCAAAAGTCACACCGTCATACAACTCTCTCACACGCCGTCATACAACCCTCTCACATGTCATCATACAACCCTCTCACACGCCGTAATACAGCCCTCTCACACGCCGTCATCCAACCCTCTCACACGCCGTCATCCAACCCTCTCACACGCCGTCATCCAACCCTCTCAAACGCCGTCATCCAACCCTCTCACACGCCGTCATCCAACCCTCTCACACGCCGTAATACAGCCCTCTCACACGCCGTCATCCAACCCTCTCACACGCCGTCATCCAACCCTCTCACACGCCGTCATCCAACCCTCTCACACGCCGTCATCCAACCCTCTCACACGCCGTCATCCAACCCTCTCACACGCCGTCATCCAACCCTCTCACACGCCGTCATCCAACCCTCTCACACGCCGTAATACAGCCCTCTCACACGCCATCATACAGCCCTCTCACACGCCATCATACAGCCCTCTCACACGCCGTCATCCAACCCTCTCACACGCCGTCATACAACCCTCTCACACGCCGTCATCCAACCCTCTCACACGCCGTCATCCAACCCTCTCACACGCCGTCATCCAACCCTCTCACACGCCGTCATACAGCCCTCTCACACGCCGTCATACAACCCTCTCACACGCCGTCATACAACCCTCTCACACGCTGTTGACAACCCTCTCACACGCCATCATACAACTCTCTCACACGCCGTCATACAACCCTCTCACATGTCGTCATACAACCCTCTCACACGCCGTAATACAGCCCTCTCACTCGCCGTCATACACCCTCTCACACGCCGTCATACAACCCTCTCACACGCCGTCATCCAACCCTCTCACACGCCGTCATCCAACCCTCTCACACGCCGTATACAGCCCTCTCACACCCGTCATCCAACCCTCTCACACGCCGTCATACAACCCTCTCACACGCCGTCATACAACCCTCTCACACGCCGTAATACAACCCTCTCACACGCCGTCATCCAACCCTCTCACACGCCGTCATCCAACCCTCTCACACGCCGTCGACAACCCTCTCACACGCCGTCATCCAACCCTCTCACACGCCATCATACAGCCCTCTCACACGCCGTCATCCAACCCCCTCACACGCCGTCATACAACCCTCTCACACGCTGTCATACAACCCTCTCACTCGCCGTCATACAGCCCTCTCACATGCCGTCATACAACCATCTCACACGCCGTCATACAACTCTCTCACACGCTGTTGACAACCCTCTCACACGCCATCATACAACTCTCTCACACGCCGTAATACAGCCCTCTCACACGCCGTAATACAGCCCTCTCACACGCCGTCATACAGCCCTCTCACACGCCGTCATACAACCCTCTCACACGCCATCATACAGCCCTCTCACACGCCGTCATACAACCCTCTCACACGCCGTCATACAACCCTCTCACACGCCGTAATACAGCCCTCTCACACGCCGTAATACAGCCCTCTCACACGCCGTCATCCAACCCTCTCACACGCCGTCATCCAACCCTCTCACACGCCGTCATCCAACCCTCTCACACGCCGTCATCCAACCCTCTCACACGCCATCATACAGCCCTCTCACACGCCGTCATCCAACCCTCTCACACGCCGTCATCCAACCCTCTCACACGCCGTCATACAACCCTCTCACACGCCGTCGACAACCCTCTCACACGCCATCATACAGCCCTCTCACACGCCGTCATCCAACCCTCTCACACGCCGTCATCCAACCCTCTCACACGCCGTCATACAACCCTCTCACACGCACACGCCGTCATACAACCCTCTCACACGCTGTATGACAACCCTCTCACACGCCATCATACAACCCTCTCACACGCCGTCATACAACCCTCTCACACGCCGTCATGACAACCCTCTCACACGCCGTCATACAACCCTCTCACACGCCGTCATCCAACCCTCTCACACGCCATCATACAGCCCTCTCACACGCCGTCATCCAACCCTCTCACACGCCGTCATACAACCCTCTCACACGCCGTTGACAACCCTCTCACACGCCATCATACAACCCTCTCACACGCCGTCATACAACCCTCTCACACGCCGTAATACAGCCCTCTCACACGCCATCATACAACCCTCTCACACGCCGTCATCCAACCCTCTCACACGCCGTCATCCAACCCTCTCACACGCCGTCATACAACCCTCTCACACGCCGTCATACAACCCTCTCACACGCTGTTGACAACCCTCTCACACGCCATCATACAACTCTCTCACACGCCGTCATACAACCCTCTCACATGTCGTCATACAACCCTCTCACACGCCGTAATACAGCCCTCTCACACGCCGTCATACAGCCCTCTCACACGCCGTCATCCAACCCTCTCACACGCCGTCATCCAACCCTCTCAAACGCCGTCATCCAACCCTCTCACACGCCGTCATACAGCCCTCTCACACGCCGTCATCCAACCCTCTCACACGCCGTCATCCAACCCTCTCACACGCCGTCATACAACCCTCTCACACGCCGTCATCCAACCCTCTCACACGCCGTCATCCAACCCTCTCACACGCCGTCATACAACCCTCTCACACGCCGTCATACAACCCTCTCACACGCCGTCATACAGCCCTCTCACACGCCATCATACAGCCCTCTCACACGCCGTCATCCAACCCTCTCACACGCCGTCATCCAACCCTCTCACACGCCATCATACAGCCCTCTCACACGCCGTCATCCAACCCCCTCACACGCCGTCATACAGCCCTCTCACACGCTGTAATACAGCCCTCTCACACGCTGTAATACAGCCCTCTCACACGCCATCATACAGCCCTCTCACACGCCGTCATCCAACCCTCTCACACGCCGTCATACAACCCTCTCACACGCCGTCGACAACCCTCTCACACGCCGTCATCCAACCCTCTCACACGCCATCATACAGCCCTCTCACACGCCGTCATCCAACCCCCTCACACGCCGTCATACAACCCTCTCACACGCCGTCATACAACCCTCTCACACGCTGTTGACAACCCTCTCACACGCCATCATACAACTCTCTCACACGCCGTCATACAACCCTCTCACACGCTGTTGACAACCCTCTCACACGCCGTCATACAACCCTCTCACACGCTGTTGACAACCCTCTCACACGCCATCATACAACTCTCTCACACGCCGTCATACAACCCTCTCACATGTCGTCATACAACCCTCTCACACGCCGTAATACAGCCCTCTCACACGCCGTCATCCAGCCCTCTCACACGCCGTCATCCAACCCTCTCACACGCCATCATACAGCCCTCTCACATGTCGTCATACAACCCTCTCACATGCCGTCATACAGCCCTCTCACACGCTGTAATACAGCCCTCTCACACGTCGTCATCCAGCCCTCTCACACGCCGTCAACCAACCCTCTCACACGCCATCGACAACCCTCTCACACGCCGTCATCCAACCCTCTCACACGCCATCATACAGCCCTCTCACACGCCGTCATCCAACCCTCTCACACGCCGTCGACAACCCTCTCACACGCCGTCATACAACCCTCTCACACGCCATCATACAACCCTCTCACACGCCGTCGACAACCCTCTCACACGCCGTCATCCAACCCTCTCACACGCCATCATACAGCCCTCTCACACGCCGTCATCCAACCCTCTCACACGCCGTCATCCAACCCCCTCACACGCCGTCATACAACCCTCTCACACGCCGTCATACAACCCTCTCACACGTTGTTGACAACCCTCTCACACGCCATCATACAACTCTCTCACACGCCGTCATACAACCCTCTCACACGCTGTTGACAACCCTCTCACACGCCATCATACAACTCTCTCACACGCCGTCATACAACCCTCTCACACGCTGTTGACAACCCTCTCACACGCCATCATACAACTCTCTCACACGCCGTCATCCAACCCTCTCACACGCCATCATACAGCCCTCTCACACGCCGTCATCCAACCCCCTCACACGCCGTCATACAACCCTCTCACACGCTGTTGACAACCCTCTCACACGCCATCATACAACTCTCTCACACGCCGTCATACAACCCTCTCACACGCTGTTGACAACCCTCTCACACGCCATCATACAACCCTCTCACACGCCGTCATCCAACCCTCTCACACGCCGTCATCCAACCCTCTCACACGCCGTCATACAACCCTCTCACACGCCGTCATACAACCCTCTCACACGCTGTTGACAACCCTCTCACACGCCATCATACAACTCTCTCACACGCCGTCATACAACCCTCTCACACGCCGTCATACAACCCTCTCACACGCCGTCATACAACCCTCTCACACGCTGTTGACAACCCTCTCACACGCCGTCATACAACCCTCTCACACGCTGTTGACAACCCTCTCACACGCCGTCATACAACCCTCTCACACGCTGTTGACAACCCTCTCACACGCCATCATACAACCCTCTCACATGTCGTCATACAACCCTCTCACACGCCGTAATACAGCCCTCTCACACGCCGTCATCCAGCCCTCTCACACGCCGTCATCCAACCCTCTCACACGCCATCATACAGCCCTCTCACATGTCGTCATACAACCCTCTCACATGCCGTCATACAGCCCTCTCACACGCTGTAATACAGCCCTCTCACACGCTGTAATACAGCCCTCTCACACGTCGTCATCCAGCCCTCTCACACGCCGTCAACCAACCCTCTCACACGCCATCGACAACCCTCTCACACGCCGTCATCCAACCCTCTCACACGCCATCATACAGCCCTCTCACACGCCGTCATCCAACCCTCTCACACGCCGTCGACAACCCTCTCACACGCCGTCATACAACCCTCTCACACGCCATCATACAACCCTCTCACACGCCGTCATACAACCCTCTCACACGCCGTCATCCAACCCTCTCACACGCCATCATACAGCCCTCTCACACGCCGTCATCCAACCCTCTCACACGCCGTCATCCAACCCCCTCACACGCCGTCATACAACCCTCTCACACGCCGTCATACAACCCTCTCACACGTTGTTGACAACCCTCTCACACGCCATCATACAACTCTCTCACACGCCGTCATACAACCCTCTCACACGCTGTTGACAACCCTCTCACACGCCATCATACAACTCTCTCACACGCCGTCATACAACCCTCTCACACGCTGTTGACAACCCACACACACGCCATCATACAACTCTCTCACACGCCGTCATCCAACCCTCTCACACGCCATCATACAGCCCTCTCACACGCCGTCATCCAACCCCCTCACACGCCGTCATACAACCCTCTCACACGCTGTTGACAACCCTCTCACACGCCATCATACAACTCTCTCACACGCCGTCATACAACCCTCTCACACGCTGTTGACAACCCTCTCACACGCCATCATACAACTCTCTCACACGCCGTCATCCAACCCTCTCACACGCCGTCATCCAACCCCCTCACACGCCGTCATACAACCCTCTCACACGCCGTCATACAACCCTCTCACACGCTGTTGACAACCCTCTCACACGCCATCATACAACTCTCTCACACGCCGTCATACAACCCTCTCACATGTCGTCATACAACCCTCTCACACGCCGTAATACAGCCCTCTCACACGCCGTCATCCAGCCCTCTCACACGCCGTCATCCAACCCTCTCACACGCCGTCGACAACCCTCTCACACGCCGTCATCCAACCCTCTCACACGCCATCATACAGCCCTCTCACACGCCGTCATCCAACCCCCTCACACGCCGTCATACAACCCTCTCACACGCCGTCATCCAACCCCCTCACACGCCGTCATCCAGCCCTCTCACACGCCGTCATACAACCCTCTCACACGCCGTCATACAACCCTCTCACACGCCGTCATACAGCCCTCTCACACGCCATCATACAGCCCTCTCACACGCCGTCATCCAACCCTCTCACACGCCGTCATCCAACCCTCTCACACGCCGTCGACAACCCTCTCACACGCCGTCATCCAACCCTCTCACACGCCATCATACAGCCCTCTCACACGCCGTCATCCAACCCCCTCACACGCCGTCATACAGCCCTCTCACACGCTGTAATACAGCCCTCTCACACGCTGTAATACAGCCCTCTCACACGCCATCATACAGCCCTCTCACACGCCGTCATCCAACCCTCTCACACGCCGTCATACAACCCTCTCACACGCCGTCGACAACCCTCTCACACGCCGTCATCCAACCCTCTCACACGCCATCATACAGCCCTCTCACACGCCGTCATCCAACCCCCTCACACGCCGTCATACAACCCTCTCACACGCCGTCATACAACCCTCTCACACGCTGTTGACAACCCTCTCACACGCCGTCATACAACCCTCTCACACGCTGTTGACAACCCTCTCACACGCCATCATACAACTCTCTCACACGCCGTCATACAACCCTCTCACATGTCGTCATACAACCCTCTCACACGCCGTAATACAGCCCTCTCACACGCCGTCATCCAGCCCTCTCACACGCTGTCGACAACCCTCTGACACGCCATCATACAACTCTCTCACACGCCGTCATACAACCCTCTCACATGTCGTCATACAACCCTCTCACACGCCGTAATACAGCCCTCTCACACGCCGTCATCCAGCCCTCTCACACGCCGTCATCCAACCCCCTCACACGCCGTCATACAGCCCTCTCACACGCTGTAATACAGCCCTCTCACACGCTGTAATACAGCCCTCTCACACGCCATCATACAGCCCTCTCACACGCCGACATCCAACCCTCTCACACGCCGTCATACAACCCTCTCACACGCCGTCGACAACCCTCTCACACGCCGTCATCCAACCCTCTCACACGCCATCATACAGCCCTCTCACACGCCGTCATCCAACCCTCTCACACGCCGTCATACAACCCTCTCACACGCCGTCATACAACCCTCTCACACGCTGTTGACAACCCTCTCACACGCCATCATACAACTCTCTCACACGCCGTCATCCAACCCTCTCACACGCCATCATACAGCCCTCTCACACGCCGTCATCCAACCCCCTCACACGCC
The DNA here is from genome assembly GCF_963921235.1 of Mobula hypostoma. Taxonomy (NCBI): domain Eukaryota; kingdom Metazoa; phylum Chordata; class Chondrichthyes; order Myliobatiformes; family Myliobatidae; genus Mobula; species Mobula hypostoma. Next base: position 114,019,197 of record NC_086099.1, on the reverse strand, counting down.
GTCATACAACCCTCTCACACGCCGTCATACAACCCTCTCACACGCTGTTGACAACCCTCTCACACGCCATCATACAACTCTCTCACACGCCGTCATACAACCCTCTCACACGCTGTTGACAACCCTCTCACACGCCGTCATCCAACCCCCTCACACGCCATCATACAACCCTCTCACACGCCGTCATACAACCCTCTCACACGCTGTTGACAACCCTCTCACACGCCATCATACAACTCTCTCACACGCCGTCATACAACCCTCTCACATGTCGTCATACAACCCTCTCACACGCCGTAATACAGCCCTCTCACACGCCGTCATCCAGCCCTCTCACACGCCGTCATCCAACCCTCTCACACGCCGTCGACAACCCTCTCAAACGCCGTCATCCAACCCTCTCACACGCCATCATACAGCCCTCTCACACGCCGTCATCCAACCCTCTCACACGCCGTCATACAACTCTCTCACACGCCGTCATACAACCCTCTCACTCGCCGTCATACAGCCCTCTCACACGCCATCATACAACCCTCTCACACGCCGTCATACAACCCTCTCACACGCTGTTGACAACCCTCTCACACGCCATCATACAACTCTCTCACACGCCGTCATGCAACCCTCTCACATGTCGTCATACAACCCTCTCACACGCCGTAATACAGCCCTCTGACACGCCGTCATCCAGCCCTCTCACACGCCGTCATCCAGCCCTCTCACACGCCGTCATCCAACCCTCTCACACGCCGTCATACAGCCCTCTCACACGCCATCATCCAACCCTCTCACACGCCGTCATCCAACCCTCTCAAACGCCATCATCCAACCCTCTCACACGCCATCATACAGCCCTCTCACACGCCGTCGACAACCCTCTCACATGCCGTCATACAACCCTCTCACACGCCGTCATCCAACCCTCTCACACGCCGTCATCCAACCCTCTCACACGCCGTCATCCAACCCTCTCACACGCCGTCATCCAACCCTCTCACACGCCGTCATCCAACCCTCTCACACGCCGTCATACAGCCCTCTCACACGCCGTAATACAGCCCTCTCACACGCCGTCATCCAGCCCTCTCACACGCCGTCATACAACCCTCTCACACGCCGTCATCCAACCCTCTCAAACGCCGTCATCCAACCCTCTCACACGCCGTAATACAGCCCTCTCACACGCCGTAATACAGCCCTCTCACACGCCGTCATACAACCCTCTCACACGCCGTCATACAACCCTCTCACACGCCGTCATCCAACCCTCTCACACGCCGTCATACAACCCTCTCACACGCCGTCATACAACCCTCTCACACGCTGTTGACAACCCTCTCACACGCCGTCATACAACCCTCTCACACGCCGTCATACAACCCTCTCACACGCCGTCATACAGCCCTCTCACACGCCGTCATCCAACCCTCTCACACGCCGTCATACAACCCTCTCACACGCCGTCATACAACCCTCTCACACGCCGTCATCCAACCCTCTCACACGCCGTCATCCAACCCTCTCACACGCCGTCATCCAACCCTCTCACACGCCGTCATCCAACCCTCTCACACGCCGTCATCCAACCCTCTCACACGCCGTCATCCAACCCTCTCACACGCCGTCATACAACCCTCTCACACGCCGTCATCCAACCCTCTCACACGCCGTAATACAGCCCTCTCACACGCCGTCATCCAACCCTCTCAAACGCCGTCATCCAACCCTCTCACACGCCGTCATCCAACCCTCTCACACGCCGTCATCCAACCCTCTCACACGCCGTCATCCAACCCTCTCACACGCCGTCATCCAACCCTCTCACACGCCGTAATACAGCCCTCTCACACGCCGTCATACAGCCCTCTCACACGCCGTCATACAACCCTCTCACACGCCGTCATCCAACCCTCTCACACGCCGTCATCCAACCCTCTCACACGCCGTCATCCAACCCTCTCACACGCCGTCATCCAACCCTCTCACACGCCGTCATCCAACCCTCTCACACGCCGTCATCCAACCCTCTCACACGCCGTCATACAACCCTCTCACACGCCATCATACAGCCCTCTCACACGCCGTCATACAACCCTCTCACACGCCGTCATACAACCCTCTCACACGCCGTAATACAGCCCTCTCACACGCCGTCATACAACCCTCTCACACGCCGTCATACAACCCTCTCACACGCCGTCATCCAACCCTCTCACACGCCGTAATACAGCCCTCTCACACGCCGTCATACAGCCCTCTCACACGCCGTCATACAACCCTCTCACACGCCGTCATACAACCCTCTCACACGCCGTAATACAGCCCTCTCACACGCCGTCATACAACCCTCTCACACGCCGTCATACAACCCTCTCACACGCCGTCATACAACCCTCTCACACGCCGTCATACAGCCCTCTCACACGCCGTCATCCAACCCTCTCACACGCCGTCATACAACCCTCTCACACGCCGTCATCCAACCCTCTCACACGCCGTCATACAACCCTCTCACACGCCGTCATACAACCCTCTCACACGCCGTCATACAACCCTCTCACACGCCGTCATACAACCCTCTCACACGCCGTCATACAACCCTCTCACACGCCGTCATACAACCCTCTCACATGTCGTCATACAACCCTCTCACACGCCGTAATACAGCCCTCTCACTCGCCGTCATACAGCCCTCTCACTCGCCGTAATACAGCCCTCTCACACGCCGTAATACAGCCCTCTCACTCGCCGTCATCCAACCCTCTCACACGCCGTCATCCAACCCTCTCAAACGCCGTCATCCAACCCTCTCACACGCTGTCATCCAACCCTCTCACACGCCGTAATACAGCCCTCTCACACGCCATCATACAGCCCTCTCACACGCCGTCATACAACCCTCTCACACGCCATCATCCAACCCTCTCACACGCCGTAATACAGCCCTCTCACACGCCGTAATACAGCCCTCTCACACGCCGTAATACAGCCCTCTCAAACGCCGTCATACAACCCTCTCACACGCCATCATACAGCCCTCTCACACGCCGTCATCCAACCCCCTCACACGCCGTCATACAACCCTCTCATACGCCGTCATACAACCCTCTCACTCGCCGTCATACAGCCCTCTCACACGCCGTCATACAACCCTCTCACACGCCGTCATACAACCCTCTCACACGCTGTTGACAACCCTCTCACACGCCATCATACAACTCTCTCACACGCCGTCATACAACCCTCTCACATGTCGTCATACAACCCTCTCACACGCCGTAATACAGCCCTCTCACTCGCCGTCATACAGCCCTCTCACTCGCCGTAATACAGCCCTCTCAAACGCCGTCATACAACCCTCTCACACGCCATCATACAGCCCTCTCACACGCCGTCATCGAACCCCCTCACACGCCGTCATACAACCCTCTCATACGCCGTCATACAACCCTCTCACTCGCCGTCATACAGCCCTCTCACACGCCGTCATACAACCCTCTCACACGCCGTCATACAACCCTCTCACACGCTGTTGACAACCCTCTCACACGCCATCATACAACTCTCTCACACGCCGTCATACAACCCTCTCACATGTCGTCATACAACCCTCTCACACGCCGTAATACAGCCCTCTCACTCGCCGTCATACAGCCCTCTCACTCGCCGTAATACAGTCCTCTCACTCGCCGTAATACAGCCCTCTCACTCGCCGTAATACAGCCCTCTCACACGCCGTAATACAGCCCTCTCACACGCCGTAATACAGCCCTCTCACACGCCGTAATACAGCCCTCTCACTCGCCGTAATACAGTCCTCTCACTCGCCGTAATACAGCCCTCTCACACGCCGTAATACAGCCCTCTCACACGCCGTAATACAGCCCTCTCACATGTCATCATACAGCCCTCTCACACGCCGTCGACAACCCTCTCACACGTCATCATACAACCCTCTCACAAGCCACTCATCTCCCCGAAACCCCCCACCCATCTGCCAGCACCCCCATCCTTTTCTCAGAACCCTCCCACTCTTCTCTCAGAAACCCCCCACCCATCTCTCAGAACACCCCCACCCTTCTTGCAGAACTCCCCCACCTATCTCACAGAACCATGCCACCCAACTCTCAGAATCCCCCACCTTTCTCCCAGAAACCTCCCCACCCGTTTCTCAGAAACCCCACGCATCTCCCAGAAAACCCCCACCCTTCTCTCAGAAATCCCCACCCTTCTCTCATAAAATCCCCAACTATCTTCCAGAAACCCCCCCACCCATCCCCCAGAACCCCCCACCCTTCTCTCAGAAACCCCCCACCCTTCTCTCAAACCCCTCCCACCCTTCTCCTAGAACCCCCCACCCTTCTCTCAGAACCCCCCACCCTTCTCTCAGAAACCCTCCACCCGTCTCTCAGAAACCCCCATCCGTCTCTCAGACCCCCCACCCATCTCCCAGAACCCCCTGCACCCATCCCTCAGAAATCCCCCACCCTTCTCTCAGATCCCCCACCCTTCTCCTAGAACCCCCCACCTTTCTCTCAGAAACCCCCAATCGTCTCTCAGACCCCCCACCCATCTCCCAGAACCCCCCGCACCCGTCTCTCAGAAACTCCCCACCCATCTCTCAGAAACCCCCCATCCTTCCCCTAGAACCCCCACCTGTCTCTCAGAACCCCCCCCACCCTTCCCTCAGAAACCCCCATTCATCTCCAGAACCCCCCATCCATCTCTCAGAACCCCCCATCCATCTCTCAGAACTCCCATCCATCTCTCAGAACCCCCATCCATCTCTCAGAAACCCCCACCCTTCCCTCAGAAACCCCCATTCATCTCCAGAACCCCCATCCATCTCTCAGAACCCCCCTACCCCTCTCTCAGAACCCCCCATCCATCTCTCAGAACTCCCATCCATCTCTCAGAACCCCCCATCCATCTCTCAGAAACCCCAACCCTTCCCTCAGAACCCCCCACCCTTCCCTCAGAAACCCCCACCCGTCTCCCAGAAACCCCAATCCGTCTCTCAGAACCTCCCACCCTTCCCTCAGAAACCCCCACCCTTCTCTCAGAACCCCCCACCCACCTGGGGCACCATGCTCTTGAAGGAGTCCATGATTCGAGAACTCTTGGCCTCCTGGTAGTAGGAGAAACAGCCAGTGATCATCACCACGGCCGCCAGCACGATGCCCAGGTACAGCTGTGGGCAGAACAAGTCAGAGGGTACCATCACTGGAGGGGAGGAACGGGAGGACGAGAGGGCCAAGGTCCTGGGAGGGGTCTCAGGGCTCCAGTGAGGGGCTGCATATACAGGGATAGGAATGCTCAGCTCCTTCCTAAACACCTCGGCAACAGCTGGAGATCTGAGAGATGAAGACAACTGTGGGGGGGGGGTGGGTGGTTCGGGGTGCAGTAATGAGGTTGTGTGAGGAGGGAGTGTCAAGGAAGAGAAATGAAATGACTTCATAGGGCAGGGATTGGGATGGGGAGTCAGGTTAATGATAGGGCATTATGCCAGGGTCAGAGGTCAGGGATTGGGACGGGGAGTCAGGGTCATGATAGGGTATTACACCAGGGTCAGAGGTCAGGGATTGGGATAGAGAGTTGGGTTAATGATTGGGTATTAGGCCAGGGTTAGAGTAGAGGGGTTGGGAATCTTTCAGGGACTGGGATTGGGTGCTGGGTGAGGGTAAGAGGAAAGGGGTTTCGGTTGGGCTGCGGGCATGTAAGATGGTTCAGGGTCAGAGATTGAGTGTTGGGTCAGAGGAGAGGGGTAAGGGAAGCGGGGGATCGAGGGTTGAGGTTTCTGTTTGGGATGAGGTCATATTAGATTCAGGGATCTGGACTAGGAGGATTGGGTTGGTGTGAGTATTGAAGTTGGAGTCAGAGGGTGGGTTTGGAAGCGGTGGGGAGGATACTCACGTTGTCATTGGACGGCTCATCCTCCATGGCGGCCTGGATGCTGTAGGCCAGGAAGCAGAGCACGGCCCCGATCCAGAGCAGGATGGAGAACCCTCCAAATAGCTGACGGCAGAACTTTACCCACTCTGGTGTGGTGGGGGGTGGGGTCAGAGCATTGGGGCCCTCCAGGGCCAGGATCTCAGCTGCTCGTGCATTGGTCAGGCCCTGGGGGCAGTATACACATATGAGAGTTAGAGAGAGACAGAGTTAGAGAGAGATAGTTAGAGACAGAGAGATAGAGAGAGTTAGAGAGAGACTTAGAGAGAGATAGAGAGAGTTAGAGAGAGATAGAGTTAGAGAGAGAGAGATAGAGAGAGTTAGAGAGAGAGTTAGAGAGAGAGAAATAGAGAGAGTTAGAGAGAGAGACAGAGAGAGTTAGAGAGAGAGAGATAGGGAGAGTTAGAGAGAGAGATAGAGATAGAGAGATAGAGAGAGTTAGAGAGAGTTAGAGAGAGAGAAATAGAGAGAGTTAGAGAGAGAGATAGAGAGAGTTAGAGAGAGAGAGATAGAGAGAGTTAGAGAGAGAGAAATAGAGAGAGTTAGAGAGAGAGATAGAGAGCGTTAGAGAGAGACTTAGAGAGAGATAGAGAGAGTTAGAGAGAGATAGAGTTAGAGAGAGAGAGAGAGACACACACACACAGGGTGGGCAAAGAAGAGGAGAGGAAGATAGAGAGAGGGAGAGATGGGAGAGGTGTGAGTGGGAATGGATGTAGGGAGAGGGAGGTGAGGTAAGGGATGGGAGTGTGGCAGGAAGGTGGATAAAGAGAGAGGGGAAGTGGAGAAAAGGTGTAGTGAGAGACAGGAGAAGAAGGCAGAGTGAGGAGTCGGAAGCGAGGAAAAGATGGAGAGGGGAGTGGAAGGAGACAAAGAGAAAATGGGGTAAGGAAATGAAAGAGAGTGCGGGGAGAGAGAACAAAGGGGGAGGAAGAGGGAATAAGGATACAGAGAATAATGTAAAAATACATGAATTATGATAACCCCATCCAGCATTCACTCCCTTCCCCCTTTCACCCCACCACACCACTTCATCCTGAGCTTCTCCTATATCCCAGTTTCTGGGTTCCTCCTTTGGGACCACTGGCCAAAAGGGGACTTTCCCTGAAATGCATGACTGCACCAAGCAGAGAGGCCTGGAGCTGCTACCCAGCAGAGACCAAAATCTTACACTGAAGCCCTGGGTTGGAGGGGTGGTGGGGGTGCGTGCAAGGGGGGCATGTGAAAGAGGGGGGCACAGGGAGAGGAGGAGTTGCCTGGGAGAGGGGAGGGGATAAAGGAGAGGCCTATTCCACAATCAATGTAACCCCTCCCTCCTACAGACTGGCTGTTAGGTCTCCATTTGTCTTTCATCCATGTGTCTATTGAAGTGACGCTGATGTCCCAGCTGTGAACAGTGTATTCTGGACACTCAGCATTTCTTGTGTAAAATGTTACTGGCTGTTCACTCCTAATCACCTCGATTAAGTTACTTCTCAACCTCATTTGCTCCAGAGAGAAAAGACAGCTCACTCAACCTTTCCTCTTAAGAAATGATCTTGAATCTAGGCAGAATCCTGGTAAAAGAGCTCTGGCAGAGATTCATAGATTCCTGATTGGGCACAGGATTAAGGGGAAAAGGAGGAAGAATGGTGTTGGAAGAAGTATCGACCATGATTCGAAGGGTTGAGGAGTCTAACCCTGCTCCTGTACTCTCAGTGGCCACTTTATTAGGTACACCAGCTCGTTAATGCAAATATCTAATCAGCCAATCATGTGACAGCAACTCAGTGCTTAAAAGTATGCAGACTTTCATTTTCATTTGCTTTTCAGACCAAACATCAGAATAAGGAAAAAATGTGATCCAGGTGACAGTGATCCTGAAACAATTGTTGATACAGGTAAGGGTGGTTTGAGTATCTCAGCTGCTGAGAAACTTCTGATCTCTTGAGATTTTTATGCGCAACAGTTTCTGGAGTTTGGTGTGAACAAAAAATCCAGAGAGTGAAAATGACTTGTTAATGAGAGATTAGAGGACAATGGCCAGACTGGTTCAGGCTGACAGGAACTCAAATGGTGGTGTATGTGCAGAAGAGCATCTCTGAACACACAGCACGTCAAACAATGAAATGGATGTGCCACAGCAGCAGAAGACCATGAAAATATACTTGATGGCCACTTCATGAGGTACAGAGATAGCTGATCAACTGGCAGCTGTGTGTACCTTATGTGAGGAAGCTTGGACTTAGGCAAAGCAGAGTAGAGAGGAGCCAGTCAGACAAAGGATGGCACAGAGATCAGGAGGAGAGAGCAGTGTCAGGAGCACTTACCCTGGTCAGATCCGTCCCGTACTTACGGCTCAGCTCATCCAGGGTCAGCCTATGATCCTCCTGTGGGGCAAAGGTGAAAGGTTGGAAGGATATTTCCAAATTTTGGAATGAGAGTAACCTCCCCTAATTTGTAAATATCTAAAAAAGTGTACATTAGATAAATCATATTTATCCACTAACTGAGAAAAAGACATTAAACAATCACCTGAAAACAAATCTGAAAGTTATTATTCCCTTGGTTTTCCTAATTAAAAAGGCCTTATCCAAAATTGATAGTTTAAAAAAATAATTGAGATGGATATTACTAGAAAGAATAAAATTATTTATCTCAAAAAATTCCTCATTGTTGCCCTGTTGACATAGGAAATCTCAACTGTTGACCTATAATGTAGGACGCATCCGGAATTTTTCCAGGCAGCAGACGACTTCCTCTCACGCCTTTCTGACGTAATTGGAATTCGCGTACGAGGTTAGTTACAGAAGTGGTTTGCCATTGCCTTCTGCCAGGTGAGTTTTGTTTCAAAGAGATCACCAGCTCTTAACCCCGCACAGACGGAAAGCATGCTGAGAGGAGCTGGCTGGGTTTGAACTTCGGAACCTCCACCCCGCAGTCCAGCGCTGATGCCACTACACCACCAGCTGTAGGACACAGGAAATGTCAATTGTTGACCTATTGACATGGGAAATCCCAATTGGCAATCTCCCATTGTTGATCTGTTGACATAGGAAATCCCAGTTGTTGCCCTGTTGACGTAGGAAATCCCAGTTGTTGCCCTGTTGACATAGGCAAGTGGGGAGGGGAGGGCGGTGGTGCTGTTCTCTAGCAGGATATTTGGAAGAGATCAAGGTTTTGAGGAAAGGAGAGAGTTTAAGTCACTCACCATAGAGACTTCCTTTTTAAGCTCATCCATGTCCTTCTTGGCCTTTTTCTTCTTTGGACTGTCTGTGGAGTCCGTGCTGGTGTATTCCCGTCCATCCTGAGGTGAAGGCAGGTGGGGTGATAAGCACTGCCTCAAAATAATCAGGTCCGTCGGCGCCCCAACCCTGAACCCACCCCCACGCACTGTGTAGTCTTCGGCAGATATCAGTGCCACACTCCAGTGGGGGGGGGTTAGTCATGGGGGAGGGGGGTGTTGAGGGGGGCAACACTGTTTATCCTTCAACAAGGATCACAGTGCTCTTGAACTTCGTCAGCATGGCATTGCTGGTTGTGGGATCTTTCTGTTCAAAGGATGGTCATGAGTTCCTGGTTTTCAAGAAGGGGCACACATTCAGCCAACCTGAGGTGCTGCCTTGTGTTGTACAAAATCCTCCATGTCTCCTTCTCCCACCACCATTGGGTATAACAGGGGGACAGACCAAGTTGAATAATTCTTTGTTCTGAATTAATATGCATGAGACGGGCATCTGTAGAGAGTGCACTTGTCAAGAAACTGTGCACCATGTATGGTTTGAATGCAGCTCCCACGTGAGACCATGTGCTGTGTACCTGCGTTTCTCTCTGCGTTTGCAGGCAGTGGAAGACACGGAGGGACAGAGAACAGGAGTGGCTGAGAGCAAGGATGCGATAGTGGGGGAGCGTGAGGGAAGGAGGGAGGCGGGACCGGGGCTCTGGGAGAAGAGGCTGAAGTGAGCAGGACGGGAAGCAGAGTTGGGAGGGGGAGGGGAGACGGGCGGCTGCGAGGTGGGGGTGGGGGTTTGTGGGGCAGGTGACAGGGAGATCACAGCTGCTCCTGTCTGTCCGAAAGTTAAACCCAGCTGTGGAAAGTTTTGGAGCCGGTCCCAGTGGCCCTGCCCTACCCTGTTCCGCGTCAGCCTTGTTTAACTCTTAAACAGGAGGACGGTTGAATGCCGTAGAATCATCAAACAAGCCCTGTTTACAGGCAAGCACCCAAACTGTCCTCAGAAAGCCCGTGAGGAGACAGCTGTGGTGTGGGGCACATAAGCGACAGGAGCCCGGCGTTTGGGATGTAAATTCCTTCCCGAAATGGCAGTGTCCTTGTCCCTGGGATAGAGCAAGACCTTCTGCACACATCTTCGCTCCGCCTGATCGCAGATGGAGAGATGGTGGAGGGAGGGAGCGGAGCTAACAGCTGGGGGTGGGGGGGGGGGTAAAAAGAGAGAGAGAGAGAAGGGGGCTGACAGGTAAGGAGAGAAACAGAGAGACGGAGAGAGAGAGGGTGGGTGATAGGTGAAGAGAGGTGTCGACAGGAGAGGAGAGGGAGCAACAGGTGAGGAGTGGGGCGGTTGACAGGTGAGGAGAGGGGGAGGGGTGACAAGCGAAGGGGGGGATGGCAGGCCATGTGGGAGGGCTGATAGGTGAGGAGGGGAGTAAGGGTGATAGGTGAGGAGGGGAGAAAGGGTGACAGGTGAGGAGGGGTGAAAGGGTGACAGGTGAGGAGGGGAAAGGGTGACAGGTGAGGAGGGGAGAAAGGGTGACAGGTGAGGAGGGGAGAAAGGGTGACAGGTGAGGAGGGGAGAAAGGAGGGTGACAGGTGAGGAGGGGAAAGGGTGACAGTTGAGGAGGGGAAAGGGTAACAGATGAGGAGGGTGACAGGTGAGGAGGGGAAAGGGTGACAGTTGAGGAGGGGAAAAAGGGGGCTGACAGGTGGGGGAATGCGACAGGCGAGGAGACAGGTGAGGGGAGTGTGGGTGACAGGAGGGGGGGGGAGAAGTGCAGCAAATCCCACCAGAAGGACAGAGGAGGGAGCCTCCTCATACATCTCTCTTCATCTCTGTCTCCGCCACCTCCTGTTCTCTCCCTCTCCCATTACCTCTCCCCTCCTGTAATTGTCCTCCTTTTTCCTCTGAAAAAGGGACACAGAGACGACTAGAAGGACCAGAACTGATTGCGGTTCCCAGCGCTGGACATGGAGTTGATGAGACTAACTCCCTCCTCGCCTCCAATCCTCCCGTCAGTTACGTGTGCGTTGCGTCAGTCTCTCTGCCTCGGTCCTGCCTGTCCCTTTTTGTGCGTTTGTGCGCGTGTACGTGTACCTGTCTTTCCGAGCTGTGTGTGTGTATTCCCGTATCCACACTGTGTGTTGTCTTTATGTGACTATACTTGTGTGTGTATGCGTTTATCTGTCTGTCTGTATGTGACTCTGTGTGTGTGTGTCCGTCGGTGCTTTTGTATGTGGTGCTCTCGCCCTCTCTCTCTCTCTCTCTCTCTCTCTCTCTCTCACGTACACACACTGCACCCCCCCCCCCCCCCCGCCACTTGGCCCGAAACATCGACTGTATTCTTTTCCATAGTTGCTACCTGGGCTGCTGAGTTCCTCCAGCATTTTGTGCGTCTCTCTCACCCTTTCCTGCTCCCGCCACACACACACTCTCTCTGTCACATACACATACATTCTCTCTCTGCTTCTCTCTCTGTCACATACACACACGCTCTGTCTCTCTGTCACACTCCCACGCTCCGCCACCCACACAGACTCTCTGTCTCTCTTACTCTCTGCTGTCCTCTTTTTCTCTGCGCTGTGACTGATGGTTTAACGAACGCTTCCCCCCGCCCCCCCCCAGTTCTTAGCAACGGTAAACTGCCCAAACTCTAAACTCACTAATTCTGCACAGATCCCATTTCGCCCTCGATTCCCCCCCCCCCCCCATAGATAGCCTGAGCTTGCTCAGGGAAAGTTCGGCCCACACTTGCGGATTAATGCGCGGAGAGCTGCCGTCTGAAATTGCCCGGCGATTGTCACTAATTCCTGCATTTTCACTGAAAGCTCGCTTACTGGGAGTCGCAGATCTAGACCATAACATCAAAAGACATTGGAGCAGAATTAGGCCATTCGGCCCATCGAGCCTACTCCGCCATTCTATCATGGCTGATTTATTGTCACTCGCAACCTCATCCCCCTACCTTCTCCTCGTAACCTTTGATGCCCTGACTAATTAAGAACATGTCAACCCCTACGTTAAATATATCCAATGACTAAGCCTTCACAGCCGTCAGAGGCAATGCATTCCACAGATTCATCAGCCTCAACGTTCTCTCTAATTTTATTTTACAACCATTGTTCTGAGCAGGAATTTTGCGCGGCACTTTAAATTTTCTTTCATAGTATGTATACCATGAATAATTAGAACGAATAACTGCTCGGCAACAAAGGCTATGTGCATTTGAGCCTTTTAGTTACTGCGCGGCCGCGCACCCGCGCGACTTACAGGGATCAGTGCCTCTCGCTAAAGAAATTCCTCCTATCTCTGTTCTAAAGTGATCCTAGCCTCGAAGTAACACTCCCCACCCAGAGTAAGAGCACATTCTTTCTTTCTCCTTCTCTCTCTTTACCCCTTCACACTCGCTCTCTGTTCACTGTTGCTCTAAGTTGCACTCTTCTCCTCTCTCTCCTTTTCCTCTTTCTTTCCCATTCGCTCTCCTCCTCCCCATCTATCTTTACCCCCTCCACACACACCATCCCCCTCTATTCTCTCCCACATCTCCTCCAATTGCCTTCCCTATCCGTTTATTTCTATCGAGTTATCTTTCTCCCCGTCTCCGCACCAACCTTCATTGAGAGACATAAATAGCAGAGAGAAGGATAGAAATAGAGACAGACGGGGGCAGGGGGAGAGGAGAGTCGAAATGTCGGCTGTTGGATACCCCTTCTCTTATTGTGTCGCCCTCACTGTTGTCGTCAGCGAAGGGTTTCTTGCCATCTCTCCCCCCTCTCTCAGCGGCCCCACAACCACCCCCAGCGTTGCCAAACTCCAGAAACTTTCTGAACGCAGGATCAGAACTCATGTAGTCGCATGCTCCGGATTTGAGACATCCATCCACCAAAAGCCGGGTGTCATGCACTCCCCATCTCCACCGCCATGCCCGCACCCCTCACTGTAAAAACTCACCCCCTTCGCCATTGTGTCCCGATTCGAAGCGGTGGCGGAGGTGTGGCGATGACCTGGGTAAAGGTAAAGTGTGCTGAATCGGACCCCTTGGTCTCTGTCTCTGTCAGACTACAGCCCCCTCCCTATACACTGCGCTCCCTCTGGCTCCTCTCTGTTCATTTAAGGGAACGGGTTTCCTCGGCCTGACCAATCACCTCTATGTGCGGGGCGGATAGGGCGGATACACTCAGCCAGTCACAGAGTCGGGAATCCTACCGCCCGTCCTCATTGGGAGGAACCAGGGGTGGTGTGTGTGTGTGTGTGTGTGTGTGTGTGTGTGTGTGTGTGTGTGTGGTGTGAGACAGAGAGAGAGTGCCTGTGAGTGTGTGTGTATTGAGAGAGAGAGAGTGTGTGTATGTGTGTGTGCGTGCGTGTGTGTGTGTGTGTGTGTGTGTGTGAGTGTGTGTGTGTGTGTGTGTGTGTGTGTGTGTGTGTGTGTGTGGTGAGAGTACTCCACACTTCAGCATCTTTGCTCCCTCAGTCCCCTCTCTGTCTCTCCCTCTCCTTTATCTCTTTATCCTGTCTGTCCCTTTCTCTGTCACACTCATGCTACCTGCCTCTATCTTGTTCATTACCCCTCTCTCTGTGTCTTGATCACTCTTTCTCTGTATTTCTTTTCATCTGACTGTCTGTCTCTCCTTTAGTCAATCCATCTTTGACATGTTCCTTCTCTCTCTCCCCTTCCCCCTCTCTCTCCCCTTCCTCTCTTTCTCTCTCTCTCTCTCTCTCTCTCTATCTTCCCCATCGTCTTTCACAGCAATTCAAATTCATAAACCCCACAACACAGGAGCAGAATTAGGCCATTCAGCCCATTGTTTGCTCCACCATTTCATCATGGCTGATTTACTTTCCGTCTCAAACCCCATTCTCCTGCCTTCTCCACATAACCTTTGATGCCCTGACTAATCAAGAACCTATCTGCTTTAAATATACCCAATATCTTGGCCTGCACAGCTGTCTGTGGCAATAAATTCCACAAATTCATGACCTTCTGGCTAAAGAAATTCTTCCTCATCTCTGTTTTAAGTTGATATTTCTCTATTCTGAGGCTGTGCCTTCTGGTCCTAGACTCCCTCACTATAGGAAACATCCTCTCCATATCCACTCTATCTGTGTCCTCTGGTCCTAGACTCCCCCACTACAGGAAACATCCTCTCCATATGCACTATACCTAGGCCTTTCAATATTCGATAGGTTTCAAATAGATCCCCCCTCATTCTTCTGAACTCCCGTGAGTACAGAGCCAGAGGCATCAAACACTCCTCACGTGTTAATTCTTTCATTCTTGTCAATCTTCTCCAAATGCTCTCCAAATCAAATTCAGGTTTCTGGGGATGTCATTTCTGTTTCTGGATGTTGAAATTCCGAACTACAGAGCCCTGCCCTGCCAGTCTGGAGAGCAACTGGTTACAACAACCCCAGCCTTCTTTGTTAGTGATCCTCCTTTCAGTGTATGGAGAGAGACAGAGAGAGCGAGAGAGAGTGGAGGAGAAAAGAGTTCAAATTCAAGTTTATTCTCATTCAACCATTTCCGTGTGTACTGCTAAACTAAACATATCTCTGAACCAAGGTGCACAAGACGGGACATATAACTCATACCCACAGCATATAAAGTAACAATTAAGTAAATAAGTCACCTGGACCAGATGGTGTACACCAGAGTTCTGAAACAGGAGATCATGCCAGCATTAGTAATCTTTCAAGAATCACCAGATTCTGGAATGGTTCCGGAAGAATGTCACTCTACTCTTCAAGAAGGGAGAGAGGCAGAAGAAAGGAACTATAGGCCAGTTAGTCTGACCTCTGTGGTTGGAAAGATGCTGGAGTTGATTATTAAGGATGATGTTTCAGGGTACTTGGAGGCACATGATAAAATAGGTTGTAGTCAACATGGTTTCCTCAGGGTTAAATCTTGTCTGACAAATCTGTTGGAATTCTTTGAAGAAACAGCAAGCAGGATAGACAAAAGAGAATCAGTTGACGTTGTGTACTTGGATTTTCAGAAGGCCTTTGACAAGTTGCCATCATGAGGCTGCTTAACAAGGTATAGAACATAGATAGAACATAGACTAGTACAGCACAGTACAGGCCATTTGGCCCACAATGTTGTGCCAACCCTTAAACCCTGCATCCCATATAACCCCCCACCTTAAATTCCTCCATATACCTGTCTGGCAGTCTCTTAAATTTCACTAGTGTATCTGCCTCCACCACTGACTCAGGCAGTGCATTCCATGCACCAACCACTCCCTGAGTAAAAAACCTTCCTCTAATATCCCCCTTGAACTTCCCACTCCTTACCTTAAAGCCACGTCCAGTTGTATTGAACAGTGGTGCCCTGGGGAAGAGGTGCTGGCTGTCCATTCCATCTATTCCTCTCAATATCTTGTATACCTCTATCATGTCTCCTCTCATCCTCCTTCTCTCCAAAGAGTAAAGCCCTAGCTCCCTTAATCTCTGATCATAATGCGTACTCTCTAAACCAGGCAGCATCTTGGTAAATCTCCTCTGTACCCTTTCCAATGCTTCCACATCCTTCCTATAGTGAGGCAACCAGAACTGGACACAGTACTCCAAGTGTGGCCTAAACAGAGTTTTATAGAGCTGCATCATTACCCCGTGACTCCTAAACTCCATCCCTCGACTGATGAAAGCTAACACCCCATAAGCTTTCTTAACTATCCCTTATGAGCTCATGGTATTACAGGAAAGATTCTAGCATGGATAAGGCAGTGGCTGATTGGCAAGAGGCAAAGAGTAGGAGTAAAGGGAACCTTTTCTGCTTTGTTGCCGATGACTAGTGGTGTTCCACAAGGGTCTGTTTTGGGATGATTTCTTTTTACGTTATATGTCAATGATGATGGAATTGATGGCTTTGTTGAAAAGTTTGTAGATGATATGAAGATAGGTGGAGGGCAGGTATTTTTGAGGAAAGAGAGGGGCTACAGAAGGACTTAGGCAGATTAGGTGAATGGGCAAAGAAATAGAAGATGGAATACAGTGTCAGGATGTCATGTCAGGATGGTCATGTGCTTTGGTAGAAGAAATGAGAGAGTTGACTATTTTCTAAATAGGAAAAACTACAAAATACTGAGGTGCAAAGGGACTTCAGAGACCTTGTGCAGGATTCCCTAAAGGTTAATTTGCAGGTTGACTCTATGGTGAGGAAGGCAAATGCAATGTTAGCATTAATTTCAAGAGGACTAGAATATAAAAGCAGGGATGTAATGTTGAAACTTTCTAAAGCACTGTTGAGGCCTCACTTGGAGTATTGTGAGCAGTTTTGGGTCCCTTATCTTTGAAAGGATGTGCTGAAACTGGAGAGGGTTCAAAGGAAGTTCATGAGAATGGTTCCAGGATTGAATGGCTTTTTGTATGAAGAGCATTTGATGACTCTGGGCCCGTACTTACTAGAATTCAGAAGAATCAGGGGTGACCTAATTGAAACCTTTGATGGAGTAGATGTGGACAGGATGTTTCCTATGATGGGAGAGTGTAAAACCAGGACACACCCTGAGAATAAGCTGTGGAGGCCAAGTCTTTATCTGTATCTAAGGTAGAGGTTGATAGATTCTTGATTAGTCAGGGTATGAAGGGATACAGAGAAAAGGGAAGAGACTGAGACTGAGAGGAAAATTGGATTAGCCATAATGAAATGGCAGAGCAGACTCGATGGGCCAAATGGCCTAAATCTGCTCCTATATCTTATAGGCTGATGGTCTTATCACCACAAATCCATTAACAAATAATGAACAAAATGGGGAAGGGAAGGAGAGGGAGGCAGAGATGTGGGACAGAGACAAAAGAGATGAGAGTGGGAAAGAGGAGGAAGAAAATCGGTGAAGGAAGAGAGGAAAGGAGAGGAGGAGGCCTGAGGGAGAAGGAGTGAGAGACAGAGAGATAATAGGTACGGAGAAAAAAAATCACTGGAGTGAAGTTTGTTGCAAATATTTCAGGGAGACAGAGATAAGGAGAGCAAATATTTGTTAAAGTGTGTGGACCTTGCCCCTGTGTGACACAATCTCTCTCTCTCCTGGTCTGAATTATAAACGTGTCCCTAATGTCAAGAGGCTGGTGGCGCAGTGGCATCAGTGCTGGACTTCGGAGCGAAGGCTCCCGAGTTTGAATCCAGCTGGCTCCCTTGCACGCTTTCCATCCATGCTGGGTTGAGCGTCAAGCTAGCAACTCAGCCTTGTAAAAATAAGAAAGCCTGCTAAAAAAAGCACCGTCATGACGGAATCCCGATGACTCCACTGGGAATTAAGTGCTTTCTTCTTCTTCTAATTTGAAGAGGATGATGACATCCTCAAAAGTGGAAAAGACAGAGGAAAATTTGATAGTATTTTGCTGTTCCTAATTTTCTCACTCTCTCTCTTTCTCCCTCTCCTGCTTTCTCTCTCCCCCTTTCTCTCTCTCTCACTGACTTGCAAATAATGCTCTTACAATCTAAATAAACATCTTTTTTTCTATTTCCTCAGTCTCCCTCACTCCCTCTTCATCTCTTTCCCTGAAGCTATTTCTTTCATTCCATCTCTCTCTCTGCCCAGCCTTTTGTCTCCTTATCTCTGTCCTTCTGCATTGTTCCCTCTCCTGCTCTCTGAATCTTTCTTTCTCTTTCCTCCAACTCTCTCTCTTGTCTCCCTTTATGCTACTTGCACACTTTGTCTATGTCCCTTCCTTTCTCACACCAGTTTGCCAATCTGATCCCTCTTTCATTTACTCTCCATGCTTCCTTTCTTCTCTCGCAGTCTCCTTCTCTGCACCCTCCTACATTTTATCTCTCCATCACTTCTCCCAATCTCCACAAACCTCTTCATTCCTTGCACTTGCTCACTCTGCTTCTCCATTTCCCTATTCCTTCTCTTTACACCTTCACCCCGCTCCATCCCACTCACTCCCACATCTCACTCCTCTTTCCCAACCACACTCTCTCTGCCCCCTCTTTTACCTCCCCTACTCTTTACACAAACTTCTCCCACCCTTCTCTCCTTCTGTTCCTCTCTCTTATCTTTCTTCTCCTTTTTTCCCTTCGCACTCTCTCACTCACTTAACTTTTCTCTTTCTATCATTCTTTTACTTTTTACCCTCTCTCTCTTCCCTCTTCCACTCTCTCTCCCTTCACATTCTATACTCTTGCTTTCTCTTCCCCCAATACCCCTTCTACCAGCCCCACCTCCACACCTACTGCCTCTCTGTCTCTTCACAATTGCAAAATTTATTTTTCAGACTCTGGAGGAACACTTGGACATGATGTGTGCAGCTCTGAAAGGACTCCTTCATTCTGGAGTGTGTGAACAACAGGCTTAAGAGAGTTCACACAAGCACAAGTAACTGGCAGAGAGCCCAGAAACTAGATGGGTTGCAGAGGACATTTGAAGGTCACTGAAGAAAAGAGGAAGGAAAACCTAAGTGGCGGGGGGGAGAGAAAGACAGATAGAGAGACAAAGTAAGAAAGAGAGAGACAGACAGACAGACAGACAGACAGACAGACAGACGCGCGCGCGCGCGCACACACACACACACACACACACACACACACACACACACACACACACACACAGATGCCAGTTAGTACAGATATCCTGCCGACAGAGAGGGACTGAGAGACACTGGTCAGTGTACAGATATCTCCCTGAGAGAGAGGGACTGAAAGACACCGGTCAGTGTACAGATATCCCCCTGAGAGTGAGGGACTGAGAGAAACCGGTCTGTGTACAGATATCCCTTGAGTTAGAGGAACTGAGAAACACCGGTCAGTGCACAGATGTCCCCCTGAGAGAGAGGGACTGAGAAACACTGGTCAGTGTACAGATATCCCCCAGAGAGAGAGGGACTGAGAGACACCACCCAGTGTACAGATGTCCCCCTGAGAGAGAGGCACTGAGAAACACTGGTCAGTGTACAAATATCCCCCGGAGAGTGAGGGACTGAGAGAAACCGGTCTGTGTACAGATATCCCCTGAGATAGAGGGACTGAGAGACACCAGGCAGCGTACTGATATCCCCTGAGAGAGAGGGACTGAGAGACACTGGTCCGTGAATAGATCTCCCCCTGAGAGAGACGGACTGAGAGACACCGAACTGTGTACAGATATCCTGCCGACAGAGAGGGACTGAGAGACAACGATCAGTGTACAGACGTCCCCCTGAGAGAGAGGGACTGTCCAACTCCGGTCTGTGGACAGATATACCCCTGAGAGAGATGAACTGAGAGACAATGTCTGAATACAGATATCCCCTGAGAGAGAGGGACAGAGCGACATTGGTCAGTGTTTAGATATCCCCTGAGAGAGAGGGATTGAGAGACACTGGTCAGTGTACAGATATCCCCTGAGACAGAGAGACTGAGAGACACCAGTCAGTGTACAGATATCCCCTGAGAGAGAGGGTCTGAGAGACACTGGTCAGTGTACAAATATCTTCCTGAGAGAGACGAACCGAGAGACACTGGCTGAATACAGATATCCCGCTGAGAAAGTCGGTCTGAGAGACACCGGTCAGTGTACAAATATCCACCTGAGAGTGAGGGACTGAAAGAAACCGGTCTGTGTACAGATATCCCCTGAGATAGAGGGACTGAGAGACATGGGGCAGCGTACTGATATCCCCTGAGAGAGAGGGATTGAGAGACACTGGTTAGTGAACAGATATCCCCCTGAGAGAGACGGACTGAGAGACACTGGCTGAATACAGATATCCCCTGAGAGAGAGGGACTGGGAGATTCCGGTCAGTGTTCAGATATCCCCCTGAGAGAGAGGGATTAAGAGGCACTGGTCAGTGTACAAATATCCCCCTGAGAGAGAGGGACAGAGAGACACTGGTCAGTGTACAAATATCTCGCTGAGAGAAAGGGACTGAGAGACAGGGGTTAGTGTACAGATATCACCCGGAGAGAGGGGAATGGGAAACACCGGTCAATGCACAGATGTCCCCCTGAGAGAGAGGTACTGAGAAACACTGGTCAGCGTACAAATATCCCCCTGAGAGAGAGGGTCTGAGAGACACCAGTCAGTGTACAGATATCCCGCTGAGAGAGAAGGACTGAGAGACACCAGTCAGTGCACAGATACCCCCTGAAAGAGAGGGACTGAGAGACTCTGGGCAGTGTACAGATATCCCCTGGAGAGAGAGGGACTGAGAGAAACCAGTCAGTGTGCAGATATCACCCAGAGAGAGGGACTGAGAAACGCTGGTCAGTGTACAGACATCGCCCTGACAGAGAGCGACTGAGAAACACCAGTCAGTGCACTGATATACCCCTGAGAGAGAGGGACTGAGAGACACTGGTCAGTGTAGAGTTATCACCCAGAGAGAGGGGAATGAGAAACACTGGTCACTGAACTGATGTCCCCCGAGAGAGAGGGACTGAGAGACACCGGTCAGTGTACAGATACCCCCTGAAAGAGAGGGACAGAGAGACTCTGGGCAGTGTACAGATATCACCCAGAGAGAGCGGAGGACTGAGAAACATTGAGCACTGTACAGATGTCCCCCTGAGAGAGAGGGACTGAGAGACACCATCCAGTGTATAGATATCCCGTGAGTGATAGGGACGGAGAGACATGAGTCAGAGTACAGATATCAACCGGAGAGAGAGGGACTGTGAGACACCGGTCAGGTTATAGATATCCCCCTGAGAGAGAGGAACTGAGAGAGACTGGTCAGTATACAAATATCCCCCTGAGAGAGAGGGACTGAGAGACACCAGTCAGTGTAAAGATATCCTGCCAACAGAGAGGGACTGAGAGACACCGTTCAGTGTACAAATATCCCCCTGAGAGCGAGGGACTGAGGGGCACCGGTCAGTGTACAGATATCCCCCCTGAGAGAGAGGGACTGGGACACTGGTCAGTTGACAAAAATCCCCCTGAGAGAGAGGGACTGAGAGACACTAGTCAGTGTTTAGATATCTCCCAGAGAGAGAGGGACTGAGTGACACCGGTCAGTGTATAGATATCACCCAGAGAGAGGCGAATAAGAAACATCGGTCAGTGTACTGATGTCCCCCTGAGAGGAACGGATTGAGAGACACCGGTCAGTGTACAGATATCACCCAGAGAGATGGTCCGAAAAACGCTGGTGATTGTACAGACATTGCCCTGACAGAGAGCGACTGAGAAACACCAGCAGTGCGCCAATATACCACTGAGAGAGTGGGACTGAGAGACACCGGACGGTGCACAGATATCCCCTGGGAGAGAGGAAAGAGTGACACTGGGCAGTGTTCAGATATTCCCCCTGAGAGAGAGGAACTGAGAGACACCGGTCAGTGTACAGATATCACCCAGAGAGAGGGACTGAGACACTGGTCAGTGTACAAAAATCTACCTGAGAGAGAGGGACTGAGAGACACCGGTCAGTGTTCAGATATCCCCCTGAGAGAGAGGGACTGAGAGACTCCGGTCAATGTACAGATATCACCCAGAGAGAGGGACTGAAAAACGCTGGTCAGTGTACAGATGTCACCCAGAGAGAGGGGAATGAGAGACACTGTCAGTGTACAAATATCCCCCTGAGTGAGAGTGACTGAGCGACTCTGGTCAGTCTCCAGATATCAACCGGAAGGAGAGGGACTGTGAGACACCGGTCAGTTTATAGATATCACCCAGAGAGAGAGGAACTGAGAGACACTGGTCAGCGTACAGATGTCCCCTTGAGCGAGAGGGACTGAGAAACACCGGTCATTGTACAGATATCCCCCTGAGAGAGAGGGACTGAGAGACACTGGTCAGTGTACAAGTATCCTCCTGAGAGAGAGGGACTGAGTGACACCGGTCAGTGCACAGGTATCCCCTGAGAGACAGGGATTGAGGGACAGCAGTCATTGTACAAATATCCCCCTGAGAGACAGGGACTGAGACACCGGTCAGTGTACAGATATCACCCAGAGAGGGAGGGACTGAGAAACGCTGGTCACTTTACAGATATCGCCCTGACAGAGTGGAACTGAGAAACACCGGTCAGTGTACCAATATATCCCTGAGAGAGAGGGACTGCGAGACACCGGTCAGTGTATATATATCCTGCCACAGAGATGGAGTGAGAGACAGTATTCAGTGTATAAATATCCCCCTGAGAGAGGGGAATGAGAGACACCGGTCAGTGTACAGATATGCCCCTGAGAGAGAGGGACAGAGCTACACTGCTCACTGTTCAGATATCCCCCTGAGAGAGAGGGACTAAGACACTGGTCAGTGTACAAATATCCCCTTGAGTGAGAGTGACTGAGAGACTCTGGTCAGTCTACAGATATCAACCGGAGTGAGAGGGACTGTGAGACACAGGTCAGTTTATAGATATCACCCAGAGAGAGGGGAATGAGAAACACTGGTCAGTGTACAGATGTCCCCCTGAGTGAGAGGGACTGAGAAACACTGGTCATTGTACAGATATCCCCCTGAGAGAGAGGAACTGAGAGACACTGGTCAGTGTACAAATATCGCTCTGAGAGAGAGGGACTGAGAGACACCGGAGAGTGTACAGATATCCCCTGAGAGAGATGGACTGAGAGACACAGGTCAGTGTACAGATATCCTGCCAACAGAGAGGGACTGAGAGACAACGTTCAGTGCACAAATATCCTCCTGACAGTGAGTGACTGAGAGACTCCGGTCAGTGTACAGATAACCCTCTGAGAGAGAGGGACTGAGAGACACCAGTCAGTGTACAGATATCCCCTGAGAGAGAGGGACCGAGCGACACTGGTCAGTGTACTGATATCCCCTGAGAGGGTAGGACTGAGAGAGACCGGTCAGTGTACAAATATCCCCCTGAGAGAGAGGGACTGAGAGACAACGGTCAGTGTACATATATCCCCTGAGAGAGAAGGACTGAGAGACACGAGTCAGTGTACAAATATCCCCCTGAGAGAGAGGGACTGAGATACACCGGTCAGTGTATAGTTATCACACAGAGAGGGGCGAAAAAGAAACAACCGTCAGTGAACTGATGTCTCCCTGAGAGAGAGGGACTGAGACGCACCGGTCAGTGTACAGATACCCCTATAGATAGAGGAACAGAGCGACACTAGACAGTGTTCAGATATCACCCTGAGAGAGAGGGACAGAGAAACACCAGTCAGTGTACAGATGTCCCCCTGAGAGATGGGGACTGAGAGAAACCAGTCAGTGTACAAATTTACCCCTGAGAGAGAGGGACTCAGAAACACCGGTCAGTGAACAAATATCCCCCAGAGAGAGACTGACTGAGAGCCACCGGTCAGTGTATATACACCCTGCCACAGAGACGGACTGAGAGACACTGTTCAGTGTATAAATATCCCCCTGAGAGAGAGGGACTGAGAGACACCGGTCAGTGTACAGATATCCCCTGAGAGAGAGGGACTGAGACACTGGTCAGAGTACAAATATCCCCCTGAGAGTGAGGGACTGGGAGACACCGGTCAGTGTACAGATATCCCCCGGAGAGAGAGGGACTGAGAGACATCAGTCAGTGTATAGATATCACCCAGAGAGAGGGACTGAGAAACGCTGGTCAGTGTACAGACATCGCCCTGACAGAGAGCGACTGAGAAACACCGGTCAGTGCACCGATATACCCCTGAGAGAGAGGGACTGAGAGACACCGGTCTGTGTACAGATATACCCCGGGAGCGAGGAAAGAAACATAGAAACATAGAAACATAGAAAATAGGTGCAGGGGTAGGCCATTCGGCCCTTCGAGCCTGCACCGCCATTCATTATGATCATGGCTGATCATCCAACTCAGAACCCCGCCCCAGCCTTCCCTCCATACCCCCTGACCCCCGAAGCCACAAGGGCCATATCTAACTCCCTCTTAAATATAGCCAATGAACTGGCCTCAACTGTTTCCTGTGGCAGAGAATTCCACAGATTCACCACTCTCTGTGTGAAGAAGTTTTTCCTAATCTCGGTCCTAAAAGGCTTCCCCTCTATCCTCAAACTGTGGCCCCTCGTTCTGGACTTCCCCAACATCGGGAACAATCTTCCTGCATCTAGCCTGTCCAATCCCTTTAGGATCTTATACGTCTCAATCAGATCCCCCCTCAATCTTCTAAATTCCAACGAGTACAAGCCCAGTTCATCCAGTCTTTCTTCATATGAAAGTCCTGCCATCCCAGGAATCAATCTGGTGAACCTTCTTTGTACTCCCTCTATGGCAAGGATGTCTTTCCTCAGATTAGGGGATCAAAACTGCACACAACACTCCAGGTGTGGTCTCACCAAGGCCTTGTACAACTGCAGTAGTACCTCCCTGCTCCTGTACTCGAATCCTCTTGCTATGAATGCCAGCATGCCATTCGCCTTTTTCACCGCCTGCTGTACCTGCATGCCCACTTTCAATGACTGGTGTATAATGACACCCAGGTCTCGTTGCACCTCCCCTTTTCCTAATCGGCCACCATTCAGATAATAATCTGTTTTCCTGTTTTTGCCACCAAAGTGGATAACTTCACATTTATCCACATTAAATTGCATCTGCCATGAATTTGCCCACTCACCCAACCTATCCAAGTCACCCTGCATCCTCTTAGCATCCTCCTCATAGCTAACACTGCCACCCAGCTTCATGTCATCTGCAAACTTGGAGATGCTGCATTTAATTCCCTCATCCAAGTCATTAATATATATTGTAAACAACTGGGGTCCCAGCACTGAGCCTTGTGGTACCCCACTAGTCACTGCCTGCCATTCTGAAAAGGTCCCGTTTATTCCCACTCTTTGTTTCCTGTCTGCTAACCAATTCTCCACCCACACCAATACCTTACCCCCAATACCGTGTGCTTTAAGTTTGCACACTAGTCTCCTGTGTGGGACCTTGTCAAAAGCCTTTTGAAAATCCAAATATACCACATCCACTGGTTCTCCCCTATCCACTCTACTAGTTACATCCTCAAAAAATTCTATCAGATTCTTCAGACATGATTTTCCTTTCACAAATCCATGCTGACTTTGTCCGATGATTTCACCGCTTTCCAAATGTGCTGTTATCACATCCTTGATAACTGACTCCAGCAGTTTCCCCACCACCGACGTTAGGCTAACCGGTCTATAATTCCCCGGTTTCTCTCTCCCTCCTTTTTTAAAAAGTGGGGTTACATTAGCCACCCTCCAATCCTCAGGAACTAGTCCAGAATCTAACGAGTTTTGAAAAATTATCACTAATGCATCCACTATTTCTTGGGCTACTTCCTTAAGCACTCTAGGATGCAGACCATCTGGCCCTGGGGATTTATCTGCCTTCAATCCCTTCAATTTACCTAACACCACTTCCCTACTAACATGTATTTCGCTCAGTTCCTCCATCTCACTGGACCCTCTGTCCCCTACTATTTCTGGAAGATTATTTATGTCCTCCTTAGTGAAGACAGAACCAAAGTAATTATTCAATTGGTCTGCCATGTCCTTGCTCCCCATAATCAATTCACCTGTTTCTGTCTGCAGGGGACCTACATTTGTCTTTACCAGTCTTTTCCTTTTTACATATCTATAAAAAACTGACTGTAAAAGCTTATGTTCCCTGCCAGTTTTCTCTCATAATCTTTTTTCCCCTTCCTAATTAAGCCCTTTGTCCTCCTCTGCTGAACTCTGAATTTCTCCCAGTCCTCAGGTGAGCCACTTTCTCTGGCTAATTTGTATTCATCCATGCAACCTTTAAATGCTTGCCATTGCATATCCACCGTCAATCCTTTAAGTGTCATTTGCCAGTCTAACTTAGCTAATTCACGTCTCATACCTTCAAAGTTACCCCTCTTTAAGTTCAGAACCTTTGTTTCTGAATTAACTATGTCACTCTCCATCTTAATGAAGAATTCCACCATACTATGGTCACTCTTACCCAAGGGGCCTCTCACGACAAGATCGCTAATTAACCCTTCCTCATTGCTCAAAACCCAGTCCAGAATAGCCTGCTCTCTAGTTGGTTCCTCGACATGTTGGTTCAAAAAACCATCCCACATACATTCCAAGAAATCCTCTTCCTCAGCACCTTTACCAATTTGGTTCACCCAATCTACATGTAGACTGAAGTCACCCATTATAACCGCTGTTCCTTTATTGCACACATTTCTAATTTCCTGTTTAATACCATCTCCGACCACACTGCTACTGTTAGGTGGCCTGTACACAACTCCCACCAGCGTCTTCTGCCCCTTAGTGTTACGCAGCTCTACCCATATCGATTCCACATCTTCCCGGTTTATGTCCTTCCTTTCTATTGCGTTAATCTCTTCTTTAACCAGCAAGGCCACCCCACCTCCCCTTCCTTCATGTCTATCCCTCCTGAATATTGAATATCCCTGAACGTTGAGCTCCCATCCCTGGTCACCCTGGAGCTATGTCTCTGTGATCCCAACTATATCATAATCATTAATAACAACAGAGTGACACTGGTCAGTGTTCAGACATCCCACTGAGAGAGAGGGACTGAGAGACACTGGTCAGTGTGCAGATATCACCCAGAGAGAGGGGAATGAGAAACACAGGTCAGTGTACCGATATACCCCTGAGAGAGGGGGACTGAGAGACACTGGTCAGTGTATATATATCCTGCCACAGAGAGGGACTGAGCGACACTGTTCAGTTTATAAATATCCCCCTGAGAGAGAGGGACTGAGCGACACTGGTCAGTGTACAGATGTTCCCTGAGAGAGAGGGACTGAGGGACAGCAGTCATTGTACAAATATCGCCCTGAGAGAGAGGGACTGAGAAACACGATCTGTGTAAAGATATCCTGCCAACAGAGAGGGACTGAGAGACACCGTTCAGTGTACAAATATCCCCCTGAGAGCGAGGGACTGAGGGGCGCCGGTCAGTGTACAGATATCCCCCCTGAGAGAGAGGGACTGGGACACTGGTCAGTTGACAAAAATCCCCCTGAGAGAGAGGGACTGAGAGACACTAGTCAGTGTTTAGATATCTCCCAGAGAGAGAGGGACTGAGTGACACCGGTCAGTGTATAGATATCACCCAGAGAGAGACGAATAAGAAACATCAGTCAGTGTACTGATGTCCCCCTGAGAGGAACGGATTGAGAGACACCGGTCAGTGTACAGATATCACCTAGAGAGATGGTCTGAGAAACGCTGGTGATTGTACAGACATTGCCCTGACAGAGAGCGACTGAGAAACACCAGCAGTGCACCGATATACCACTGAGAGAGTGGGACTGAGAGACACCGGACTGTGTACAGATATCCCCTGGGAGAGAGGAAAGAGTGACACTGGGCAGTGTTCAGATATCCCCCTGAGAGAGAGGAACTGAGAGACACCGGTCAGTGTACAGATATCACCCAGAGAGAGGGACTGAGACACTGGTCAGTGTACAAAAATCCCCCTGAGAGAGAGGGATTGAGAGACACCGGTCTGTGTACAGATATCCCCCTGAGAGAGGGACTGAGAAACACCGGTCAGTGTACCAATATACCTGTGAGAGAGCGGGACTGAGAGACACCGTTCAGGGTATATATATCCCCCTGAGAGCGAGGGACTGAGCGGCACCAGTCAGTGTACAGATATCACCCTGAGAGAGAGGGAATGAGAGACACCGGTTAGTGTACAGATACCACCCGAGAGAGAGGGACTGAGAGACACCAGTCAGTGTACAGATATCCCCTGCGAGAAAGGGACTGAGAGACATCAGTCAGTGTACAGATATGCCCTGAGAGCGAGGGACAGATTCTGCCTGGACAATGACAAACCCCTCTTATCCGCCTCACTACCTGGGTCCTGGTCGAACACAGATGGTAGAAACGCTTCAGGTAAGTCAGTAGGATCCGTACCCCTATCTTTGCTACCGCGGGTACCTGATCCCTCCCGTCCAGATCACTTCACTTCTGCAGCCTTCCTTGTCATACTTCTTGTGACCGCGCATGCCGGATAAAGTTCACTGTCTGCACTTGTCTCACTAACAGCAGGCCGGCTTGTTAGCTGTAACCTGGGTATACATCTTTTCCTGCCAGGTTATTTCCCAACAAGACATCCACGTTAGCTATCGCTAATTTAGGTCGTATCCCTATCTCAGCTGATCTAGACACTAAGTCACATTTCAGAATTATTTTTTGGAAAGGCATGACCTCTGTTCCCTTGGCAACACCTTTCTCAGGTGGCCAGACTGAAGTCTTCTAGTGGTGGTGTGTTTGCTGTGCATTTCTGCCTCTCATGGAGCTTTCATAACTTGTACTTTAACTTGTGGAAATCCAGTTAAATATCCATACATGGCCTCACTGTTATGAAAAAGGGATAACTCATGTTACTCAGCAGCTGAGAAGTAGATTTGCAAAAAGCAATTATTCAGTTGTAGAGCTGAATTCGGATCTGCAGGAATATTAGAAATGCCACACCTTCTAAGGTGACCTCATGGGGTTGAGGGTGATTGGCTTTTCACTCCAGTTCCGTACATAGTCAAGCGGCTGAAAAGGCTTTAAGACTTTGTCACGGGTGTGGCAGATCATGTTTGATGGGTTGCCAGGGATGTTTGCTGTCTTAGTTGATGTGTGACATGATGTGAATGGTCACATGCTGCCTTGGTGTGGTGAAGAAGGTGGATTTTTTATGAAAGTTTTGAGGACCTTGCATTATCTCACTTAGCTGCTCCAGTGCTTTTCCCTGAAACTTCTGCTGAGAATTCAGTCACAGCAGTTAGCTATATTCCAAATATAGTTCCACACCCAGAGAGTTTGAAATAAATGTTTAGTCCCTGATAAATATTCACTTGGTCCATTTTTGTCTTGTCATCAAATTCTGAGACATCATTTAATATCAGTGACTAAAAGGCTCCAGTATTGCGCCAGATTCTCACTGGAACTAGGGGTGACCCTTCCTTCACAGACACAAAACCCTTGATAATAAACCACTCAATCCCTTTCTGAACTTGGCCAGACCCCACCTTCCTTCATGTGGTCTCAGCCGCCGGCACTCACACGTCAGGGGTTTTCCTCTTTTCCACTTTTTTCTTCCGATTAAGACAGTTAGATGCCACATGGCCAGGCTTCCTGCAGTAGTAACAGGTAAAACTGGAAAACTTATTTTTGGTCAGTTTCCCCTCCTCTTTACCTCTGTCACTAGCCCGTGCCTTGTTTTCTGTTTTACTCGGTGGATTATCCCGGTAACTCTTCTGATAACTCTTGCTCGGGAAAAACTTAACCTTGTGAATCAGGGCAAACTCATCTGCTAACCTAGCGGCCGTGGAAAGAGTCTCAAACTCTTTCTCTTCCACGTATGTCCGTATCTCACTAGGGCCATACTCTTTAAATTCCTCGATCAGCACTTTGTGGTAGTTCTCGTCTACCTCTTTCGAGGCACACCACCGATCAAAGTACCTCTTCTTCTCACAGGCAAACTCTATATATGTCTGGTTCCCAGACTTCCTCAAACCCCAAAATTTCTGTCGGTACACTTCTGGCACCGTTTCATAGACCTCAAGCAAAGCCTCCTTCACAGTATCATAATTAGTCGACTCAGTCACAGATAAGGCAGAATATACTTGCTAAGCCTTTCCTTTTAACACACTTTGCAGCAATACTGCCCAGTCCTCCCTTGGCCACTTCCTGTTCTGAGCCACTTTCTCAAAATGTGGGAAGTACCTATCAACATCTTCTTCAGCAAATGGAGGTACCAACTTAATTTCCTGACTGACATTGATTGATACAACCTTCTCGCCACCACGGCCTGACACTTGACCCTCTTGACGCCGCATCTCCCTCTCAAACTCTGCAGCCTCGAACTTAAGTCTCTCTATTCTTAATTGTTTTAGTCGTAACAGGGTCTCCTCATCACTTATCGGAAAGTCCTGTAGCGACTCCTCCTCAAATAACTCTTTCCCAACACAATATTCAGCTGTTTTCCTCCGAATTCCTGCCTTCGTTGTACTCTTCTGTATTCCGGAAAGTTTCCATTTCTTAGCAATATCCTTTCTGGCACTCCTCAAAAACAGAGGAGTAGGGTTCTCTATAAATTCACTAGCCTCCATTTCTGCTGTTTTCCACACACAGATTAATTACAAGGGATTTCCCCAATCAAGACAAGCCCCTACACAATTTCAAAAATTGGCTCCAACCAAATTTGTTCAAATCCCGGACGTAGGCCCCAATTTTGTTAAGAACCCTGTGATGGGTTGAAAAGGACCAGCAGAAATGGAACACACCTGGAGTCCGGTTTACTATAAATTAAGATTATATTTATTACTACTACAAATTAATATCATTAAACTGAATAATACGATACAGATGATAAACTATTATAAATGTGTGTGTGGATACAACAAAATAATAGTCCAGGAGGTAGATATCAGTCTTACGGTGTCAGGTAAGTTTAAGCAGTTCAGTTCACTTTGTGTTGCGTCGAGTTGAATTGATGGAGAGAGAGAGAGAGAGAGAGAGTTAATTGAGTTGATGTTCAAGTTGGCAGCTTTAGTTGTTCTTGCTTCCGAAGTCTTCAGAGTCACTTGGTGTGACTCCCATACAGACACAGATGAACAGAGTGCCTTCTAGGGAACGGTCTGCTAACCCACGGCACGGGTTCACCAACAGCAGACCCCCACAGGCAAGATCTTACCCGCACTGGTAACCATGGGTTGAAATTAATGGGTCCATCGCCTCCACCCTCGTGGTGGTCTTAAACTCCACCAGTGGTTTCTTGGGTAGCTTCCGCAGTTCTTTTGTGTCGTGTCTCCTCTGCCGTTACCAGGCTGAAGGATCAACTTTTTACAATCCATCCAAAATTCCAGCGTCCGTTAGCTCAACTGCTCTGAGCTGCTACCATGGTGACTTCCTAGCTCATGTCTCAGCTCACGCCGTACTCTCTCTCTCTTTTAATTCCCTCCTTGTTCATTAGACTGCTGAACTTTCTAGCAGTTTCTCACCTGCGTGACAATACCCTCAAGTATTGGCCAGTGCTGACTTGGGGGAAAAATAGTTGCTAGCTATCCATGCAATCTACGCCTTTCATAAACTTGTACTTCTCTGTCACATCACTTCTCATTCTCCTTCAGTCTAAAGAGAAAAAACCCTAACTTGCTCAGCCTTTCCTCATAAGACATGTTCTCTAATCCAGGTAGCAACTTTGTCAAGCTCCTCTGCACCCTCTCTGAAGCTTGCACATTCATCTTATAACAAGACAACCAGAACTCCACGCAGCACTCCAAGTGCATCCTGGTGAAGGGTCTCAGCAGAAATGCTGCCTGACCTGTCGAATTCCTCCGGCATTCTGCGTGTGATGCTCTGGATTTCCAGTATCTGCAGAATCTCTTGTTAGGTGTTGTCTAACAAGAGTTTTATACAGCTGTAACAGTTCCTAGTGGCTCCTGAATTGAAAGCCCTGACTAATGATGGGGCAAGATTCCATATGCCTTCTTAATCACCCTATCAACGTGTGGAAACTTTAAGAGATCTATGGATGTAGACCCCAAGATCCCTCTGTTCCTCCACACTGCTAGGATTCCTGATATTAACCCTGCATACTGCCTTCAAATTCCACCTTCCAAAGTGAATCACTTTACACATTTGCAGATTGAACTCCACCTGTCATTTCTCCACCCACCTCTGCACCTTATCAATATCCCATTGTACATAACTTATGACGATGTTCTACACTATCCAACCTTCATATCCTCTGCAGGTTTACTAATGCACCCTTCCACTTCCTCAACAAAGTTGCTCACAAAAGTCATAAATAGCAGGAGTCCCAGAACACCACTGGAACTCTGCGAAGCACCACTGGTCACCGACCTCCACAATACGTTGCATCTACTACCACTCTCTGCCTCCTGTGGGCAAGCCAATTCACAGTTCAAAGTAAATTTATTATCAAAGTACACATATGGCATCATATACAACCCTGAGATTCATTTCCTTGCTGTGAGGTAGGTAAATTCAAGAAGCACAATAGAATCAATGCAAGACCACATGCAAAAGGACAGGCAAACAACCAGTGCGGAAAAGACAACAAACTATGAATACAATAGAAAGATAAAAAAATAAATAAGCAATAAATATTGAAAACATGAGATGCAGAGTCCTTGAAAGTGAGTCCAGTAGCAGCAGTTCAGTGAAGGGGACAAGTGAAGTTTAGTGAAGTTATCCCTTCTGGTTCAAGAGCCTATTAAGCTGCCAAGTTTTCATAGATTCCATGCCAACTGGCTTTCTAGAATCCATGGACACTACATCCTCTGCTCTTCCTTCATCAATATGTTTTGAACTTCCTCAAAGAATTCAATCACGTTTGTTGGTCAAGACCTGTCCCATACAAAGCCATGTTGACTATTTCTAATCAGGCTATACAGTGCATTCAAGTTAATTGGGCCATTGGTTAAACAGGGCATCGATTTAGTTGGGATAACTCTTAAAGAACAAAAATAAATCAATAAAATTGCAGGGATTCCTTTTGTTTATAATGGACACTATTCCACTCAACTGGGACAGGAGATTGTTGCCAAACAGCTTCTAATTAACTTCAGTCACGTGCATGTGCCTCGAGTGAACAGTTTAAAATAGTGCCACACAAAATAATCTGCAGATGCTGGGGTCAAAGCAACACTCACAACACACTGGAGGAACTCGGCAGGTTGGGCAGCATCAGTGGAAACGATCAGTTGACGTTTCCGGCCAGAACTCTTCGTCAGGACTGAAGAGGGAAGGGGCAGAGGCCCTATGAAGAAGGTGGGGGGAGGGTGGGAAGGAGAAGGCTGGTAGGTACCAGGTGAAAAACCAGTAAGGGGAAAGATAAAGGAGTGGGGGAGGGGAAGCAGGGAGGTGATAGGCAGGAAAGGTGAAGAAAGAATAGGGGAAAACACAATGGGTAGCAGAAGGAGGCGGAACCATGAGGGAGGTGATAGGCAGCTGGGGGAGGGGGCAGAGTGAGATAGGGATAGAGGAAGGGAGGGGGAGGGAATTACCAGAAGTCGGAGAATTCTATGTTCATACCAAGGGGCTGGAGACTACCTAGACGGTATATAAGGTGTTGCTCCAACCTGAGTTTAGCCTCATCATGGCAGTAGAGGAGGCCATGTATGGACATATCCGAATGGGAATGTGAAGCAGAGTTGAATTCGGTGGCTACCAGGAGATCCTGTCTGTTATGGCCAATGGAGCAGACGTGCTCGACAAAGCTGTCCCCCAATCTGCGTCGGGTTTCACCAATGTAGAGGAGGCCACACCAGGAGCACCGGATGCAATAGATGACCCCAACAGACTCACAAGTGACGTGTTGCCTCACTTGGAAGGACTGTTTGGGGCCCTGATTGGTGGCAAGAGAGGAGGTATAGGGACAGGTGTAGCACTTACGCTTACAGGGATAAGTGCCAGGTGGGAGATCTGTGGGGAGGGACATGTGGATAAGGGAGTCGCGGAGGGACCGGTCGCTGTGGAAGGCGGAGAGGGATGGAGAGAGAAAGATGTGCTTCGTGATGGGGTCCTGTTGAAGGTGGCGGAATTTGCGGAGGATAATGTGCTGGATCCAGATGCTGGTGGGGTGGTAGGTGAGGACAAGGGGAACTCTGTCCCTGTTGTGGTGGCAGGAGGATGGGGTGAGGGCAGAAGTGCGGGAAATGGAGGAGATGTGGGTGAGGGCATCATTGATGACAGCAGAAGGGAAACCACGATCCTTAAAGAAAGAGGACATCTGAGATGTCCTGGAATGGAAAGCCTCATCCTGGGAGCAGATGCGGTGGAGACGGAGGAACTGGGGATAGGGAATGGCATTTTTGCATGTGGCGGGTTGGGAAGAGGTATAGTTGAGGTAGTTATGAGAGTCAGTGGGCTTGTAGAAGATGTCAGTGGACAGTCTCTCTCCAGAGATGGAGACCGAGAGGTCGAGAAAGGGGAGAGAAGTGTCCGAGATAGACCAAGTGAATTTGAGTCCTGGGTGGAAGTTTGAAGTAAAGTCGATGAAATTGACGAGCTCAGCATGGGTGCAGGAAGCAGCACCAATGTAGTCATCAATGTACCAAAGGAAAAGTTAGGGAGCAGTACCAGAATAGGTTTGGAGCACAGACTGTTCCACATAACCAACAAAGAGGCAGGCATAGCTGGGGCCCATGCGAGTTCCCATAGCTACACCCTTAGTCTGAAGAAAGTGGGAAGAGCCAAAAGAGAAGTTATTCAGTGTGAGAACCAGTTCCGCCAACCGGAGGAGGGTAGTGGTGGTGGTGAACTGGTGAGGTCTATAGTTCAGAAAATAGCGGAGGGCTTTGAGGCCTTCTTGATGGGGAATGGAGGTGTATAAGGATTGGACATCTATAGTGAAAATGAAGCAGTCGGGACCGGGGAACTGGAAGTTATTGAAGAGGTGGAGGGCATGGGATGTATCCCGGATGTAGGTGGGGAGAGACTGAACTATGGGTGACAAAATGGAGTCCAGGTAGGCAGACACAAGTTCGGTGGGACAGGAGCAGGCAGAAACTATGGGTCTATTGGGACAGTCAGGCTTGTGGATCTTGGGGAGAAGGTAAAACCGAGCGGTACGGGGTGTGGGAATTATGAGTTTAGCATCTCCGGAGTTGATAAGGGTGGTGATGGTACGGGAGACAATGGTTTGATGTTTTTTGGTGGGGTCCTGTTCCAGGGGTAAGTAAGAGGAGGAGTCAGAGAGCTGCCGTTTGGCCTCAGTGAGGTAGAGGTCCGTCTGCCAGACTACTACGGCACATGCCAATTGCACATGTTTGTGTTCAAAAAGCAGTGATTTTTGTCATCCATATTTGGCAAGAAATAAGCAGTACAATAATTCCAAGCTGTTTCACTCACTATGGTTTCAAACATTCAGGCTTGAAGATGCCAGAAATGAAACAATTTCACTGAAGTTCAAAATTTAAAGTTCTAAGTAAAATTTATTATCAGGGTACATACATGCCACCACATACAACCCTGAGATTCTTTTTCTGTGGGCATACTTAGCAAATCTATAGAAGAGTAATTGTAAACTGTGAACATTAGGAACTGTAAACTGTAAATGAACTGTGCAAATACAGATAGTAAATAAATAGCAATAAATATCAAGCATGAAATAACAAGATAAAAGAGTATTTAAATGTGTCTAGTTACCCCCTTTTGTTCAAGAGTCTGATAGTTAAGGGATAGTGACTATTCTTGAACCTAGTTGTGCAAGTTCTGAGGCTCCTGTACCTTCTACCCGATGGCAGCAAGAAAAGAGCATGGCCTGGGTGGTGAGGACTTTTGATGATGGATGCTGCCTTTTGTCGGATTTTCCACTCAAAGGCATTGGTGTTCCCATACCAGGCTGTGATGCAGCCAGTCAGCACACTTTCCACCACACAGTTTGCCAAGGCTTTTGAAGACATATCAAATCTTCACAGACTCCTGAGGTTTTGTCATGCTTTCTTTGCAATTATATTTCACAAGATCACAAGACAAAGGAGCAGAAGTAGGCCATTTGGCCCATCGAGTCTCCTCCGCAGCTCCCCCATGAGCTAAACTATTCACCCATCTAGTTCCAATTTCTGGCTTTTTCCCCATATCCCTTGATACCCTGTCTAATTAGATACCTGTCAATCTCCTCCTTAAACACCCTCAATGATCGCGCCTCCACAGCTATATGTGGCAACGAATTCCACAAATCCACGACCCTCTGGCTAAAAAAAATTCTCCTCATCTCTGTTTTAACTGGGTACCCTCTAATTCTAAGACTATGGCCTCTTGTCCTGGACTCACCCACCAAGGGAAACATCCTCTCCACATCTACTCTGTCCAACCCTTTCAACATTCGAAATGTTTCTATGAGATCCCCTCTCATTCTTCTATACTCTAATGAATACAATCCAAGAACCGACAAACGCTCCTCATATGTTAGCCCCTGCATTCCAGGAATCATCCTCGTAAATTTTCTCTGAACTCTCTCCAACATCAGTACATCCTTTCTAAGATAGGGGGCCCAAAACTGCACATAGTATTCCAAATGAGCTCTCACTAATGCCCCATAGAGCCTCATCAACACCTCTTTACTCTTATACACTATTCCTCTTGAAATGAATGCCAACATAGCATTCACTTTACTTACCGCCGATCCAACTTGGTGGTTAACCTTTAGGGTGTCCTGCACGAGGACCCCCAAATCACTTTGCACTTCCGATTTTTGAATTTTCTCCCCACCTAAATAATAATCTGCCCGATTATTTCTTCTTTCGAAATGTACAACCGTACATTTGTCAATGTTGTATCTCATCTGTCATTTCTCTGCCCATTCTCCTGAACTGACTAAGTCTCTCTGCAACCTTTCCGTTTCTTCAACACTTCCTGCTCCTCCACCTATCTTGGTGTCATCCGCAAATTTAGCCACAAAACCATTTAATCCATAATCCAAATCATCGATATACATCATAAAAAGAAGTGGCCCCAACACCGACCCCCGCGGAACACCACTAGTAACCGGCAACCAATCAGAATAGGATCCCTTTATTCCCACCCTTTGTTTTCTGCTTATCAGTCAATGCTCCACCCATTTCAATATCTTTCCTATAATTCCATGGGCTCTCATCTTGTTAAGCAGCCTCATATGCAGCACCTTATCGAAGGCCTTTTGAAAATCCAAATACACAACATCCACAGCCTCTCCCTTTTCAATCTTATTCGAGATTACCTCAAAAAATTCCAATAGTTTGGTGAGACAGGATCTTCCCTTCATGAAACCATGCTGGCTTCGGCCTATCTTGTCATGCACCTCGAGGTATTTCATAACCTCGTCCCTGAGGATTGACTCCTATATCTTTCCAACTACCAATGTCAGACTAATAAGTCTGTAATTTTCTTTTTGCTGCCTCCTTCCTTTCTTAAATAACAGCACTACATTTGCGACCTTCCAGTCCTCTGGAACCATGCCAGAGTCTATTGATTCCTGGAAGATCATTTCCAATGCTTCCACAATCTCCAAAGCCACCTCCTTCAGAACCACAAACCCAAGATCCACAAACCTGCCTGTCCTGGCAGACCTTAGCTTGCTCCTGCCCCACCGAACTCGTTTCTGCATACCTCGACACGGTTTTATCCCCCCTTGTTCAATCCCTTCCTACCTATGTTCGTGACACTTCTCACGCTCTTAAACTTTTCGATGATTTTAAGTTCCCTGGCCCCCAACGCTTTATTTTCATCATGGATGTCCAGTCCCTATATACTTCCATCCCTCATCAGGAAGGTCTCAAAGCTCTCCGCTTCTTTTTGGATTCCAGACCTAACCAGTTCCCCTCTACCACCACTCTGCTCCGTCTAGCGGAATTAGTCCTTACTCTTAATAATTTCTCCTTTGGCTCCTCCCACTTCCTCCAAACCAAAGGTGTAGCTATGGGCACCCGTATGGGTCCTAGCTATGCCTGCCTTTTTGTTGGGTTTGTGGAACAGTCTATGTTCCGTACCTATTCTGGTATCTGTCCCCCACTTTTCCTTCGCTACATCGATGACTGCATTGGTGCTGCTTCCTGCACGCATGCTGAGCTCGTTGACTTTATTAACTTTGCCTCCAACTTTCACCCTGCCCTCAAGTTTACCTGGTCCATTTCCGACACCTCCTTCCACTTTCTAGATCTTTCTGTCTCCATCTCTGGAGACAGCTTATCCACTGATGTCTACTATAAGCCTACTGACTCTCACAGCTGTCTAGACTATTCTTCTTCTCACCCTGTCTCTTGCAAAAATGCCATCCCCTTCTCGCAATTCCTCCGTCTCTGCCGCATCTGCTCTCAGGATGAGGCTTTTCATTCCAGGACAAGGGAGACGTCCTCCTTTTTTAAAGAAAGGGGCTTCCCTTCCTCCACCATCAACTCTGCTCTCAAACTCATCTCCCCCATTTCACGCACATCTGCTCTCACTCCATCCTCCCGCCACCCCACTAGGAATAGGGTTCCCCTGACCCTCACCTATCACCCCACCAGCCTCCGAGTCCAACATATTATTCTCCGTAACTTCTGCCACCTCCAACAGGATCCCACCACTAAGCACATCTTTCCCTCCCCCCTCTTTCTCTGCTTTCCACAGGGATCGCTCCCTACATGACTCCCTTGTCCATTCGTCCCTCCCATCCCTCCCCACTGATCTTCCTCCTGGCACTTATCCTTGTAAGTGGAACAAGTGCTACACATGCCCTTACACTTCCTCCCTTACCACCATTCAGGGCCCCAGACAGTCCTTCCAGGTGAGGCGACACTTTACCTGTGAGTCGGCTGGGGTGATATACTGTGTTCGGTGCTCCTGATGTGGCCTTCTATATATTGGCGAGACCGGACGCAGGCTGGGAGACTGCTTTGCTGAACACCTACGCTCTGTCCGCCAGAGAAAGCAGGATCTCCCAGTGGACACACATTTTAATTCCACATCCCATTCCCATTCTGACATGCCTATCCACGGCCTTCTCTATTGTAAAGATGAAGCCACACTCAGGTTGGAGGAACAACACCTTATATTCTGTCTGGGTAGCCTCCAACCTGATGGCATGAACATTGACTTCTCTAACTTACGCTAATACCCCACCTCCCCCTCGTACCCCATCTGTTATTTATTTATATACACACATTCTTTCTCTCTCTCTCTCCTTTTTCTCCCTCTGTCCCTCTGACTATACCCCTTGCCCATCCTCTGGGTTCCCCCCCGCCCTTGTCTTTCTCCCCGGACCTCCTGTCCCATGATCCTCTCATATCCCCTTTGCCAATCACCTGTCCAGCTCTTGGCTCCATTCCTCCTCCTCCTGTCTTCTCCTATCATTTTGGATCTCCCCTCCCCCTCCCACTTTCAAATCTCTTACTAACTCTTCCTTCAGTTAGTCCTGACGTAAGGTCTTGGCCTGAAACGTCGACTGTACCTCTTCCTAGAGATGCTGCCTGGCCTGCTGCGTTCACCAGCAACTTTGATGTGTGTTCCTTCAGAACCCTTGGGTGCACCTCATCCGGACCGGGAGACTTATCTATTCTTAGTCCACTTAGCTTCCCACGCGCTTTCTCTCTAGAAATCTTGACTGTACCTAATTCTATTCCCTGATACCTCTGGCTATCAGGTATATTGCTCATGTCTTCCACTGTGAAAACTGATGCAAAATACTCATTCAGTTCCTCTGCCATCTCTTTGTTATCTTTTATAATTTCTCCAGCATCATTTTCAATCGGTCCCATATCTACCCTTGTCACTCTTTTACTCTTCGTGTATTTAAAAAAACTCTTAGTATCCTTTTTTATGTTAATCACCAACTTCCTTTCATAATTCATCTTTTCTTTCCTAATGACTTTCTTAGTTTCCTTCTGTAAGTTTTTAAAAGTCTTCCAGTCCTCATTTATCCCACTAATTTTTGCTTCCTTGTACGCTGTTTCTTTTGCTTTTATTTTTGCCTTAACCTCTCTCGTTAGCCACATTTGTGCCATTTTTCCATTCATGATTTTCTCTTTTCTTGGAATATATTTTTCCTGCATTTTCCTTATCTCTTGTAGGAATTTCATCCAATTCTGCTCTGCCGTCCCTCCATTCCCCTGTTCCACTGAACTATCGATACACCTGATACCAGCTTCTCCTTTTCAAATTTGAAACTGAACTCAATCATATTATGATCACTACTTCCAAAGGGTTCCTTTAATTTAATCCCTAGACAAGCTGAGCGACTCTGAGGGTGGCCAGGGGGCTACATTGTGGAGGCTCATCCGGGATTGGGTCAACTGGTATGCTGTGGGGGTGCCCTGTTTAAATCTGTAATGTGTGTCTCTATGGGTTATTTGCTGGTTATTGCTGGATGCGTAGTGGGTGCGGTCTTTGTTCGAGTTCAGGCTGGCATTGACGAGTTGGACGTGGCACTCGGGGCTGTCCATGCTGTTGGCAGAGAGAGGAAAGAGTGGTCTGATTTGGAGGTAGTGTCTGCAAATAAATATTCTAGCTCTGGCAGGCTCCGCCTGGCGCTTGGGATAGTGTCCACCCTAAGGGGGCGGAGGCGTGCGAGACGTGGGCGGAGCCGATCTCTCAGTTGTTAGATGAGTGGCAGTGCTCGGTTGAGGGAGAGCGACAGGGATTGGTTGAAAGTTTAAGTAGGCGAGCTGGTGACGGTATTAGAGCTGTCAGGTTCACTTACACCGTAGTGACAGCTGTCAGTTATTTGAAAGAGAGGGGAAAGTTTTCAGTGGGTCTTCTCTGGCTAGGAGGGCGGCTAAATTGCTTGCAGTGCCAGGGGGATCATTTCAGAGGATCAGCCCCTCCTTCAGTTGTTCAGCTGATCAGAGAGGTGTCGGGAAACTTAGCGGAGGCCCAGTGGGGGAACAGCTTGGGGTCTCTGGGGAAGCACATTCCCAGTAATGTACCAATGAACTTCCGAAAGGAAAAGACCCTATTCCTGAAGGCTTAGAGGGACCACGCCCCAGGGTGTCGTTACGGATAGAGGGAAGCGATGTTAAAGCCATCCTCGACCCCGGGGCGCAGGTCAAGTTGTACAGTTCGTTTTACAACCGGTGTCTGAAGCACTTACCCTTGACAACTACAAGGGCACCGGAGATTTTGGGTATCAGTGCCAGTAATTATCCAGAAGACGATGATTCGTTAATGACCCTGGAGTTCATGGGGGCATTGTCTGGGCACCCAGTGTGTCGAGTTGCTTCTGAGGACGCGTGTAACAGCCTTGAGCCGGTACCGAATTTAAACGAGACCCAGCGGTGGTACGGCCTGGGGAAAGTAGCTGAGGGTGAGACCCTCTTAGTAGATGCTCCGAACTACCACGAGGGAGGGGAGTTGACCGCTGAAGATACCTCAGTGAGAGAGAGGTCGCGGCAACTGGACCCTGGCGCCGTGGAAGATGGAGGCAGCATGAGTGTGGATTATGCGACATAGTTTAATGTGCTGGATCTGAGGAGTGGATGTTGCCAGATCCTGAGGAGTGCGGCTGTCGAGCCGAAGACGGCCGTTACTAGTTCCCTGGGATTCTTCCGATCCGAAAAGATGCCCAAGGGCATATCCGGAGCCCCTGCATCCTTCCCGCGGGGCATGAGGAAGACCATGGGGGAAGTGAAGGTGTGTGGAGTTTTGGCGTATGTGGATGACCGCCTAGAGTTTGGATTCGCCTGGGGGGACTATGAGGCGAGGCGAGTGGCTGAGCCCCGGCAACAGAAGCGAAGTGTCAAATATGGAGGAGTTTTTGCCCGGAGGAGTTTGGTACAATGTGAGAAAAATGACCTGACATACCAGTTGAACTTCCTGGTGTTGGAACAGACGGTGGTGGACCTGGGGATGGAAACCCAGGTCGTCAATCTGAATGAGACACAGGGGAGAGAGGGGATTTGCACCGCTGACCTGAGTGCTCAGAAATGCCGGCCGGAGACTGAGTGCCGCACTTGTGGGACGACCATTGCAGACTTGGAATTCACACTCGTTGCTGTGGAGAAGGACAAACGGAATTCCGAGCCGACACTGCGGTCATGTACTGATGAATTAATCCAGCGAGAAGAAACAATGACCCACCTTCGAAGGGATCAGCAGAAACTCAAGACGTCGATTCAGAACAGATTGTAAGATTTACTAGTTGGGGAAGATCAAGGAAGTGTTCTGACTAAGGCCAACAGAAAACCGAGAGCCCAGGGAGGGGAGTTTGACTACACTCCCGAGGAGGTGAAGAAATGGAGGACAGGTCTCCGAAAAGGGAGGCGGACGCTTGAAAGGTCTATCGCGAGTTTAAATGAAGTGGAAAAACTGAAAGTTGACCTGGAAGACACCCTCAGGAAGA
The DNA here is from genome assembly GCF_963921235.1 of Mobula hypostoma. Lineage (NCBI taxonomy): Eukaryota > Metazoa > Chordata > Chondrichthyes > Myliobatiformes > Myliobatidae > Mobula > Mobula hypostoma. Next base: position 113,977,386 of record NC_086099.1, on the reverse strand, counting down.
AACAACCGGAGGCTGAACATTCTTTAACTGCTGCTTTTCAGGTCAGGGTGGAAGAAGCTGGTGGGGTAACTGTGTCCCAGATTGAGATGGCCAGGAACCCTGAGTCAGAGCTGCGGAGGCTGTGGCGAGAGTCGAAGGAGTCCCCGAAGAAGCTGACGTCTCGACTGCAGGAGGCTGTAGGGGTAGCCCCGGCTAAATGTTTCAGTTTGGAGAAACTCGAACAGCAGCTACCGATCGAGGGAATGAGGAAGAATACAGATTCGAAGGATGATGTGCTGGACATGTGGTACATGCTGCCTTTCGCTAACTTTCCTGTAATTGAGGAAGAGACCTTTGGCACTTCTCCCACTGAGTCAGGTGTAGTGGGGAGGGCTAGCTGTGGGCAGTCTGAGTTAAGGCAGGATCAGGAAGGAGGAGAGGCGGGGCCCCGGACACGGGACAGGGGGCTCAGAGCTGTAGTGGTGGCCTAAGTGAGAGAGGAGTTGGCAAGCAGGCCCGAGGTATCCCCAGTAGTGTCTGAGCCTTTTGGGTTTAGGTGAGGGAGTACGGAGGTCTTGGAGGGTTAAGAAGCTCCCAGATAGATTGGCCTATGTAGTGCCCGTGGGAGGGGCGTAAGGTCCACTGGTTGGGGAGCACTGTCACTGTGTGTATCTGTGTATATGTGTGTTGTGTGTCTGTAGGATTGGTTTGTGAGTTATTTAGAAGTCATGAGGGCATAACTTTATTTGGTGGGGGGAGAGTGTAAGGGGGTTTTGTCTCTTATGTTACGGTGTAGGCTAATTAAAATGGCTTCTTTGTTATGTTATACTTGGGAATGCTTCTTTGTTATGTTAAACGCTGAGAAAATCCTTTCCGCTAGCAGTTTGTTGAATCATGTTACTGATAAGAAGATGTTATGAACCAATTGGGATAGTTGTCATGTTTTTGGTGTATTTGAAGATACTGTATGCGTGGGGTTTTGGGGGAGAAGGTGGGAGAGAGGGACAGAGGATGGACCAGGTGCTGTGATGTCCGCTAACGGGGTCAGACCCCGAGGAGGGCGTTTGACGAGGAGACAGAGACGGACTCGTGTGGAGTGTCTGGTCGACCACCGTTGTTGGTCCCAGGCGGCCGGTCGAGGTGGGCCGAGGGGTCGCAGGGTGAAGAAGAAGGGTCCCGAGCTCCAACTGTGCATGAAGAGATTGAACTTTGGTTTGGTGCCTTTTATTTTCCTTTTATGTTTTATTCTCTATTACTTATATAGTTCCAGTAATATCTATAAACTGTAAATCATTTATTCGTATCTGGTGTATTGTCTGTTATTTGGGCGGGGTGGGGTTCATCACATAGAATCCACACGAACTAATTACCCAGTTTGGCAGGGCCGAGGGCTGTTTCCCTAGACGACAGCGAGCCGAGTGACCCTGAGGGTGGCCGGGGGCTACACAAACTTGTCCTGGATTCCATGGGCTCTAAACTTTTGGATCAGTTTCCTGCATGGGACCTTGTCAGTTCAACACTACAGACCATGCACATTGCATCAACCACACTGCCCTCATCAGCACATCTTGTTCAAAATTTTTAATTAAATTGATAATATGGGACTTTTCCCTGACAAAGCTATGCTGCTTATTCATGATCACCAAAGACATATGCAACTTTCTGCATTTGTACCATGGAGATCATTTTAACTGTTGCATCACTGACTGGTATGGAGAAGCCACTGAGCAGGATCCGAAAAAGCTGCAGACAGTTGCAAACTCAGCCAGCTCCATCATGAGCACAAGTCTCCTCAGCATCCAGGATATCTTCAAAAGGTGATGCTTCAAAAATGCCCATGATTAAGGACCCCCACCACCCAGGACGTGCCCTCTTCTCATTGCTACCATCAATGACATGGAGCCTGAAGAGACACACTCAATGCTTCCTCTCCTTCATCAGATTTTTAAATGGACAATGAACCTATGTACACTACCCCAAAATCTCTTTTGCTCTCTTTTTGCACTATTTATTTATTAAAAACATATTTCTTATTGTAACTTTTTAACAATGTATTGCTACGCCCTGCTGCTGCAAAACAACAATTTCCTGACATATGTCAGTATTAAACCTGATTCTGTTCCTACTCAGATTAATCTCTGACTTTTCTAAGTATAGATTAATCCTACTCTTTGGGATTTTCCCCAACACCCCCCCCCCCCCCCCGACTGATGTTAAACATGCTGTTTATCCCTCCTGCATTCCTTCGGTAAAATCCACAGTTATCTAGTACCTCACCTTTAGCCAACAAAGTTTTATAAACCTGTTGATTCCCCAGCAATCACCAACACCCCTCCCCACCATATCTCCCATAGCAACCTGGGATATATTTCATCAGGCTCTTGGGATTTCTCCATCTTTAAGCCTGCTCAGACATCCAATACCTCCTTCTATTGAAGGCTAAGAATGCTCTGGAATTCCACCTTCCCCTCCTTAGTCTCCAGCTACAATGTGCGTCTCCTTAGGGAACGCAGATGAGGAGTATTCATTTAAGACTTCAGCCACATACTGTGGCTCTACACTGATTGTCACATTGGTCCCTAGTGGCCCTGCACTTGCCCAGTTACTATCCTGTCCTTAATGTCTATGTTCCAATACATACTTGGTACGCACTTTAGTAGGTACACCTGTGTACCTGCTCATTAATGCAAATATCTAATCAGCCAATCATGTGGCAGCAACTCAATGTATAAAAGCATGCAGACATGGTCAAGAGGTTCAGGTGTTGTTCAGACCAAACATCAGAATGAGGAAGCAATGTCTAAGTGATTTTGACCATGTTGATTGTTGGTGCCAGATGGGATTTTAAGTATCTCAGAAACTGTTGATCTTCTGGGATTTTCATGCACAACAGTGTCCAGAGTTCACAGAGAATGGAGTGAAGAACAGTAAGCATTCAGTGAGCAGTGGTTCTCTGTTAAGGACAGAGGTCAGAGAAGAATTGACAGACTGGTTCAAACTGGCACCTTCCCGCTGAAGCGATACTTCACCTCTCAGTCTGTCAGGGTTACTTACAGTATCCGATGTGGCTTCCTCTAAATTGGCAAGGCCTGACATAGATTAGGCAATTGCTTTGTGAAGCACCTTTACTCTGTCTGCCACAGAAAGCAGGATTTCCCTTTGAAATGACTTCCCATTGGCATTCCAACATGTCAGTCCATGGCCTCCTCTGCAGTCACAATGAAGCCTCACTCAGGTTGGAGAAGCAACTCCTTATATTCTGTCTGAGTAGCCTCCAACCTGATGGCAGGAACATCAATTTCTCTGACTTCTGGTAATGTTTCCTACTCCCTCCTTCTTTCTTTTTTATTTCCCTATTTTGGCTCCTGTCCTACCCTTTCTCTTCTCCTCACCTGCTCATCACCTCTCTCTGGTTCCCTTCCTCCAACAGATTCTTTCTTCTGCAAACATTTAATTTTTCCACTTATCACTTCCCAGTTTCTGACTTCAACTCTACCGTCCCCCACCCACCTTCCCCCTCACCTGGTCTCACCTATCACCTCTCAATGTCACACTTCATCCCCCCTCTCCCCCACCCACCCACTTACCTGGTCTCACCTGTCACCTCCAAGTGTCTCACCATCCACTGTCCACACCCACCCACCTTCCCCTTCACCTCGTCTCACCTATCACCTCCCAGTGTCTCACTTCATCCCCCAACTCCCCCAACCACCCAACTTCCCCATCACCTGGTCTCACCTGTCACTTCCGAGTGTCTCACTTCATTCCCCCCTCTCCCCCACCCACCGTCCCCCTCACCTGGTCTCACCTATCACCTCCCAGTGTCTCACCATACACTGTCCCCCACCCATCCACCTTCCTCCTTACCTGGTCTCACCTATCACTTCCCAGTGTCTCACTTCATCCCCCCTCTCCCCCACCCAGCTTCCCCCGCACCTGGTCTCACCTATCACCTCCCAGTGTCTCACCATACACTGTCCCCCACCCATCCACCTTCCTCCTCACCTGGTCTCACCTATCACCTCCCAGTGTCTCACTTCATCCCCCCTCTCCCCCACCCACCTTCCCCCTCACCTGGTCTCACCTATCACTTCCCAGTGTCTCACTTCATCCCCCCCTCTCCTCCATCCACCCAACTTACCCCTCACCTGGTCTCACCTATCACCTCCCACTGTCTCACTTCATCCCCCCTCACGCTCCCCCACCCAACCACCCACCTTCCCCCTCACCCGGCCCCTCACTCTCTGCAGCAGAGCGATCTCATCAGGGATAAAAAGGCACTCTCCCCTGTCCCAGGCAGAGTGATTCAAGCAAGGATACAAAGGCAGTGTCACCTGTCCCTAGCAGAGCGAGCTCACCAGGGAAAAAAGGCAGTCTCCCCTGTACATAGCAGAGCGATCTAACCAGGGGTAAAAGGGCAGTCTCCCTCCCTGTAGCAGAGCGATCTAACCAGGGATAAAAATGCAGTCTGCTGTGGGTAACAGGGTGATCGCTCCAGAGATGAAAAGGCGTCTCCGCTGTCCATAGGAGAGTAAGCTCACCAGGGATAAAAAGGCAGTTTCCCGTGTCCGTAGCAGAGCGATCTCTCTAGGGATAAAGACAAAGACTCTCTCTCCGTAGCAGAGCGATTTAACCAGGGATAAAAAGGAGGTCTCCCCTCTCCGTAGCAGAGCCATGTCAGTGGGGATAAAAAGGCAGTCTCCCCCTCTGTGGCAGAGCAATGTCACCAGGGGTAAAAAGGCTGTCTCCCTCTCTGCAGCAGAGTGATCTGATCAGGGATTGTGACGAGAATACACATAAATTAAGATGTTTGCTGGCCTGGGATAGCACCAGTGGCATTAGCAGTTGGTCTGTCACCTGTCCTCAGGGGAGGGAGAGATAAGGAACAATGAAGCAGCATTTGGACATGTTAATGAAGGAGCCATCAGTCTGGGTATTGTCAAGATCGGCTCCCCCTTTGAACCCTGAACTGTTTGAAGTGATGGACAGGCGATACCCCAGCAGGGGGATAAAAAGGGACAGGTTCGCTAAGGCAGGACACACACGACACTCGAGGTAACGAGACCCTGGAAGCGGTGCGCCTCTCACGAGTCGGTGGGCAGTATCGGGCCACAAACGCACAGGGTGGAAAGGTACGATCAGCGGGAACCCGGTGTGTGTCCACCCTCGCTTGGGTGCCAGGTTCACTGCAGAGGATCAACAGCATCTGGAGGAGGGGTCACAGTCGGTGACCTCAGGTGACATCACAAAGGACCCGCCCGAAAGCTGCTTGTGAGCAATATCGCAGGTCTGTGTGTGGAAGCCGTTTTGAATGATCATTCGTTCCCGTTCTCTCTCTCCTTCCCCCCACATTGTCCATCGCCATGGCAACGATTACTGCCAACTGAACTAAATTGAACTGGACTTTGTGTGTCACTTTGAAATTGGTCATTTACCCCTAGACAACGATAGAGCTTGATTGATCCTATTATCTTAATTCTGTGCACGTGTGTTTATCATTGCTGGACTGTTGCATTTATTATCCTTTCGATTACTGTGTTGCTTGTTTCTTTAATAAAACTTCCTTAGTTCTAGTAATCCAGACTCCAACTGAGTGATCCATTTCTGCTGGTTTGGCAACCCAGTTACGGGGTACGTAACATAAGTGGGGTTCTCGTCCGGGATTTTGAACGCTAAATTTGGGACGGAGTAAATTGATTGAGTTAAGATTCCCGAAAGAAAGAAAAGACAAACAGCAGAAATGGAGGCTGAGGAATTTATAAAGGCGCCAACCTTGGAGGCATTAGAGGATGCCAGGAAATCGGAATTGGTAGCTGTGGCCAAACGGTTGAATCTTGCTAAGGGGAAGTCGACAATGAGGAGAGAGGAGATACACAGAGCTATCGTAGAGCACTATGTATCAAAAGGTGTGTTTCCCCAAGGCGAGCTGGGGGTGGTGTCTATTGAAAAACCTGCCGGAGACGCGGTACAGGTGCAGCTTGAAAAACTGAGACTCGAGCAGGAGTTCTGGGTACGGCAGTTGGAGGGAGAAGAGAAAGAGAGGGACAGACAGTTACAGCGAGAAGAGCAGGAGAGAGAGAGGCAGTTGCAGCGAGAAGAGAAGGAGAGAGAGTTAGAAAGGAAAGAGAGAGAAAGGCAGTTGGAGAAACAGAGGGAAAGGGAATTCGAGCTGGAGAAGTTAAAGATAAGGGCAGAGCAGGGGCACGTGCCGAACCAAGGTGGAGGGTTCCGGGCGACCCAGGAGGTTAGGCTGGTTCCCCCATTTGACGATACCGACGTGGATCGGTATTTTCTCCACTTCGAAAAAGTGGCTATAAGTCAGGACTGGCCGAGGGATAAGTGGGTTGTTTTACTTCAGAGTGTACTGAAAGGGAAAGCCCAAGAAGCTTACTGCGCTTTGTCCGCGGAAGATGCTCAGAGGTATGAGGTGGTGAAAGAGGCCATCCTCAGGATTTATGATCCCGGAGGATCCCGGAGGCATACCGGCAGAGGTTCCGGAATGCGAGGAAGCAGTGGGACCGCACGTATTTGGAGTTTGCCCGTGAGATGCAAACATATTGTGAGCGTTGGTGCGCCTCGAAGGGGGTAGAGGGGGATTATGACAGACTGCTGCAGCTGATCCTGATTGAGCAGTTTAAAGGTTGTGTCCCTGAGGGTATGAGACCCCACCTAGATGAGAAGGAGGCAGCCACGTTAGCCGCAACTGCTAAGTTAGCGGTTGAGTATGCGTTGACGCATAAAATGAAGTTTGCCCCGAGTAAAGGCTACCAAAAGGGTCGTCAGGATGGCGGGGAGAGTCCGCCAGAAAAGTCAGTAAGTAAGCCGGGGACTAGTGAAAAGGATAAGGTAGACCGGGAGCAGTCTGGTAGGAAGTCTCCTGGGGTCGTCTGTTATAATTGCGGGAAAGTCGGACACTTTGCGTCCAGGTGCTTTGCCCCAAAGAAGGAGACGGGAAAAGGGAAGACAGCGATTTTGAATGGCTGTATCGAGCTGTTAAGCGAACCGTTAGGGAAGGACAGGTCTGCCAAAGTTCAGGAAGGGCGCGAGAGGTTTATCTCGGCCGGATTGGTGTCAGTGAAGGAGGGGTTAAAACCAGTCACAGTGCGGATCTGGAGAGACACGGGAGCGTGTCAGTCACTAATACTGAAGAGTGTATTAGAGTTTAGCTCAGAGACCCAGACTGGGGAGGTAGAGGTCAAAGGTGTTGGGGAAGGGACAGAGTCAGTCCCTTTGCACCAGATACACTTACAAAGCAACCTGGTCTCTGGACTAGTCACGATCGGGGTGAGGTCCGAATTACCGACGAAAGGCGTGGAAGTCTTGCTCGGTAATGACGTCGCCGGGGGAATCGTGTTCCCAGTCGTGAGATTGACAGGTCAGCCTGCCAGCAGTGAGGCCCCGCCCATGGACTCACAGGTTCATCATGGGGCTGCGGTAGTGAATTTAGCTGCGGTGGTAAATTTAGCTGAAACGTTTCTGCCAACCTTGTACGAGAAGGGGGTAGAAAATGAAAAGAAGGAGTGTGGTGAGACAAGAGGTAGTGAGGGAGCTGGAACGGACGTAGCAGTAGCCAGGAAAGAATTTGTGCAGGTGCGGGAGCGAGACAAGGGGCTGATGGTTTCGGCAGAGACAGCTCTCTCTGACACAGACTTGACAAGGGAACTAGCAGGCTATTGTGCGGAGGAGGAAGTGCTAAAAGGGAAATCAAGTACAGTATCCGCAGATGAGGAGTGGGGGGGTGGTGCAAAAGAGTTATGGGGATGAGGTTTTTAACATGGCCCACGAGGTACCCCCCGGTGGACATTTTGCGGTGCTGGAGGAAACAGTTGGTGGAATCATGAAAGAGGTTTACCGGCTGCCCAGGGGGAAGGATGTTATTGATCATGACCGACGCGAACTGAGACGGTCACAGGCTTTTGATATGCTAACAAACCTAGTCGGGGTTAGCGTGGACATCAATGAAGCTAGGGTCCCCCCGATAAGAGAGAAAAACCATTTTGAAAAGATTAGTATGGTATCGATCAGATGGGAGAAGGCTATTGTTTTGGCCAGGTCTACTGATAAGGTCTCTCCCTTAATCCCCGAACAAAGCGGCTCTTTAGGAGAAGTAATTAAACGACTCGCACCCGTGTGTTTGATTGTCCCGAGGCGATGCAAAGAACTGGGACGTTGGGGGGTGTCTGTTACAATAGGTCAGCCTAGCAAACAACATTCATATATAATGAGTAATTCAGTGACTAAAGGGCTGATGAACACAGAGGTGTGTATTGGCAATTTAATACGGCTGTTTGAAGCCAGCTTGATAGTGAACCTTGAAAAAAATGAGTTCGGCCACACGAGGGTCACTTACCTGGGAATTGTGGTGACACAGGGGCAGCTGGCAGTGATGCAAGCTACAGTGCAGGCTATCGCTGACCTCCCAACCCCGACAGACAAGAGGGCCCTCAGAAGGCTCTTGGAGAAGGTGGGGTACTGTAGGAAGTTTTGCAATAACTCTACGGTCACTACCCCTCCCCCTCCTACTAAGCCCTTGCGAGAGAAAACTAGGTCGGAATGGGACGACCCTTGTTATTGTGGTCCGGGACAAAACCAAATGACAGGTTACATTAATCGCAATTCATCAGTGTTTTTGGCCACTATGAAGTTTGCTGAGTTGGAGCCTGGTCTAAGGGATTATTAATAACACATGTAAAAGGGACGGAAAATGTGATTACTGACTGTCTGTTAAGGTGTTGACAACTTCAAATTCTCTGTATTAGCCAAATAGCTGATAAAGATGTATATTTGTGTGTATCAAATAATGTACTCCTGTTTGTAATTTTTACCCGGGTAAAAATCCTTAAAGGGGGGAAGTGTGACGAGAATACACGTAAATTAAGATGTTTGCTGGCCTGGGATAGCACCAGTGGCATCAGCAGTTGGTCTGTCACCTGTCCTCAGGGGAGGGAGAGATAAGGAACAATGAAGCAGCATTTGGACATGTTAATGAAGGAGCCATCAGTCTGGGTATTGTCTAGAGCGGCTCCCCCTTTGAACCCTGAACTGTTTGAAGTGATGGACAGGCGATACCCCAGCAGGGGGATAAAAAGGGATAGGTTCGCTAAGGCAGGACACACACGACACTCGAGGTAACGAGACCCTGGAAGCGGTGCGCCTCTCACGAGTCGGTGGGCAGTATCGGGCCACAAACGCACAGGGTGGAAAGGTACGATCAGCGGGAACCCGGTGTGTGTCCACCCTCGCTTGGGTGCCGGGTTCACTGCAGAGGATCGACCGCATCTGGAGGAGGGGTCACAGTCGGTGACCTCAGGTGACATCACCAAGGACCCGCCCGAAAGCTGCTTGTGAGCAATATCGCCAGTCTGTGAGTGGAAGTGGTGTCTGAATGATCAGTCGTTCCCGTTCTCTCTCTCTCCCCCCACGTTGTCCATCGCCATGGCAACGATTACTGCCAACTGAACTAAATTGAACTGGACTTTGTGTGTCACTTTGAAATTGGTCATTTACCCCTGGACAACAATAGAGCTTGATTGATCCTATTATCTTAATTCTGTGCACATGTGTGTTTATCATTGCTGAACTGTTGCATTTATTATCCTTTCGATTATTGTGTTGCTTGTTTCTTTAATAAAACTTCCTTAGTTCTAGTAATCCAGACTCCAACTGAGTGATCCATTTCTGCTGGTTTGGCAACCCAGTTACGGGGTACGTAACAGGATAAAAAGGCAATCTCCACTATCCATAGCAGAGTGATCTCACCTTGGATAAAATGGCAGTCTCCCTCTCTGTAGCAGAGCGATCTGATCAGGGATAAAAAGGCAATCTCCCCTATCCAGAGCATAGTGATCTCACCATGGATAAAACAGGCAGTCACCCCTGTCCATTGCAGCGCAATATCACGAGGGATAATAAGGCAGTCTCCCTTTCTGGCAGAGCGATCACACCAGGGATAAAAAGCCATTCTCAGCTGTCCACAGCAGAGCGATCCCACCAGACATAAAAAGGCCGTCACTCCCGCTGTAGCAGAGCGATCTCACCAGGGGTAAAAGGGCAGTCTCCCCTCTCTGTAGCAGAGGGAGCTCACCAAGGGTAAAAAGGCAGTCTCCCCTCTCTGTCGTAAAGCGATCCCACCAGGGATAAAAAGGCAGTTTCCCGTGTCCGTAGCAGCGCAATCTCTTTTGGGATAAGGAAGGAGACTCCCTCTCCGTAGCAGAGCGATTTAACCAGGGATAAAAAGGAGGTCTTCTCTCTCCGTAGCCGAGCGATGTCAGAGGGGATAAAAAGGCAGTCTCTCCCACTGTGGAAGAGCAATGTCACCAGGGGTAAAAAGGCAGCCTCCCTTGCTGAAGCAGAGTGATCTGACCTGAGATAAAATGGCAATTTCCCCATCCATAGCAGAGTGATCTCATCAGGGATGAAAAGGCAGTCTCCCTCTCTGTCGGAGAGCGATCTCATCAGGGATAAAAAGGCAGTCTCCGCTGTCCACAGTAGAGTGATCTCACCAGGGATAAAAAGGTAGACTCCTGTGTCCGTAGCAGAGCAATCTCAACAAGGATAAAAAGGCAGACACCCTCTCCGTAATCGTAGCAGAGCGATGTTAGTTGGGATAAAAAGGCAGTCTCCCCCTCTGTAGCAGAGCAATGACTCCAGGGGTAAAAAGGCAGTCTCCCCATCTATTGCAGCGCGATCTCACCAGGGATAAAATGGCTTTGTCGTCTGTCCGTAGCAGAGTCATTTGTCCAGACACAAAAAGGTAGTCTTTTTCTCCGCAGCAGAGCAATCTCACCTGGGATAGAAAGGCACTCTCCCTTGTCCATAGCAGAGCTTTCCCACCGGGGATAAAAAGGAGGTCTCCCCCCACTGTTGCCGAGTGATCTTACGAGGGATAAAAAGGCAATCTCTCCTGTCCGTAGTAGAGTGATCTCACCAGGGATAAAAAGGCAGTCTCCCGTGTCCGTAGCAGAGCGATCTCTCTAGGGATAAAGAAGGAGACTCTCTCTCCGTAACAGAGCGATTTAACCAGGGATAAAAAGGTGTCCCCTCTCCGTGGCAGAACGATGTCAGTGGGGATAAAAAGGCAATTTCCCCCCTCTGTAGCAGAGCGATCTCATCAGGGATAAAAAGGCACTCTCTCCTGTCCATAGAATAGCGATCTCACCAGGGATAAAAAGGCAGTCTCCCCTGTCCGTAGCAGAGTGAGCTCACCAGGGAAAAAAGACAGTCTCTCATCTCTGTAGCAGAACGATCTAACCAGGGGCAAAAAGGCAGACTCCCTCTCTGTTGCAAAACGATCTCACCAGGGATAAAAAGCTAGTCTCCGCTGTCCATAGGAGAGCGAGCTCACCAGCGATAAAAAGGCAGTCACCCCCCTCTGTAGCAGAGCGAACTCACCGGGGATACAAAGGCAGTCTCCCTTGTCCGCAGCAGTGCGATCTGACCAGGGATAAAAAGGTAATCTCCGCTCTCCATAGCAAAGCGAGCTCACCTGGGAAAAAAGGCAGTCTCTCCTCTCTGCAGCACAGCGATTTCACCAGGGATAAAAAGGCAGTCTCCCCTCTCTGTTGCAAAGCGATCCCACCACAGATAAAAAGGCAGTAACCCTCGTCCGTAGCAGAGCCTTCTCTCTAGGGATGAAGAGGGAGACTCTCTCTCCGTAGCAGAGTGATTTAACAAGGGATAAAAAGGAGGTTTCCCCTGTCCATATCAGAGCTGTCTCACAAGGGATAAAAAGGCAGTTTCCCCTCTCCGCAGAAGAGTGATCTCACCAGGGATATAAAGGCAGTCTTCCCTCTCCGCAGCACAGCAATCACACCAGGGATAAAAAGCCAGTCTCCACTGTCCATAGGAGAGTGAGCTCACCAGCAATAAAAAGGTAGTCACCCCCCCCCCACCCCGTAGCACAGCAAACTCACCAGGGATAAAAAGGCAGTCTCCTTGTCCGCAGCAGTGCGATCTGACCAGGGAGAAAAAGGTAGTCTCCGCTCTCCATAGTAAAGCGAGCTCACCCGGGAAAAAAGGCAGTCTCCCTCTCTGTAGCAGAGCGATGTCATCAGAGATAAAAAAGCAATCTCCCCTGTCCGTAGAAGAGCAAGCTCACCAGGGAAAAAAGGCAGTCTCCCCTCTTGGTAGCAGAGCGATCAAACCAGGGATAAAAAGTCAGTTTCCCTCCACTGTTGCAGAGCGATCTCACCAGCAATAAAAAGGTAGTCTTCCCTGTCTGTAGCAGAGCGATCTCACCAGGGATAAAAAGGCAGTGACCCCTGTCCGTATAAGAGCTATCTCACCAGGAATAAAAAGGCAGTCTCCGCTCTCCATAACAGAGCGATCTCACTTGGGAAAAAATGCGTTTCCCCTCTCTGTAGCAGAGCGATCTCACCAAGGGTTAAAAGGCAGTCTCCCTCTCTGTCGGAGAGCGATCTCATCAGGGATAAAAACTCAGCCTCCACTCTCTGTAGCAGAGCGAGCTCACCAGGGATAAAAAGGCAGTCACCCTTTTCTGTAGCAGAGCGATTTAACCAGGGATAAAAAAGAGGTCTCCCCTGTCTGTGGCCGAGCGATGTCAGTGGGGGTAAAAAGGCAGTCTCCCCCCTCTGTAGCAGAGCGATCTCAACAGGGATAAAAAGGCAGTCTCCCTCTCTGCACCAGAGTGATCTCACCAGAGATAAAAAGGCAGTCACCCCTGTCCATAGCAGAGCGATCTCACCAGTGATAAAAAGGCAGTCACCCCTCTCCGTAGCAGAGCATTCTAACCAGGGATAAAAATCCAGTCTCTGCTATCCATAGCAGAGCGATCTCACCAGACATAAGAAGGCCGTCTCCCCTCTCTGTAGCAGAGCAATCTCACCAGGGATAAAAAGGCAGTCTCCCACCTCTGTAGCAGAGTGATCTCATCAAGGATAAGAAAGCAATATCCCCTGTCCACAGCAGAGCCAGCTCACCAGGGATACAAAGGCAGTTTCCCCTGTTCATAGCAGAGTTGGTCTCACTTGTTACACTTAAAAAAATTAATTGCAAAACCAAGTAGTGGAAATTAACAAAGCTCCCAAACATGTAGAACTAACCACGGATAATACAAAATAAAAAAAAACTGGAAAAAAAAATGAAAAAGAAAAAAAAAACAAAACAAAATAACCCATTCCCAAAGAAAAACAAAATTAATCAACTAACCTAAAAGACTTGGGCAAAACTAACAACTTAAAAATGGAAAAGAAGAAAACCTTAGTGTCGACGACTCCAATCCCCTCCAACAACAGTACAGAGAGATAAAACAAGTTTGGAAATGATCAAATTACATCAAATGAAAATGCTGAATGAATGGCCTCCAAGTTTTTTCAAACTTAATGGAAGGGTCATAAACTGCACTTCTAATTTTCTCCAAATTCAAACACATTTGTGAAAACCAATGAAATACAGTAGGAGGGTTGATCTCTTTCCAATTCAACAAAATGGACCTTCCAGCTATTAAAGTAAGAAATGCAATCATCCTTCGTGATGAAGAGGTTAAATTATTTAAGTCTATCATTGGTAGTCCAAAGATAGCAGTAATTGGATGAGGTTGTAAGTCTATATTTAGGACCGTTGAAATAATATCAAAAATATCTTTCCAATATTTCTCCAACAAGGGACATGACCAGAACATGTGGGTTAGAGAAGCTATCTCGGAATGGCATCTGTCACATATTGGATTAATATAAGAGTAATAACGAGATAGCTTATCTTTGGACATATGGGCCCTGTGCATTACTTTAAACTGATTCAACACATGTTTAGCACATACAGAGGATGAATTCACCAACTGAAGAATTTTTTTCCCATTTTTCAGTCGGTATATTAATCTCAAGTTCTCTTTCCCAGTCAGCTTTAATTTTATTAAAAGCATCAGGACATAGATTCATAATTATATTATATATAATTGCTACTACATTTTTCTGAGAGAGATTTAAATCTAAGATTTTTTCCAAAGTGTCCATTGGATATGGATGTGGAAAATCAGGAGAGACAGTAATTAAAAAGTTTCTAATCTGTAGATATCTAAAAAAGTGAGAACTGGGTAAGTTATATTTATTAGAGAGTTGATCAAAAGACATAGAACAGTTATCCAAGAATAAATCGCGAAAAGATATTATACCTTTGGTTTTCCAATCAAAGTAAGCTTGATCCATCGTAGAAGGTTGAAAAAGAAAATTTGATATAATAGGACTTGCTAGAATAAATTGATTAAACCCAAAAAATCTTCGGAATTGAAACCATATACGTAAAGTATGCTTAACTATTGGGTTGTTCATTTGTTTATATGATTTAAAAGAAGTGAAAGGAAGTAAAGTTCCTAAAACCGAACCCAAGGAGAACCCTTGAAATGAATTAGATTCAAGATTTACCCAATGAGGGTTTAAAGATGCGTCCAAATCTTGTAACCAAAATTTTAAATATCGAATATTAATTGCCCAATAATAGAATCTAAATTCGGGAGGACGAGCCCCCCCTCCTTTTCAGATTTCTGTAGATACCTTTTACCTAACCTAGGATTTTTATTCTGCCAAATATAAGAGGAAATTTTTGAATCTACATTATCAAAAAAAGATTTTGGGATAAAAATTGGAACCGATTGGAATATATACAAAAATTTAGGCAAAATGATCATCTTAATAGCATTAATCCGACCAATCAAAGACAAAGAGATTGGGGACCATTTGGTAAATAAAAGTTTAATCTGATCAATTAAAGGTAAAATTTTAACTTTAAATAAATCTTTATACTTTTTCGTAATTATTATCCCTAAATATATAAATGAATCAGTAACCAATTTAAATGGTAAACGTCCATAAATAGGTACATGCTTATTTAAAGGGAATAATTCACTCTTACTAAGATTCAATTTGTAACCAGAGAAGTTACTAAATTGAGCTAACAGATCTAGGATAGCAGGAATTGACTTCTCCAGGTTAGAGATGTATAACAACAAATCATCTGCATATAATGATAATTTATGTATTTCGTTTCCACGGGTAATACCAACAATATTTGGCAAGTCACGAATAGCAATTGCTAAAGGTTCAAAAGCACTATTAAATAGTAAAGGACTAAGAGGGCAACCTTGCTTAGTACCACGAAAAAGATGAAAAAAAGATCTATAATTATTTGTACAAACCGAGGCCACCGGGGAGTAATATAACAATTTAATCCAAGATATAAATGTCAAATTAAAATTAAATTTCTCAAGAACATTAAATAAATAAGGCCATTCAACTCTGTCAAAGGCTTTCTCAGCATCTAATGAGATAATACATTCCGGGGTAGTAAATGAGGGGGTATAAACAATATTCATTAACCTCCTAATATTAAAGGATGAATAGTGATTTTTAATAAATCCGGTTTGATCCATAGAAATAATTTGAGGTAACACCTTCTCCAGTCTAGTTGCTAGAATTTTTGAAAAAATTTTAGAGTCTACATTCAGAAGAGATATCGGTCTGTATGATGCACAATCAGTAGGATCTTTATTCTTTTTAAGAATTAAGGAAATAGAGGCTTCATAAAACGATTGTGGTAATTTACCTAAGCTGATTGCTTCCTTGAATATTCTAGACAACTTAGAAGAAAGAATGGAGGAAAAAAAAATTAAAAATTCCACTGTAAACCCATCCGGACCGGGTGCTTTACCGGAATTCAATGATGAGATTGCAGTTATTATTTCTTCCTCTGAAATGGAAGTTTCTAATGATAGGCAATCTTCGGGTGATAGTTTCGGAAAACTCAATTTACTTAAAAAAATCATGCATGAACTTAGAATCATGAGGAAAATCAGAGTGATATAAAGAGGTATAAAATTCTTGAAAGGTTTGGTTTATCCCAACATGATCAACTGTAAAAGTATCATCCTGTTTACGAATCTTAGTAATTTGACATTTAGCAGAATCAAATTTCAATTGGTTAGCCAGTAATTTACCCGATTTATCGCTATGAATATAAAAATCACTTCTAGTTCTCATTAATTGATTTTTGATCGAGGATGTTAATAATAAGCTATGTTCCAATTGGAGTTCCACTCTGTGTTTGTACAGCTCCTTACTGGGAGAAATAGCATATTTTTTATCGACTTCTTTAATTTTATCAACCAACAGAAGTATTTCATTGTTAATACGTCTTTTCAAACCAGCTGAATAGGAAATAATTTGACCACGGATATAAGCTTTAAAGGCGTCCCAAACAGTTCCGTTGGAAACTTCTTCCGTAGTATTAGTTGAAAAGAAGAAATCAATCTGCTCCTTTACAAATTTGACAAAGTCCTGATCTTGAAGCAAAATAGGGTTAAATCGCCATTGTCTGCTAGTACAAAAGGTATCCATTAGCTTGATGGAAAGTTTCATTGGAGCATGATCTGAAATAGCAATAATGTCATAATTACAATCAACTACATATGGAATCAAACGAGAGTCAATCAGAAAATAATCAATACGGGGAAAAAAAAAGATGTACATGTGAAAAAAAGGAGAATTCCTTATCATTTGGATGTAGAAATCTCCAAATTTCTGAAATCCCAGAATCCAACATAAAAGAGTTAATAATAGCAGCCGACTTATTCGGTAAAGCCGGACTACCTATGGATCTGTCCAGTATGGGATTCAAACATAAATTAAAATCACCACCCATTATCAACATATACTCATTTAAATTAGGAAAGGAAGTGAGTAAGTGTTTAAAGAATTCAGGATAATCCACATTCGGAGCGTAAACATTAACCATAGCAACCTTTTTATTAAAAAGTACCCCAGTAATTAACAAAAATCTGCCATTAGGATCTGAAATAATGTCTTGATGAATAAATGTAATTGAGGGATCAATAAAAATTGAAACGCCTTTAATTTTGGCTTGAGCGTTTGAATGGTATTGTTGTTTTTTCCAAAACTTAAAGAAGCGTTGATTGTCCTCTTTCCTTACATGAGTCTCTTGTGCAAAAATAATATGAGCATTCAGTCTTTGGAACACTTTGAAAATCTTTTTCCGTTTTATTGGATGGTTTAAACTATTTGTATTCCAAGAGACAAAATTAATAGTATAAGCCATAACTAAAAATTAACCCTTTGGTAAGTAAGGGGTTAACCATAATGTGAACTCATGAAATCGGAAGAGGAATACATGATTAGAGAGGAACCAGAAATCTCGACACTGCGGACATCTTTGTAGTTCTGAATCAGCCCAATAGAAAAAATTAGAAAAGAAAAAGACACCCCCTCCCCCAACCCCAAGTAGAACCCCGAACTAAGCCAGAGAAGGCTGAAAAAAGGCACTAATACTAACTTTAACCTCATTTCTGCAGGGGCAACTCCAAAAATATATGTTAAATAAGTGACCTCCCAAAGACTAATATATGTGAAAAATAAACAATATTGTAAATTAGTCTACAGCACAGCGATCTCACCTGGGATAAAAAGGCAGTCTCCCTCTCTGGCAGAGTGATCTCACCAGGGATAAAATGGCAGTCTCCCCTGTCAGTAGCAGAGTGATCGCACCAGGTGTAGAAAGGCAGTCTGTCTCTCTGCAACAGAGCGATCTCACCAGGGATAAAATGCCGGTGTCCGCTGTCCATAGCAGAGCGATCTCACCAGGGATAAAAAGGTAGTTTTCCTTGTCGGGAGCAGAGCGATCTCACCAGGAATGAAAAGGCAGTCTCCCTCTCTGTAGCAGAACGATCTCACCAGGAATAAAAAAGCAGTCTCCTGTGTCCATAGCAGAGCGACCTCATCAGAGATAAAAAGGCAGTCTCCCTGTCGGTAGCAGAGCGATCTCAACAGGAATAAAAATGCAGTCTCCACTGTCCGTAGCAAAGCGAGCTCACCAGAGATAAAAGGCAGTCTCCCTCTCTGGCAGATCGATCTCACCAGGGATAAAAAGCCAGTCTCCGCTCTCCATAGGAGAGCGAGCTTACCAGGGATAAGAAGGCAGTCTCCCCTCTCTGTAGCAGAACGATCTCAGCAGGGATAATAAGGCAGTCTCCCCATCCATAGCAGAGCGATTTCTCCAGTGATAAAAAGGCAGTCTCCCCTCTCTGTAGCAGAGCGATCTCACCGGGGATAAAAAGGCAGTCCCCCACTCGTTTGCAAAGCGATCCCACCAGGGAAAAAAAGGGCAGATTCCCGTGTCCGTAGCGGAGTGATCTCACCAGTGATATAAAGGCAGTCACTCATGTCTGTATCAGAACTACCTCACCAGGGATAAAACGGAAGTCTCCCCTCTCTGTAGCAGAGCTATCTCACCAGGGATAAAAAGGCAGTCCCCCCATCCATAGCAGAGCGAGCTCACCAGGTATGAAAAGGCAGTCTCCATTGTCCATAGCAGCGCAAGCTCACCAGGGAAAAAAGGCAGTCTCCCCTCTTTGTAGCAGAGCGATCTAACCAGGGATAAAATGCTGTCTCCCCTCTCTGTAGCAGAGCGAGCTCACCAGGGATAAAAAGGCAGTCTCCCCTGTCCATAGCAGAGCGATCTCACCAGAGATAAAATGCTGTCTCCCCTCTCTGTAGCAGAGCAAGCTCACCAGGGATAAAAAGGCAGTCTCCCGTGTCCAAGGCAGAGCAATTTCTCCAGGGATAAAGAGGGAGACTCCCTCTCCGTAGCAGAGCAATTTAACCCGGGATAAAAATGAGGTCTCCCCGCTCTGTAGCAGAGCGATGTCAGTCGGGATAAAAAGGCAGTCTCCCCCTCTGTAGCAGCGCAATGTCACCAGGGGTAAAAAGGCAATCTCCCTCTCTGTAGCAGAGTGATCTCACCTGAGATAAAATGGCAGTCTCCCTCTCTGTAGCACAGCAATCTGATCAGGGACAAAAAGGCAATCCCCCCTATCCATAGTAGAGTGATCTCACCATGGATAAAAAGTCTCCCCTGTCCATTGCAGGGAGATTTCACCAGGGATAAAAGGGCACTCTCCCCTCTCGCACAGCGATCTCACTTGGGATAAAAAGGCAGTCTCCCTCTCTGGCAGAGTGATCTCACCAGGTATAAAAATCCAGTTTCCCTTGTCCGTAGAAGAGTGATTCTCCAGGGATAAAAACGCAGTCTCCCTTGTCCGTAGCAGAGCTATCTCAGCAGGGATAAAAAGGCAGTCTCTCTCGTCCATAACAGAGCGATCCCTCTGATAATAAAAAGGCAGACTCCCTGTCCGTATAGAGCGATCTCACCAGGGATAAAAAGGAGGTCTCCCCTCTGTGTATCATAGCGATCCCAATAGCAATCCGAAGTCAGTCTCGCTCTCCATAACCAGTGATCCTTAGGCAGGGAGCTGGCGCTCACCTTCTGCATTTGCCTTGATATTTTTCACTTCCCTCATTGCTTGAGTTGGGAACATGGAGTCGGACAACTGCTCGCAGCCTGCCTGCCATAACCTTTGTGCATGCTCTCTCTGCCTCCTGGATTCTCTCAGAGTCTGCAGAGCACTGGAATACCCACATGATCTCCAAACAGCAAATCATGGGCTTCAAGAGTTCCAGAGTCACATTCAGGGCAAAAAACAAAAGCAAAAAACATATCTGGTGTCATGAAGATGCCCAGCGAAGGAACGCTGTGCACAGGTGCCATCTTGACTCATTCTTGGCCCTGGAATCAATAATCCCTTCAATAACAATAGTATAAATAACCCACTTGTAAAATCTGCATACAAATCATTGCAAATTTCACGTTGTCAACACCAGCCACATCAGAAACTAGAAAAGGAAATGTGATTTTGTGCAACCATGAAATATACTTAACATGCCAGTGAGGTAGAGGGCGACAATCTTTGTGTGCTGGTAGCAAATGAACGCACCTGAGAAGGAACATTGCCTGTGTAAGTCTAGAACATGCAGACAGACAGAGGGCATTGGTCCAGGTTCCTGTAAAATACACAATTGGTTGCAGTCCCTTTTGAGAAGTGAAAAGCTGTGCAAGCGTATTGTGTAGACTGGGTGGGAACATCGTCATTTCACGGTCCTGCCGAAGGGCTTCGGCCCTAATCGTCGACTGTATTCTTTCCATAGATGCTGCCTGGCCTGCTCAGTTTTCCAGCATTTTGTGTGTGTTGCCCTTCACAATTATGTCAGTGTGTGGGTCCCCATTTTGGTGAGGGTCAAATAAGAGAAAAAATTACACAAAATTCTTGATTTCATTAAAATGTTACAGATAAAGTAAAACTGTTTTCAAAATGAATCAAAATCAAAGATAAAATGTTTTTTAACTTTGGTTCAGAATTGACTGGGTATCACCAGCACGCATGCGTAGAAGCTGAAGGTTCGGGGAGGCAACGCGATGGCAGATCGGCCCCGTTCACTCAGCACTTCCGGTGTTGCAGCAGACTTCCGGTTCTCGCGGAGCTCGGTGGCGGGGTGACATCTGTTGAGGAGGACAGGATGGGGGGGCGGGTGGCAGGCACCCCCGCTCTTAACGGCACCAATCCCACCGCCCAATATTGTGTGCTGACTAAAATAAAGCATATGTTGTAGTTTTTTTAACATTTGCTGTTTTAAGTGGAGGAAGGAGGACTCGAACCCTCGGGACCAAAGGCCAGAAAGCCAGGCCCTGGGCTGGCCATGAAGATTGGCGGCGTAAAGGAAGAGGACGAGGAGGAAGATGGAGGAAGAGGTGAGGGAGCGCGGGTTCTGCAGGTTGTCGGGTTGGAAACTAGCAAAAGGGGAGCGCTCCCTCCTCAACGACCCGTGTGGTGCAGGGCTCCCTCCTTGCTACCTCCCTCCCAGCGCGACACTCCCTCCTCAAACCCCGGTTGTGTGTATACCCCTCCTTACTGCCTCACTCTGTAGCCCGGTGCTCCCTTCTTGCCACCACCTGTGTAGCACGTTGCTCCCACCACTCTGGCCCCTGTGACGCGGGGGTTAAGAAGGCTTGTATTTATTAGTCGAGGCATTTAGTTCAAAAGTCAAGAGGTTTTATTGCAACTTTATAATGCTTTGTTTAGGCCACATTTGGAGTACTGCACACATTTCTGGTCGGCCCTCTAGGGGGAATGTTGAGGCTTTGGAGAGGCTACAGAAGAGGTTTACCAGGATGCTGCCCAGTTTAGAGGGCATGTGCAATAGTGAGAGGCTGGTCAAACTTAGGTTTTTTGTCTCTGGAGCAGGGAGGCTAAGGAGAGATCTGATAGAGGTTTATAGTTTATGAGAGGCATAGATAGAGTAGACAGAGAGTATCTGTTTCCCATTGTAGGAATGTCTAATACCAGGGGGCATGCATTGAAGGTGAGAGGGGGAAGCTTCAAAGGGGATCTGAGGGGTAGGTTTCATACTCAGAGAGTCGTGGATGTTTGGAAGGTGCTGCCTGCTGTAGAGACAAACACATTAGAGTCTTTTAAAAAATATATTTGGATAGGCATATGAATGTGAGTACGCTGGAGGGATATGGACATTGTATAGGTAGGAGAGATTATTGTTTGGGTTGTTTTAACTTTTTAGCACAATATTGTGCTGTTTTTAGTTCAAAAGGGGATGCCTCAAGAAGGCAGCGTCCACCCAGGACGTGCCCTCTTCTCATTGCTACCATCAGGGAGGAGGTACAAGACCCTGAAAAAACACACTCAATGAGTCTGTCTCTGGAGACAGCTTATCTAGTGATGTCTACTATAAGCCTACTGACTCTCACGGCTATCTGGACTATTCCTCTTCTCACCCTGTCTCTTGCAAAAACGCCATCCCCTTCTCGCAATTCCTCCGTCTCCGCCGCATCCGCTCTCAGGATGAGGCTTTTCATTCCAGGATGAGGGAGATGTCCTTTTTTAAATGTCCCTTCCTCCACCATCAACTCTGCTCTCAAACGCATCTCCCCCATTTCACGCACATCTGCTCTCACTCCATCCTCCCGCCACCCCACTAGGAATAGGATTCCGTTGGCCCTCACCTACCACACCACCAGCTTCCGGGTCCAACATATTCTCCGTAACTTCCGCCACATCCAACGGGATCCCACCACTAAGCACATCTTTCCCTCACCCCCACCCCCACTTTACGCAGGGTTCGCTCCCTACGCGACTCCCTTGTCCATTCGTCCCCCACATCCCTCCCCACTGATCTCCCTCCTGGCACTTATCCTTGTAAGTGGAACAAGTGCTATACATGCCCTTACACTTCCTCCCTTACCACCATTCAGGGCCCCAGACAGTCCTTCCAGGTGAGGCGACACTTCACCTGTGAGTCGGCTGGGGTGATATACTGCATCCGGTGCTCCTGATGTGGCCTTCTGTATATTGGTGAGACCCGACGCAGACTGGGAGATTGTTTTGCTGAACACCTACGCTCTATCCGCCAGAGAAAGCAGGATCTCCCAGTGGCCACACATTTTAATTCCACATCCCATTCCCATTCTGACATGTCTATCCACGGCCTCCTCTACTGTAAAGATGAAGCCACACTCAGGTTGGAGGAACAACACCTTATATTCCGTCTAGGTAGCCTCCAACCTGATGGCATGAACATTGACTTCTCTAACTTCTGCTAATGCCCCACCTCCCCCTCGTACCCCATCTGTTACTCATTTTTATGCACACATTCTTTCTCTCACTCTCCTTTTTCTCCCTCTGTCCCTCTGACTATACCTCTTGCCCATCCTCTGGGTCCCCCCCCCTTGTCTTTCTTCCCGGACCTCCTGTCCCATGATCCTCTCATATCCCTTTTGCCTATCACCTGTCCAGCTCTTGGCTCCATCCCTCCCCCTTCTGTCTTCTCCTATCATTTGGATCTCCCCTCCCCCTCCCACTTTCAAATCTCTTACTATCTCTTCCTTCAGTTAGTGCTGACGAAGGATCTCGGCCTGAAACGTCGACTGTACCTCTTCCTAGAGATGCTGCCTGGCCTGCTGCGTTCACCAGCAACTTTGATGTGTGTTGCTTGAATTTCCAGCATCTGCAGAATTCCTCATGTTTACAATGAGTCAGGAACAGCTCCCCCTCTGCCATCAGATTTCTGAATGGACATTGAACGTGACTTTAGTATTTCCCCTCTTGTTCTGTTACATTCATACTGTGCTTTTTGGCCTTTATTACTATGTGTTGCAATGTACTGCTGCAAAAAATTTCATGACAGGTCTGTGATATGTAGCCTGATTTTGTCCTTTCTTCTCTGAGGTCAGCTGTTAAATCTCTTTCCCTTTCTTGCTTTGTTTTTGGCTTCACTTTCACATTGCGTTCCTTTTTCTCCAACCTCTTTCTCTGTCAAGGTTTTCCTTCGGATTCCTTGCATATCCCTTCCCGTGTGCTGTGATCGGTCTCACTCTCTGCAGCATTTTCACCTGCTTTTCAGGCCTAGCCCGTCAATATCAGGAGTTCATGCCTGTGTCCCAGTTTCACTTGTTCTACCCGATTCTTCCATATTTGATTTTCAATTTTTATTTATTTTCATTCAGAGATGCAGCATAACACGGGCCCGTCTGGCCCAGCGAGCTCATGCCATTCAATCACACCCATGTCAGAAACAGAGTCAGACTCCCATACAAGTTACAAGCAGATGAATGAAATTTTTTACAATACCTAAAAAAAAATAAATTTCAAAAAGAATTACATACAGCGGATTCCAGTTAATCAGGACACATTGGGATGAGAACATTTTGGCTGAACTAATCACTAGCCCAATTAGTTTCATGGAACTAGTTAGAAACGTATAATAAGGCAAACCACCACTCAATTGAATAACAAATTGTGTATTTACAAACCCCATTTCCAGAGAAGTTGGGATATTTTCCAAAATGCAATAAAACAAAAATCTGTGATATGTTAATTCATGCGAACCTTTATTTAACTGACAAAAGTACAAAGAAAAGATGTTGAATCGTTTTACTGACCAACTTAATTGTATTTTGTAAACATACACAAATTTAGAATTTGGCTGCAACACACTCAACAAAAGTTGGGACAGAGGCATGTTTACCATTGTGTTACATCACCTTTCCTTTTAATAACACTTTTTAATCGTTTTGGAACTGAGGATACTAATTGTAGTAGATTTGCAATTGGAAATTTTGTCCCTTCTTGCTTGGTATAAGACTTCAGCTGCACAGCAGTCCATGGTCTCCGTTGTCTGATTCTCTTCATGATGCGCCATACATTTTCAATAGGAGATAGATCTGGACTGGCAGCAGGCCAGTCAAGCACATGCACTCTGTGTCTACAAAGCCACGCTGTTGTAGCCCGTGCAGAATGTGGTCTGGCATTGTCCTGCTGAAATAAGCATGGACGTCCTGGGAAGAGACGTCGCCTTGATGGCAACATATGTCTCTCTAAAATCCTAATATACGCCTCAGAGTCAATGGTACCTTCACATACATGCAACTCACCCATGCTGTGGGCACTGATGCACCCCCATACCATCACAGATGCTGGCTTTTGCACCTTTCGCTGATAACAATCTGGATGGTCGTTTTCATCTTTGGCACGGAAAACTGGACGCCCGTTTTTTCCAAAAACTAGCTGAAATGTGGACTCATCTGACCACAGCACACGGTTCCACAGTCTTTCGGTCCATTTGAGATGAGCTCGGGCCCAGAGAACTTGCCGGCGTTTCTGCATAGAGTTGATGTATGGCTTTCTCCTTGCGTAATACAGTTTCAAGTTGCATTTCTGGATGCAGCGACGGACTGTGTTGAGTGACAATGGTTTTCCGAAGTACTCCCGAGCCCAGGTGGCTATAACTGTCACAGTAGCATGACGGTTTCTTCGGCAGTGCCGCCTGAAGGCTCGAAGATCACGCACATTCAACAGTGGTTTCCGACCTTGCCCTTTATGCACTGAGATGTCTCTGAATTCTCTGAATCTTTATGTACTGTAAGTGTTGAAAGACCTAAATTCTCTGCAATCTTGCATTGAGAAATGTTTCTTTTGAACTGACCAACAATTTTCTCGTGAATTTTGGCACAAAGGGGTGAGCCATGACCCATCCTTGCTTGCAAAGACTGAGCCTGTCTGTCTGTATCTTGTTTTACGGCGGTTGGCATCCAGCTTAATGGTGCATTACCGCCACCCTCTGCTCCAGAATGTGCACTAGACATACATTCTAAATCCCTTCACACACACACCTACACTTCACCCTCCCATCTTTGACCATCCTAGTATCCTATTCCTGTTTATTCGTCATATTCTATAAAAAACCCCTGTACCCCTTAAAAACGCTAAAAATACCTGGACTTGTGCTCTCTCACCCATGCCCAGCAACCCTTTTAATGTGAATTCCTGCATCCCCAACTCCCTTAATTTATTTCTCATCATCTCTCTCTGTATCCCATACTTCCTGCAACTCAGAACTACATGTTCTACTGACTCCTCTTCCTGACATTCCTCACACAATCCTGTCTGGTGTTTCCCTATCATTTTCAATATTTTGTTTAATGCACAGTGCCCCAGCCTTAACCTGGTCCACACAATTTCCTCTCTTCTGTTTCCATTACCTACCCTAGTAACTGCAATACTCTTTTGTATTTGATATAAATGCCTCCCTTTCCCCTCCCTGTCCCATCTTTCTTGCCACATTCGGTTGACTTTTTCCCAGATTACACACTTAACCTCTGCTTTACTGATACTAATGTGCATTTCCACATTTTCTTTCTTTAACACCCTCTTTGCCAACTCATCCACCCTCTCATTCCCCTTCACCCCTACATGTGCTGGAACCCATAGAAATTTTACCTGACCTCCCTGATTTGCAATTCTTGTAACTAACTGAAGGACTTCATAAAGTACATCTTGCCGACTGTTTGTGTGAAAAGACCTTAAACTTGCTAGAACTGGGGATGAATCTGAACATATCAATGCTTTGGATGGTCTGGCTTTCTGCACCCATTGCAACGCAACCAACACTGCCAGCATCTCCACTGTAAACACCCCTAACTTATTAGATGTTCTTCTGCTGAATCCAATTTCTTTTGCTGGTATTACCACCCCAAACCCTGTCACTCCTGTTTCAGGTTCCTTCGCACCATCTGTATAAATGTGAGTATAATCACTATACTTTTCCATCACATGACAGTTAAATGCATTTACCAAATCTGTTTTATATCTTTCTTTCCTTTTTACCTCTAACAAATGCCAGTCTATGTCAGGCCATACAAGCTTCCATGGAGCTACAACCGGATAAACTACTGAAGGACTTATCCTCAGATCAAACACTCCACATTCTTTTGCGATATCATTCCCTACCCGACTAAAGGTATCCCTCTGAAACCTCCCATTTTCCCAGCACTCCTGCAACACTCCTTTTGCAGGGTGAGAATCATTGTGTTCCTGCAAGTTAGCCCAGTAGTTTGCCATCAGTTGCATCCTGCTTAGTTCCAAAGGCATTATTCCCATTTCTACCTGTAGGGCTGACACTGGTGACGTTTTAAAAGCCCCACTGCACACTCTCAAGGCCTGAACCTGAATCACATCCAGTTTCCTTATAAGAGACCTAGCTGCTGATCCATATACTATATTTCCATAATCCAATACAGATCTTACTAAAGCCACATACACTCTCTTCAAAGCTGAACAACTTGCTCCCCATTCCCTACCAGTCAAACATCTCATCACATTTATTACTTTTTTACATTTCTCCTCAACTTTCCTGATATGGTCTGCCCATGTTAATCGTGAATCAAATATAACTCCCAGAAATTTAAATGATGCAACCCTTTCTAATTCAACCCCATACATCCTTAACTTCTTCCCTACCTCAACCCTTTTCCTGGTAAAAAATACAGTTTGAGTTTTATCTACTGAAAATCTACATCCCCAATCATAACCCCACTCCATCACTTCATCAATTGCTTCTTGTAGTTTCCTGATTATATAGTCCATGTTCCTGCCTCTTTTCCACAAGGCCCCATCATCCGCAAACAGTGACCTACCTATATCCACTGGTACCTTTGTGAAGACATCATTGATCATAATCATGAAAAGTAATGGGCTAATCACACTACCTTGAGGTGTGCCATTTTCCACTATGTACTGTTTTGATAATTCTGATCCAATCCGAACTTGAATTTTTCTACCAAACAAAAAATCTTTAATCCAATTAAAAACTCTCCCACCAACCCCCATCTTGTGCAGTTTAATTAATAATCCTTCCTTCCACATCATATCATAGGCTTTTTCAATGTCAAAGAACACTGCCACTACTGACTCTCTATTTGCCTGGGCCTTCCTTATTTCAGTCTCTAACATAATCACTGAGTCCATGGAATTCCTTCCCTTTCTAAAACCACTCTGATAACTTGCCAGCATTCCCCTTTTCTCAAGCTCATATGATAACCTTTCTGTATCATCCTTTCCATTATCTTACATATACTTGATGTTAATGCAATTGGTCTGTAGCTAGTGGGTTTTGACAGATCCTTGCCAGGCTTCCTCATTGGAATTACTACTGCTTCTTTCCATGCACTTGGTAATCTTCCCTCCTCCCACACTCTGTTATAAAAATGCAGCAACTTCAAGAGCGCTCCTTCTCCTAAATTTTTTAGCATCACAGAGCATATCAGATCTTTCCCTGGGGAGGTTGGTCTCGATCTCTTTATTGCTCTCACCATTTCTGCTAATGTAAATAGATCATCAATTATATCATCTGTTCCTTCCCTCCTGCTTAACACACCTGGGTGTTGGCTCATTATTCTTTCCCTCCTTCTTCTCCCTTCTTCAGACAAATTTTCTGAACTGTGTATCAGTACAAATGACTTGGCCATGACCTCAGCCTTATCCCTACTGGAGACTGCAGTTTCCTCATCAGATATCATTACTGGATATTCCCATTCCCTTCTATCTCCTCCCATCCTCTTAATCATTCCCCATATCTCTCCCACAGGTGTTGTTCTTCCTACCTTGTCGCAAAAACTCCTCCAACTTGCCCTTTTAGCTTGACGTATAGTTCTTCTCACCACTGCCTGTGCTTTCTTATATTGAACCAAATGCTGCATATTATGGGTTCTTTTAACTAGCCTGAATGCTCTATTTCTGTTTTTTACAGCCTGACAACATTCCTCTGTCCACCATGGTACCAGTTTTCTATTCATCCTATTTTTACTCCTAGGTATAGACCCTTCTGCTGCCATGATAATTGCTGAAGTCACCTGACTGTTTAATTCATCTACATTTCCAGAAATATCAATCTTTGTCAACCCTTCTTCACTCAACTTCTGGAACTTAGCCCAATCAGCTTTTTCAAACACCCACTTTGGGGTTCCGCCACCTGGTCTTACTTCAACTCTTTTACCCACTGAACACAAAACTGGGTAGTGATCACTGCCTACTGTTGAAGCAGTCCAAACTCCCCAGTTACTAATGCCAGCCAAGGTATTAGACACTAACGTAATATCTAACACTGACTCAGTTCCTGTTGTTATATCTATCCTTGTGCCGCTACCATCATTCATACACACCAAATCCCTTTCTTCCATCAAATCTTCAATTACCTTTCCATTTGGATCTGTAATCTGATCCCCCCATATTGTGCTATGAGCATTGAAATCTGCACACCACACTACTTTGTCTGTTTTGTCCTTGTATCTTTAATAGGCTGTCCAAATCCAATCTTTTACATGGATTGTAGTAGTTAATTATAACCACTCCCTCCCCTCTCTCCCACATTTCCACCACTATGTATTCCTGATCATCTCCTTTCTCCAGTACTCTATATGGTATACCTTGCTTGATTAACATAGCACAACCCCCTCCTCCCCCTAGATTTCTATCTTTCCTTATCATTGTATACCCATATACCACAAAGTCTAAAGTTGGTTTCAACCAAGTTTCCTGAATACACACTACATCCGGTTTTACAACCATTTCTTTAATAAAGTGCTTGAATTCCTGGCTATTGGCCAGTAAGCTCCTTGCATTCCATTGTAAAAGAATCACCATAATTAGTATTAACCAACACATGACACTTCCTGGCTTGACTGATTACTGAGGTTCATCCTCACTTCCTCCCATGTCAGTCCTACTAACCCTAAATGGTTTACTGCTGCTTTTACCACCAGCTGAATTTTGTCACTTTGTTGCATCTCTCGTATCCCTATTGCTCCCTGTTCATTAGGAGCATTATTCTGTTCTCTTGACATTCTTACAGCTTCTGCATAAGTGATCTTTCTTTTCACTCTTATTTCTTGAATTTTAGTCTCCCGTCTCACAACCCCACACCCATTATATGCAACATTATGAGCTCCTCCACAATTGCAGCATTTTGGTTGAACTCCTGTTCCGCACTTTCCATATTCATGATCACCCCCACATCTAGCACATCTCCTCTGCCTTTTACAGTTTTTAGCCACGTGTCCAAACCTTTGACAATTATAGCACCTCAATGGCTTTGGCACATACACCCTTACTGGGTAACTCATGAAACCCAGGAACACCTTCCTTGGCACTCTTTCTTCTTCAAATTCAATCAATACTGATTCACTTTCCTTTTTCACTCCCTCCTTTGTTGTTTTCAGTCTTTGAACATTCATTACTTTCCCTCCTTTGATATTCCTCTTGATCTCCTCCATATTTATACTCATTGGTATCCCCGTGATCACTCCTTTACAACCACTGTTTTGTGCTCCCACCCTCCCAGTGTATTCCACCTTGCATTTTCCTATCTCTTTTAGCTCGAGTGCTTTCTCAAGTTGTTCCTCACTCGCACATCTTACCAATAAGTTGCCATCATTAAGGACTTTTGCAAATACTATTTCCCCTATCTTATTTGTCAGAGTTGTTGTTAGCACAAACGGGTTAATTTTCTTCATATGTCCCTGAGCCTTCTCATTAAACCTAATTATGACAACACCTCCTCTCTGAGCTGGTTCATCTTCCTCACTTTCAGAGCTTTCTCCACCATCATTTCTTATTCTTTTATTCCCTTTGTCTTGGTTTTTATTCATCCGACCCCTCACGTCCTCCTCATTCCCTTTATTTCTCCCTTCACAATAATCCACCTCTCCCCAGCTGCCTACCTCTGGTCCCAAGTCTCTATCCCTCTCCTTCTCCACTTTCTTTCCCTCAACCCCGCCTCTTATCTTGTCCGCCATTACCGGACCCACACGACCCCCTCCCAGCAATTTCCGTTCCTTCCCCACTCTCTTTCCCTCAACAGGTTCCAAAACACACTCACGCATCAAGCAAAACACAGCCAGCTTCCAGCAGCAGCCCACACTCCCCTCGACCCCACCGATTCTCTGCCCAAAGACTGAGCCTTTGGTGGATGCTACTTTTATACCCAGTCATGATACCTCACCTGCTACCAATTAGCCTGCTTAATGTGGAGTCTTCCAAATCGGTGTTACTTGAATATTCTGTGCACTTTTCAATCTTATTTTAAGTCTGTCCCAACTTTTTGTTGAGTGTGTTGCAGCCATCAAATTCTAAATTTGTGTATGTTTACAAAATACAATTAAGTTGGTAAGTAAAACTACTGAAAATCTTTTCTTTGTACTTTTGTCAGTTAAATAAAGGTTCACGTGAATTAACATATCACAGATTTTTGTTTTTATTGCATTTTGGAAAATATCCCAACTTTTCTGGAAATGGGGTTTGTAAATGAAATGCAGAAAAATTAGTACAATGACAGTATTGTAAAACTGTGTTAGTTCCCAATGGCTGTTGATGCAGGAATTCACCCACTATGTGCTGCCGTGTTCATTTCATTGACTAAATGAAACAAAATTGGTGTAGACACTGTGTGCAGATAATAGGCTGCCTTCATACAATTTTTTCGATGATTGCGTCCTCCAAATCTTCATT
This sequence comes from Mobula hypostoma, assembly GCF_963921235.1. Classification (NCBI taxonomy): domain Eukaryota; kingdom Metazoa; phylum Chordata; class Chondrichthyes; order Myliobatiformes; family Myliobatidae; genus Mobula; species Mobula hypostoma. The sequence goes on along the minus strand of NC_086099.1, from coordinate 113,946,698 downwards.
TTCAGTGGAACATTTAAAATGATTCTTTGTATGCCTAACTTGTTGAAGTAGTGAAATAATTTCATTTTCAGTCCTGGGTGATTCTGGCAGCTGCAAGCCTGCATGCTTGAAATCGCACTGAGCAAAACAGTTGTGAATTGTCTTACTGCTGATTGAATAGAAGGAATTGATGCTGTTTAAAATCTGTTCACTCTACGCATGGTGTAGGTTCTAACGGCCACACAAATGCACACAACTGATGCTAGTTAGAAGCTGTTTGGCAACAGTTTCCTCTAACAATTAAGCAGCATTTTGTCTCGTAAATGAAGGGAATCCTGCCAATTTTCTCACAGTTTTTGTTTAATAGTTGCCCCAAATAAACAGCTGCCCCGATTAATCAATGGCCAAATTAACTGGAATTCAGTGCTTATTTAAAAGCGCCAAAGAAAGGCGAGGTAGTGTTCATGGGTTCATTGTCCATTCAGGAGTCTGATGGTGGAGGGGAAGAAGCTGTTCCTAAAACGTGCGTCTTACCAATTCAACTACTAAATCGTATGTCTTTGGAGTGTGGGAAGAAACAGGAGCATTTGTTTTGCGGGGAGAATGTACAGACAGCGGCAGGAATTGAATCCTGGTTGCTGGTGCTTTAAAAGTGTTCCGCTAACAGCTACGCTACTGTGCGGACTGCCCACCCAACTTTCTATCGCTGCTCCTTAGTTACCATGCTGGCCCAGGCCCAGGTCTAGGCCTATCTCCCTCTCAGGCTTCATGACTCCTTGTTCACATCAGGCCCAGTTTTGGGCACAGACTTACTCATGCAGTGCCTTATAAAACCTCAGTAGTGCATCCTAGTCCACTGAAAATGAATGCTCACCTTGCATTGGCCTTCCTTACCACTGACTTACACTTCAGGTTAACCTCAGGGTATCCTCCACAAAGACCACTCTGAGCTGGAACGTCTTGACTCTGGGCAACTGCAAATCTTTGCCGAGGCACTTGGAGTATTGTGTCTAGTTCTGGTAGCTCAGCTAGATGAAGGACATCATTAAGTCAGAAGGGATGCAGAAGAGATTCTCGAGAATGTTGTTAGGACTTGAGTCATAAGGAGTGGCTGGACCTTTTTACCCTGGAGGTTTGGAAGCCAACAGGTCACTACTCTCTTTCAGAAATTATAGGCCAGTTAGCCTGACTTCAGTGGTTGGCAGGGTGGATTCCATTATTGAGGATGTTTCTGGGTACTTGGAAGTTCATGATAAAATAGGCTAAAGTCAGCATGGTTTCCTTAAGGGGAAATCTTGCCTGACAAATCTGTTCGAATTTTTTTGGGAAATAATATGCAGATAGACATAGGAGGGTCAAGAGAATGTTGCTTAATTGGATTTTCAGAAGGCTTTTGACAAGATGCCACATATGAGGCTCTTAAACAAGATTAGAGCCCATGGTATTACGGGAATGATGGCAACATGATTATAAGATTGGCTGACTGACAGGAGGCAAAGAGTGGGATGAAATGGGGCATTTTCTGGCTGACTGCCAGTGACCAGTGGTATTCTGCAGGGTTGGTGTTGGGACCACTTCTTTTCATGTTATATGTCAATGAATTGATGGCTTTGCAGATGACATAAAGAATGGATAGTGTTGATAGGATAGTGGCAGATAGCGTTGATAAAGCAGGGAGTCTGCAGAGGACTTGGCAAGATTAGGAAAATGGGCAATGAAGTTGCAGATGGAGTATAGAGCAGGGAAGTGCATGATCACTTTGGTAGAAGGTGTGGACTATTTTCTAAATGGGGAGAAAATTCAGAAATCAGAGGCTCAAAGAGTCTTCTATAGGATTCCCTAAAGGTTAGCTTGCAGGTTGTGTTGGTGGTAAGGAAGGTAAATGCAATGTTAGCATTCATTTCAAGAGCACTAGACTACCGGCAAGGATGGAATCTTGTGCCTTTATAAGGCATTGGTCACATTTAGAATATTGTAAAAAGTTTTGGGCCCCATATCTAAGTATGTGCTGGCATTGGAGAAGATCACCAGAATGGTTCCAGAAGTGAAAGGGTTATTGCTTTGGCAGTGTGGAGAAACAGCGAGAGCTTGGGGTCCGTGCCCATAGGGCACTCAAAGCTGTAGCACAGGTTGACAGTTTTGTTAAGGAGGTGTATGGTGTGTTAGTATTCATCAATCGTGGGATTGAGTTCAAGAGCTGGGAGGTAACGTTACTGCTATATGAGACCTTAGTTAGACCCCACTTGTGTTGCGTTCTGGTCACTTCACTACAGGAAGGATGTGGATACTATAGAGAGCGTGCAGAGGAGATTTACAAGGATATTGCCTGGATTGGAGAGTGTGCCTTATGAGAATAGGTTGAGTGTACTTGGCCATTTCTCCTTGGAGTGACAGAGGATGACAGGTGACCTGATAGAAGTGTATAGGATGATGAGAGGCATTGATCATGTGGATAGGCAGAGGCTTTTTCCCAGGGCTGAAATGACTAACACGAGGGGGCATAGTTTTAGGTGCTTGGAAGTAGGTACAAGGGGGATGTCAGAGGTAAGTCTTTTTACACAGAAAGTGGTGGGTGCGTGGAATGTACTGTTAGCAAAGGTGGTGGAAGCAGATATAATAGAGGTACAGGAAGTTTAGAAAAATAGAGGGCTATGCGGTAGGGTAATTCCAGTTAGTTTCTAGAGTAGGTTAAATATTGTTGGCACAATATTGTGGGCCGATGGGACTGTAACGTGCTATAGATCTCTGTTGTTTCTATTTTTTTTTGAGGTGTGTTTGATGGCTCTGAGCCTATACTCGCTGGAGTTTGGAAGAATGAGGGGAGATGTCATTGAAACCTGTCGAATATTGAAAGGGCTGGATAGAGTAGATGTGGACAAGATGTTTCCTATATGGGTGAGTCCAGCACGAGAGGGTACAGCCTTAGAATAGAAGGATGCCCCTTAGAAAAGAGATGAGGATGAATTTCTTTAGCCAGTAGGTGGTGAATCTGTGGAATTCATTGCTACTGACAACAGTGGTGGCCAAGTCACTGGGTATATTAAAAGTGGAAGTTGGAAGGTTCTTTATTAGTCAGGACATCAAAGGTTACAGGGAGATGACAAGAGAATGGGGTTGAGAGGCAATATGAAACAGCCATGATTGAAAGGCCAAGAGATTCAATGGGCCAAATGACCCAATTGTGCTCCTTTGCTCGTGGTCTTATGTAAGCGGCTGAGACTAGCTTGGATTGACATCTTGTCTGGCATGGATACTCCATTTATTTTCTATTTATACACTATCTATTTTCTGAGCCTTTGCTCAAACCTGTGTTGCTCTCTGTCCGTGTCTTCTATGTGATGGTCCTGCTTTACCACCTGGGTCTTCGATGGCTGGCTCTGTATTTCCACTTCAATTCCAAGTATTTTAGCTGATGTCTCAATTTCACAAGCTGACAGTGTCTCTGTTCTGTATGGCAGGTCTTCTGAACATCTGCTCGTGTGCGTTTGTGAGACAGAGCACATGTGTGTGAGAAAGAAGGGATTCCTGCAAGAGTGTGGTATGTGTTAGTGTGTGCCGTAGAGCGACGGAGAGTGTGAGAGGTGTGTGTGAGAGCTTTCTACGTATGTATTTTAGGTCTATTTCTCGTGTTGACTACTTCAAGCTTGTGCTAATGTCCCAGTTCTTCTGTCTAGCTGCATGTCCTGGTTCTATATCTCAGGTCTATTTTCCAGCTTTGGCCTAATGCTGCTGACCGCTGTGCTTTCCAACCCCTACTTTCCGCAGGTGTGACCTACCCGGACTGGGCCTACAAACCCGACTCCAGCCCCGGGAGCCGGCAGGTCCAGCTCTGGCACTTCATCCTGGACCTGCTGCGGAGGGAGGAGTTCCGAGAGGTGATTGCCTGGCAGGGCGATTTCGGGGAGTTTGTCATCAAGAACCCCGATGAGGTGGCTCGCCTGTGGGGAGCGAGGAAGTGCAAGCCCCAGATGAACTATGATAAACTCAGCAGGGCCCTGAGGTTAGGCGTGGTGAAACTCCCTTCAACTCCATCCCATCAAAGTGAATCGAACCACCCCCACCCTCCCCGCCCCTCTCGAGACCTGTCCCAACGATGCTCCCTTCACACTGTGCCGTCACAAAACGCCAAGACAGGATTATGTACCCTCTGAATCCTTGCTCACGCCATTTCTCACACCCCTCTCTCTGTTTAGTGCCACTTCCCTTCTCTCCCCACCTCTCTGTTCTGTGACATTCCCACTCTCCCCATCTCTCTCTGTCCTGTGACATTCCCCCCCTCTCTGTCCTGTGACATTCCCCCCCTCTCTGTCCTGTGACATTCCCCCCCTCTCTGTCCTGTGACATTCCCCCCCCTCTGTCCTCTGACATTCCCCCCCTCTCTGTCCTCTGACATTCCCCCCCTCTCTGTCCTCTGACATTCCCCCCCTCTCTGTCCTCTGACATTCCCCCCCTCTCTGTCCTCTGACATTCCCCCCCTCTCTGTCCTCTGACATTCCCCCCCTCTCTGTCCTCTGACATTCCCCCCCTCTCTGTCCTCTGACATTCCCCCCCCCTCTGTCCTCTGACATTCCCCCCTCTCTGTCCTCTGACATTCCCCCCCTCTGTCCTGTGACATTCCCCCCCCCTCTCTGTCCTGTGACATTCCCCCCCTCTCTGTCCTGTGACATTCCCCCCCTCTCTGTCCTGTGACATTCCCCCCCTCTCTGTCCTCTGACATTCCCCCCCGTCCTCTGACATTCCCCCCCCTGTCCTGTGACATTCCCCCCCTCTCTGTCCTGTGACATTCCCCCCCCTGTTCTGTGACATTCCCACTCTCCCCATCTCTCTCTGTCCTGTGACATTCCCCCCCTCTCTGTCCTGTGACATTCCCCCCCTCTCTGTCCTCTGACATTCCCCCCTCTCTGTCCTCTGACATTCCCCCCCTCTCTGTCCTCTGACATTCCCCCCCTCTCTGTCCTCTGACATTCCCCCCCTCTCTGTCCTCTGACATTCCCCCCTCTCTGTCCTCTGACATTCCCCCCCTCTCTGTCCTCTGACATTCCCCCCCTCTCTGTCCTCTGACATTCCCCCCCTCTCTGTCCTCTGACATTCCCCCCCTCTCTGTCCTCTGACATTCCCCCCCTCTCTGTCCTCTGACATTCCCCCCCCTCTCTGTCCTCTGACATTCCCCCCCTCTCTGTCCTGTGACATTCCCCCCCTCTCTGTCCTGTGACATTCCCCACCTCTCTGTCCTGTGACATTCCCCACCTCTCTGTCCTGTGACATTCCCCCCCCCGTCCTGTGACATTCCCCCCCCCGTCCTGTGACATTCCCCCCCCCGTCCTGTGACATTCCCCCCCCCGTCCTGTGACATACCCCCCCCGTCCTGTGACATACCCCCCCCGTCCTGTGACATACCCCCCCCGTCCTGTGACACCCCCCCGTCCTGTGACATACCCCCCCTGTCCTGTGACATACCCCCCCGTCCTGTGACATACCCCCCCCGTCCTGTGACATACCCCCCCCTGTCCTGTGACATACCCCCCCTGTCCTGTGACATTCCCCCCCGTTCTGACATTCCCCCCCGTTCTGACATTCCCCCCCGTTCTGACATTCCCCCCCGTTCTGACATTCCCCCCCCGTTCTGACATTCCCCCCCCGTTCTGACATTCCCCCCCCCGTTCTGACATTCCCCCCCCGTTCTGACATTCCCCCCCCGTTCTGACATTCCCCCCCCGTTCTGACATTCCCCCCCCGTTCTGACATTCCCCCCCCGTTCTGACATTCCCCCCCCGTTCTGACATTCCCCCCCCGTTCTGACATTCCCCCCCCGTTCTGACATTCCCCCCCCGTTCTGACATTCCCCCCCCGTTCTGACATTCCCCCCCCGTTCTGACATTCCCCCCCCCGTTCTGACATTCCCCCCCCCCGTTCTGACATTCCCCCCCCCCGTTCTGACATTCCCCCCCCGTTCTGACATTCCCCCCCCGTTCTGACATTCCCCCCCCGTTCTGACATTCCCCCCCCGTTCTGACATTCCCCCCCGTTCTGACATTCCCCCCCGTTCTGACATTCCCCCCCCGTTCTGACATCCCCCCCGTTCTGACATTCCCCCCACCTGTTCTGTGACATTCCCCCTCCCGTTCTGACATTCGCCCTCCTCCGTAGTGTGACATTCCCCCTCCTCTGTTCTGCGACATTCCCCCTCCTCTGTTCTGCGACATTCCCCCTCCTCTGTTCTGCGACATTCCCCCTCCTCTGTTCTGCGACATTCCCCCCTCTGTTCTGCGACATTCTCCCCCCCGTTCTGACGTTTCCCCCGTTCTGACGTTTCGCCCGTTCTGACGTTCCCCCCCGTTCTGACGTTCCCCCCGTTCTGACGTTCCCCCCCGTTCTGACGTTCCCCCCCGCGTTCTGACATTCCCCCCGCGTTCTGACATTCCCCCCGCGTTCTGACATTCCCCCCGCGTTCTGACATTCCCCCCGCGTTCTGACATTCCCCCCGCGTTCTGACATTCCCCCCGCGTTCTGACATTCCCCCCGCGTTCTGACATTCCCCCCCGCGTTCTGACATTCCCCCCCGTTCTGACATTCCTCCCCCGTTCTGACATTCCCCCTCCTCTGTTCTGACATTCCCCCCCCCGTTCTGTGACATTCCCCCCCCGTTCTGTGACATTCCCCCCCCCGTTCTGTGACATTCCCCCTCCTCTGTTCTGTGACATTCCCCCCCCGTTCTGACATTCCTCCCACCTGTTCTGTGACATTCCCCCTCCCGTTCTGACATTCGCCCTCCTCCGTAGTGTGACATTCCCCCTCCTCCGTTCTGCGACATTCCCCCCTCCTCTGTTCTGCGACATTCCCCCCTCCTCTGTTCTGCGACATTCTCCCCCCCCGTTCTGACGTTCCCCCCACCTGTTCTGTGACGTCCCCCAGTTCTGAGACGTCCCGCCCCCCCTCCGTTCTGCGCCCCCCGTTCCGCGACGTCCTGCGCCCCCCCCTCCGTTCTGCGCACCCCGTTCCGCGACGTCCTGCGCCCCCCCGTTCCGCGACATCCCCCCCTCCGTTCCGCGATGTTCCGCCCCCCCCGTTCTGCGACATTCCGCCCCCCCTCCGTTCTGCGACGTTCCGCCCCCCCTCCGTTCTGCGACGTTCCGCCCCCCCTCCGTTCTGCGACGTTCCGCCCCCCCTCCGTTCTGCGACGTTCCGCCCCCCCTCCGTTCTGCGACGTTCCGCCCCCCCTCCGTTCTGCGACGTTCCGCCCCCCCTCCGTTCTGCGACGTTCCGCCCCCCCTCCGTTCTGCGACGTTCCGCCCCCCCCTCCGTTCTGCGACGTTCCGCCCCCCCTCCGTTCTGCGACGTTCCGCCCCCCCGTTCCGCGACGTTCCGCCCCCCCCCTCCGTTCCGCGAGATTGCAGCCCTCCGTCTGTTCTGTGATATTCCACCTCTCTCCCCACCCCTGTCTGTTCGGTGACGTTCTGCCTCTCTGTCTGTTCTGTGACATTGCGCCCCTCCGTCTGTTCTGCGACTTCCCCACCCATCTGCCATCTGTTCTGTGACTCCCCCCCCCTTTCTGTGAACCCCCCTCCCTCCTGTTCTGTGAGATTCCCCCCCCCCCCGGTCTGTGACATTCCTAACCTATGTTCTGTGACATTCCCCCCTTCTGTTCTGTGACGTCCCTCCCTTCTGTTCTGTGACGTCCCTCCCTTCTGTTCTGTGACGTCCCTCCCTTCTGTTCTGTGACATTCCCCCCTTCTCTGTTCTGTTCCTTCCCCCTCCCTCTGTTCTGTGCCTTTCCCCCCCGTTCTGTGCCTTCCCCCATCTCTCTTTTCTGTGACTCCCCCCCGTTCTGTGACTTCTCCCCCTCTCTGATCTGTGTCGTTTCCCCTCTTTGTTCTGTGACGTTCCCTCTTTGTTCTGTGACGTTCCCTCTTTGTTCTGTGACGTTCCCTCTTTGTTCTGTGACGTTCCCTCTTTGTTCTTTGAAGTCCCCCCCCGTTCTTTGAAGTCCCCCCCCGTTGTGTGAAGTTCCCCCCCCCCCCGTTCTGTGGAGTTTCCCCCCACTGTTCTGTGACATTGCCCCCCCCCCCGGTTTTGTGACATTCCCCCTCTCTCCCCACCCCTCTCTCTGTTTTGTGAGATTCCCCCTCTCTCCCCACTTCTCTCTTTGTACTGTGACATTCCCTCACTCCCCACCTCTCTGTTCTGTGACATTCCCCCTCTCCCCACCTCTCTGTTCTGTGACATTCCCACTCTCTCCCACCTCTGTCTGTTCTGTGACATTCCCCCTCTCCCCACCTCTCTGTTCTGTGACATTCCCCCTCTCCCCACCTCTCTGTTCTGTGACATTCCCACTCTCCCCTCCCCTCTCTGTTCTGTGACATTCCCACTCTCCCCTCCCCTCTCTGTTCTGTGACATTCCCACTCTCTCCCACCTCTGTCTGTTCTGTGACATTCCCCCTCTCTCCACCTCTCTCTCTGTTCTGTGACATTCCCCCTCTCTCCACCTCTCTCTCTGTTCTGTGACATTCTCCCTTTCTCCCCACCTCTCTCTCTGTTCTGTGACATTCCCCCTTTCTCCCCACCTCTCTGTCTCTTCTATGACATTCCCCCTCTTTCCCCACCTCTGTCTGTTCTGTAACATTCCCTTGCTGCCCCCACCTCTCTTGCTGTTCTGTGACATTCCCCCTCTGTCTCCCCACCCCTCCCTCTGTCCTTTTACATACTCTCATCTTGGCACTCCTCTCTTTGTGTCTCTGCTTCTCGCTCACTCCCGGTATGCCCTCTCTACCAGGTATTACTATGGCAAGCAGATCCTTAACAAGACCAAGGGCAAGAGGTTTACCTACAAGTTCAACTTGAGTACCCTGGTGATGGTCAGCCAGACCCTTGCAGGGTTACGAGATGGCGGTGAGTCCTGTAAAGGCCGCTGAAATCCTGTTTCGTGGTTTGGGTTCAGGTTTATGGGGAAGCAGATGCCCTAGTGGAATGGAAGTTGGGCTGATGGTTTGTGGGGAAGCAGATGCCCTAGTGGAATGGAAGTTGGGCTGATGGTTTGTGGGGAAGCAGATGCCCTAGTGGAATGGAAGTTGGGCTGATGGTTTGTGGGGAAGCAGATGCCCTAGTGGAATGGAAGTTGGGCTGATGGTTTGTGGGGAAGCAGATGCCCTAGTAGAATGGAAGTTGGGCTGATGGTTTGTGGGAGTCACGGTAACATTCTGTGTTAACTCAGGGTGCCGGAGTCCGCTGTAAGCAACTTTCTGCGTACCTTCCAGTATTCATCTGGGTTTCCTCCGGATGCTCCAGTTTCCTCCCACAGGCCAATGGCAGACCCTTTAGTAGGTTAATTGGTGGTTGTAGTTTGTCCTGTGATTAGGTTTGGGTTAAATAGGTGGGTTGCTGGGCAGTGGAGGCTTGTTGGGCTGGAAGGGCCTGTTCCACACTGTATCAAATAAATAAATAAGAGTGCGCAGAGAATGAAGGGGAGACGTGAGAGGAAGCAGGAAGGAGGAGATGTAGGTTGGAGGAGAGAGGTGGGCATGAGGAGTGTGCGAGGTACGGGTGGGGGAAGTGGAAAAAGGCAGTGGGGTGCAGAGGGGTTGACAAGAGTGGAAGATTTGGGAGAGGGTTACCAGGAATGGTGCAAGTGTAGGAGGGATGGAGGAGAGTCATGAAGATGGTGCTAGAGGGGGAGGGGTGCAAGAAGTGAAGGAACAGACGTAGGATGACATTCGAGGGAGGGGTGGGGAGATAGGGAAGGTGCCAAGGGGGAGAGAGGGAGATGTGTGGAAGGTGGGAAGGAGAGTGGAGGTGCATTGAGATTGAAGAGGTGACGGAGGGAGGGGTGGAATTGAGAGTGGAAGGGGATGAAGGTGGGAGGAGGGGTTTTGAGAGGGGAGTGGTGGAGGAGGGTGCTGAGAGTGAAGGGGAGAAACTGCTGTGATTGGAGGGAGGGTGGTAGGGGGCAAGCCTGAGTTGTGGGATCTCACCTGCTTGTGGGTTCTGGGTGCTCTGTAGTTCTGCAGAACCAGACGGTGCGTTTCTAATATTTCCTTTGTCTTTTCTTCCTCCACCACCCCCTCTTCTCCATAGGTGCGATCATGCCTCGCAGTGCTCCCCCCATACCGTCAGCCTACCCCTTGCACCGAACACTGGTACCCCTGTCTCCGGGGGCTCCGCGAACGACCCGCGGTTCAGTGTCTGATGGCAGTGCAGGGACACCCGAGGAGCTAGCAGGGGCAGCCGCCACCTATCCCTTCGTGTCTCCACTGCTGTGCCCAGAGTCCGCCAGCCCCTTTTCTCCGCTCCCTCATCACCCACGGCAGGGGCCCATCTCGCCCCCGGCGGTTGGCCATCACTTCACCTTCAGCCCTGAGGAGACTTTCCTCTACCTCCGGGGTGGCCTGCAGGTCGTACCCGCCTTTCAGCCCAACCTTCGCTGTCTGCCTGGCTCGCCGGGGCCGGTCTCTGCAAGGCCCACCCCGGCAGAAGAGCCCGTGGCTGGATTCCAGCTTCAGCCTCCACCGCCAGGCCGCAGGGCTGAAGGGACGGAGCGGCCGGTGGACCTGGTGCCTGCTGCGGATCTGCTCCCGAGTGACCAGCCCAGGAAGCAGTGCTCTCCTTCGCCCTCACCCTGCATGCCACCTAAGCTGCGCTTCAAGAGGCAGCGTGCGGAGGAAACGGGTCCAAATGACTCTCCCCACCCTGGCCACTGGGCTCCCCCCCATGACCGATGGTGACGAGAGATGATCTGGGCCTGTGACTGACTTTGAGAGATCGGGAGCTGAGCTGCAGATCGAGTACTTTGGCCGCGCCACCAAATGCCGCGAACCCTTTCCTCCACTGCTCAATCCGCTGCTCATGATCTGTCAACCCTGTCTCCCGTAAACTCCCTTCCATCCCTAATCCCTCACCTCCCCACCAAATCACAAGGCCAGGTGCCTGGGGTCTGTGTTAAAGTTCCCGTGAGCCTTGCCTGTGGTGCCTGGCTTAGAAAGCTGCAGAGTTCCTGTGAATATTCTGTGCGTTCTGCTCTTTGACACCGCCCCCCCTCCCCCCCCTAAGCGAGGACCTGCGATAATCCTGTTCCCTCTTGATGGGATTCAGGCTGCCTGGTGTTTGGCGGTGAGAGGTTTAGTTTCTGAATTATAAATACCATTTTGTGCCTGCCAGCTTATTTCTGAATTTGAAATGTAATTTTATGAAACACAATATCCCTGGAATGTGCTTCTTGTATATATTTTTTGTAGAGATTTATTGTTCAAACTAATAAGACATTAAATTAGATTTTAACTAAACTTTGCTTGTGTATCTGTCTAATTTAATTTTTATACCTTTCAGAGTGCAGAGTCGGGCACTTTTCCTGCTGACCATCAGACTTATCCTGACCCTGCGCACCCTAATTCGTTAAAGTTCAAAGCATATTAAGAAAGTACATACATACCACCATGTGCAACCCAGAGATTTGTTTTCTTGTGGGCTTTCACAGTAAATACAAGAAACACAATAGAATCAATGAGAGACCACACAACATGACAGACAACCAATGGGCAAAAGCCAATAGTCTGTGCAAATACAAAAAGAAAGAGAATAAAATAATAATATAATAAATAATAAGTATCGAGAATGTTATGTTTTGTAACTTCAAAACATTTAATTCATTCATGGGAATCCGAAATGTGGCTCTGACTTTGTCTTTAAGTGGGGTGCACACAGGTCATGTGCTAACATGATGACTTGTGCAAGTAATGCTGTTGTACATATAACCTGTAATTATTTAAACAAAAATGCTTATATATACATATCTACAAGGCAACTCAAATATTACTGAAATATAAAATACACAACACTCCTCCCTGCTTGGCTATAAACTCCAACTCAATATAGAGTGCATCTCAACTATAAACACAGTATGGTGTATAACACAACTACCATCGTAAACAGCATAGTAAATTTTAAATTGTCCCATTCAAGCCAAAAGATTTAATCATTGTGAAGGCTTTTTTTTACTCGAGGTGTAATGTGATCTCTCTGCTTGGCAGGTGAGACTTGTGGCTTTGAAAACAATATCAGGTTCTAGGGGCTTCTCCACGATGGTTGCAGGAATTAATTCTTAGCCTGTAGGAAGTGGTTCTGACAGCTCTGGGCACCTTTCCTCTTTCTCTCTAATCTACTCCGATCTCTGTTTTTCTTTCTTGTGTTCCTCCTCTCTTTCACACCATTCTTTCTTGTTCATATTCTTTCTATCTCTTCCCTACTTTTTCTTCTAGTTTGTGTATCTTGATCTTGGGAAGGTGTACCTGTATTTATTTCACTGGAGTATTCTCTTATTAATCCTTCTATTGTTCCCTTTACAATCTGATCTCTCCTCTTGGTTCCTCATCCACAACGTCATCTGATGAATCCTCTGTGTTAGTATCTCCATTGACTCTTTTTGGCTTTCCATTCAACCAGCAGAGCTTTGGTCTTTGCATCCACTTTTACAAACAATTTTTATTCTTCCACTTGAAGCTCATGCAACAACCTAATGCAAGCACAGATTCTGGATCTTTATACTCACAAAAACTGAATGCTTTGAACTGTCATCCAGCTTAAAACCAGACCATATTTCATAAGTAACTGCATGGTTAACATATCAGAAATTTTCTCAGGTATGTTGCCTATGAAACCTGTTATAGTCAGACCTCTGCTTTTGTCACTTTCACCCTTCATCTGAGCAGCATTTGATCTAATATGCTTTCCAACCAGTGGGACAGAGGTTGGCACCAATACCGGTTTGTCCTCTGTTCAGCATGGAAACAGTTGTGGCCTCATTCAGTATCTTTCATAATTTGCTTTCATATGGCTTCATTGCAGGGGACGTGGCATGCAAATTGTGATGGATCTTCAATCAAGTTGTAGTTGTCTCAGCCAACTGCATCCCCACAATGCTGGTCATCCTGTTTATACCACATACAAGCTCAATGTCAGGATCAGAATCAGAATCAGGTTTATTATTACCGATGTGTCGTGAAATTCGGTAACTTAGCAGCAGTTCAATGGACTACGTAATATAGAAGAAGAAGAAAAAATAATAAATAGATAAGTAAATCAATTTACAGTATACAGATATTGAATAGATAAAAATTGTGCAAAAACCAGAAATAATTGTATATTTAAAAAAGTGAGGTTTTCAAGGTTCAATGTCCGTTTAGGAAACAGATGGCAAAGGGGAAGAAGCTGTTCCTGAATTGCTGAGTGTGTGCCTTCAGGCCTCTGTACCTCCTACCTGATGGTAACAGTGAGAAAAGAACATGCCCTGGGTCCTGGAGGTCCTTAATAATGGACACTGCCTTTCTGAGACATCGCTCCTTGAAGATGTCCTGGGTACTTTGTAGGCTAGTACCCAAGACAGAGCAGACTAGATTTACAACCTTCTGCAGCTTCTTTCAGTCCTATGCAGTAGCCCCTCCATACTAGACAGTGATGCAGCCTTTGAGAATGTTCTCCACGGTATATCTATGGAGGTTTTTGAGTGTATTTGTTGACATACCAAATCTCTTCAAACTCCTAATGAAGTATAGTCGGTGTGGCTTGTTGTTTGTTCTTTTTCACTGTTATGGATGTCATTCCCACAGGAGTTATCTTTTCTCCAGGGTAAGTTCTTAGTTGGCTATCTGAAGGCTTCAGTTTGGTATCTTTGAAATGTTTAAATTAATTTTGTGGAATGACTGAAACAGTTGAACCAGAGTCTAATTCCATTTTAATTAATTAAGCCATATTGCTTGTCTATTGTTAATATTCATACTGTGCATCTTACACAGACCTACACACTGTTATCAGAGTTTTCATCAACAGTGTGCTGATTAGTGCTCTTTTTGAAACTACAACTTGAATTTTTCAGCATTTTCTCTTCCCTGAGCAGTCCATTTATATTTGCCCAACATGCTCTTTGTATGTGTCCTTCTTTGTTGCATCTTCTGCAAATTTTGCCTTTAAATCTGCATTTGTTTGGTGTATGTGAATCCCTGCCATAACGTTCAGCCAGGCTGGATTCTGTTTTAAACACTGCAATTTTATTCACACTTGCTTTCATTCCTGACTGCAACTCATTTGTGTCTCTGCGATTTCCATTGAAAGTGTGGTTTCCACTGCTCTTTTAGATGTAAGCTCTGCTTCAGTTAGGATCCATTTTTTCAATGCTTTCTTGTGGGATTCCACAAACTAAACAATCACCTAATGCATCATCAAGAGCATTACCAAGCTAACATTCTCTTCAATTCAGCCACATACGCTGAAATGACTCCCCTTCCTGTTGATTCTGCTTATGAAACTTAAAGCGTTCTGCACTCAGCAAAGGCTTTGGCTCTAAGTGTTCTTGTCACTTTTATAATAGCAAAGCTTATTTCTTTTTTTTTAATTTTATTTTTATTTGGATAAGGAGTTCACAATTATCATGTACTTTTTTCACACATAACCTTTTCCATTTTTTTATATGTATAAAACTACAATTATTTATACATTCTTAAGTACACATTGAGATGATATAAAAGCAAAATAAACATTTAAATAGATAATTATGTACTGTGGTAAATCTAACCTATTAGGCTAAGTAATGAAATTAGTTGTTAAGAAAAATGGTAATAATAGTTTCCATACAACCCTTCTGGACCATTTCCACTGGTCCAAAATGTTGCATACAAGCCTATATACCAACCATTGTAGGTGTTTATATCCCAATTTGTTCGTGCTTGTTCCTGCCCGCAGACATAATTATCCAATCCCTATGTACTTATTTACTTAATTTTTTCATTTTTTTTTTATCCCTTTCCCAAATCTTTCCCTTTACTTGTGTTAATTCTCTATTTTCCAAAAAAAAACAACAACAAACATTTAGACTAGGGGTGCTTACGTTAGCAATATTACTGTGTTGATGAGAAGAGCAATATAAATCATTAGGAGAGTCATCTAAAGTCTGCTCGCATTGGGGTTATATATTCAATCCATTTATTCCAGATTTGATAAAATGTTTCTTTTTGAGTTCTCAGGGAGTAGGTCAACTTTTCCATTTTAAATATTTCCAAGATAATTTCGTACCAATCTTCTAATGTAGGTGGTATTGGATTTAGCCATTTTCTAGTGATTGATTTCTTACTTGCCGCTAAGAGGGCCTGCAGCAACTTTATATCTTCCTTCTGTTCAAGGAACAATACGTGCCCCAAATAGAGCGTCTCAAAGTTCAGAGGTATCTGGGACCTAAGTACCTTAACTAATGTTCTATGAATACCTTCCCAAAATAGACTTAATTTAGGGCAATCCCAGAAAATGAAAATGATTTGCCTCCTTAGAGCCGCACCTTCTCCAACACATCACATTTGTATCTTTATATTTTTCCTGATATGGGGTCTTGAAGTATCTTATAATGTTTTTCCAACAATGTTCTCTCCAAGTCAAAGAATTAGTCGAGGACCATTGAAAGCTGCAGATTTTCCCCCAAGCCTCCTCTGAAAGTACCAACCCCGCTTCTTTCTCCCACTTCTCTTTAATATACAGTGTATTTACATTTTTAGCATGGGAGAGTGCATTATATAGGCGAGAAACTGATTTACTAGGTATTGAACTGCAAGCCGAATTCAGAATCTTGAAAAATTCTAATTCTACTGTTGATAGGTCTGTATATCTACAACTCTGGTTAACATAGTTTCGTATTTGAAGGTACCTAAAAAAAAGTCATTATGTTCTAGGCCATGTTTGTCCTGCAGGATTTGGAAACTTTGTAATACTCTTTTATCTATAAATGAGAGGTAGGTTATAAGACCTTTCTTTATCCATAGCTCAAATCTTTTATCTCCTCTGTTGGGAAGGAATTCGGTATCATATGCACACCATCTAAAGAGTTTTAGCATGTTATTAATTCCACATGAATTAACCACCTTCTGCCATACTTTTAATGTAAGATTTATCCAAGCATTATTAAATTTTTCCAACTGGGCCATCAATCCTTTGTCAGCTATTGAGGCCTGAAGAGGAAAACTGTCAACTAATCCAAATTCTATTTCCTTCCATCTAGCCTTATATTCCCTATTACACCAGTATAACAGAGGGGTTATCTGTGAGGCATAAAAATAATTTCTCAGGCAAGAAAGAACCATACCTCCTCTTTCCTTCCCTAACTGTAAAGTGTTATATCGAATTCTAGGTTTCCTTCCTTGCCAAATGAAGCGGGAAATCCATTTGTCCCATTCCCTGAATTGATTATCATCCACCTCCACTGGTAAAGTACGGAAAAGATATAATAACCGAGGAAGAATATTCATTTTTATAGTATTTATCCTTGAATTTAAACTTAAAAAGGGGATAAGATTCCATCTATGCATATCTGCTTTTATCTCTGAGATTAATGGCCCATAATTTACCTGTGACAGTGTTGAAAGATCCTTCGGCAGGGTTATTCCTAAATATTTTAATGATTTAGCTTCCCACTTAAGATCGTATGTATCGTGCAATTTTTTGGATGGTGTATAATTTAGGGACATAACCTGCGTTTTCTTTACATTTATTTTATAACCTGATATTTTCCCAAAGTCATCCAACAGTGTAAACAATCCTATAAATGATTTTTCTGGTTCACTCAGACAGACCAAAACATCATCTGCGAATAACGCCACTTTCTGTTCAATCCCTGCCACCTTGATACCTTTTACGATTTCGCTCTGTCTTATTAGTTGGGCAAGTGGTTCAATATATAGCGCAAAAAGGAGAGGAGAAATTGGGCATCCCTGTCTAGTGCCTCTCTCTAAAATGAAGGAGTCAGAGAGGTCCCCATTTATCTTAATTCGGGCTGTTGGGCTGTAAATTAGTACATACATCTCACTGGCTATTTCATTTGCTTCAAAATAATGTTTCAATAACTCAGTATGTGTGAGCCAATTATCTGTTGTGTAATCAAACTCGTCAATCTTTCTGATGTAGCCAGCCATTTCTGATTTTTAAAAAATGATTATTGTCACCTGGTGCTCACTCTTTATGAACTCTGAATTCTTCCATTTGCAGCATTTTTAACTCAACTTCTCTACACGTTACTCTGTTTCATCGTTCCTCGCTATGCTTTTTTTAAAAAATTGAATGTCTTGCTGTGCTTGGAACAGGTTGATAGCCATCTTGTCCTTGTTTTAAAAAATGCCTAGTTGCCAATATTATGTTTTGTAACTTCAAAACATTAAATTAATTCAAAGGAAGACATGGGAATCTGAAGTCTGTCTTTACTTTAGTTGAGCCATGCATGTATCATGCAGTAGCATGATGACTTATGTAATTCACGTAGTTTTACATATAACCTGTAATTAATGATTTAAATGAACAAGAATGTTTTATCAACCTATATATTGTATGTATACAATATTACTAAATATTATAGAATTATTAGTACGCAAGAGAAACTGAAATGAAGAGTTCCTGAGGATAGCGTGTGGGAACAGTTCAGTGATGGGGTGAATGAAGTGTGAAATTGAGTGAAGTTAACTCCCCAGGTTCAGGAGACTGACAGTTGAGGAGTAATAACTGTTCCTGAACCTGGTGGTGTGAATCTTTACCTCTTTTTGTTTTCCCTCTCCCCCCCCCCACCCCTTCCTGAGAGCTACTACTCAATAGGCCTCAGACTGATAGTCTACAAATTGTCATGACCTCCAGTTATTCTCCAAGTTCAAATTTATTATCAGAGAATGCATTCCATATGCAACCTTGAGAATTATTTTCTTGCCAGGGCCCATAACATAAAGAAATGTGATAGAGACCATGAAAACACACACAAGACTGACAAACATCCAACATGAAAAGAGGACATATCATGGAAATGGAAATGGTTAAAAAGGATAATACACAACATGGTCTGCAGAGTCCCTGAAAATGAGTCCACAGCTGCCCATTCAGTTCAGCACTGAGATGGGTGAAGCCGCTGCTGGAGACTGATGGTCTGCAGAGCAACAACTGCTCCTGAACCTGGCAGTGTGGGACCCAAGACTTCTGGACCTAGTAGCAAGAAGAGAAGGACATGGGTCAAGTGCAGGAAGATGGCAGAGGTTCAGATTTTTATCCCTCTCAACTCCATTCTCCTGCCTCCTCCAGTAATCATTGACGCCATTACTAATTGATAACCTATCAAACCCTGCTTTTTCGGGCTGGAACCCTTCATCAGGACTGAAGAGGGATGGGGCAGAGGCCATACAAAGAAGGTGGGGGGAGGGTGGGAAGGAGAAGGCTGGTAGGTTCCAGGTGAAAAACCAGTAAGGAGAAAGATAAAGGGGTGGAGGAGGGGAAGCAGGGAAGTGATAGGCAGGAAAGGTGAAGAAGGAATAGGGGAAATGAATTCCATAGATGCCTAACCCTCTGGCTAAAATTACTGCTCATCTCTGTTCTAAATGGATGTCCCTGCTTAACAAGATAAAATCCCATGGCATAACAGGAAAGATACCGACATTGATAGCAGAATGGCTGACATGCAGGAGGCAGCAAATAAGAATAAAAGGGTTGGCTTTTGGTTGGCTGGTTAGTCTCTGGTTGGCTGCCAGTGACTAATGGTGTTCCTCAGGAGTCAGTATTGGGACCGCCACTTTTCACATTGTCAGTGACTTAGATAATGGAATTGATGGCTTTGTGACAAAGTTTGTGGATGATATGAAGATAGGTGGAGGGGCTGGTAGTGCTGAGGAAGCAATGGGATTGCAACAGGGCTTAGATAAATTGGAAGCAACACTCACAACACGCTGGAAGAAGTCAGCAGTCGGGCAGCATCCGTGGAAATGATCAGTCAAGGTTTCGGGCCGGAACCCTTCGTCAGGACTGAAGAGGGAAGGGGCAGAGGCCCTATAAAGAAGGTGGGGGGAGGGTGGGAAGGAGAAGGCTGGTAGGTTCCAGGTGAAAAACCAATAAGGGGAAAGATGAAGGGGTGGAGGAAGGGAAGCAGGGAAGTGATAGGCAGGAAAGGTGAAGAAGGAATAGGGGAAAACAGTGGGTAGTAGATGGAGGCGGAACCATATTATTATTTTGTGTTTACAAATTGGAAGAATGGACAAAAAGTGGCGGATGGAATACAGTGTTGGGAAATGTATGATAATGTATTTTGGTTAAAGGAAAAATAGTGTAAACTATTATCTAACTGGGAAGAGGCTTCAAGCATCAGAGGTACAGAGAGGCTTAGGCGTCCTCGTGCAAGACTTCCAGAAGGTTAATTTACAAGTTGAGTCTGTGGTAAAGAAGGCGAATGTAATGTTGGCATTTACTTCAAGGAAATAGAATATGAAAAACAAGGAGATAATGTTGAGCCTTTATAAGAGACTAGTCAGATCGCACTGATTGACATCAGTTTTAGGCCCCTTATCTCAGAAAGGATATGTTGTCATTGGAGAGAGTCTGGAGGAAGTTCACAAGGGGTTAATGCGTGGGTTAATGCCCAGTAATGAAGGGGTTAACATGTGAGGAGCGTTTTGCAGCTTTGGGCCTGTACTCACTGGAATTTAGAAGAATGGATGGGGAGCTCATTGAAACCTACCAAATGTTGAATGGACTAGATAGGGTGAATGTGGAGAAGATGGCAAGATAGCGCAATGCCACCGGCAGCTTGTTCCAGTGGGTCCTGTGTTTTGCCATTTTTCATATTATTTTATGTCATACTTATGTTTTCTTGTGTGTCATTTGGATTATTTAATGCCTGGACTGTTTGTGATGGCTACCTTGTGTTTGGACTGAAGCTTGAGCGAAGAGTGTGTTTATTCCAGAGACCAGCTGATTGAGCTCTGCAGACTAACACTACTCCCAGAGTGTGGCCTGAGATCCTGCAGGAGCTTAGGAGGTGACGCTGAGGCTGCAGGGCTGGAGCGAAGGTCAAGACTAAGGAGGAAATATAAACTTATCATCATGAGAAATGTGAGGACCTTGGGAAATAAGATGGTCGAGCTTGGCACTGATTCAGACCCAGAGGGAATACCGGGAGTGCAGTGTTTTGTGAAAAACTGAGACCTGGCTGCACATGCATTTCCCAGACCATAGTGCTACTACACCGGGCATCAAGTTTGGCTGAGCGAACAGAGACCTGATTTCGATACTTCATTATTAGTTAAATCTTCACACTGCTAATTATATTTTAAAATGTTGCTGTAATGAATAGATTTTCCACTCAGGATCAATAAAGTAATGATTATTATTATTATGTTTCCTATGAACGAGGTATCTAGAACTAGGAGGAACAGCCTCAAAATTGAGGGGCAACAATTTGGAAGAGAGGTAAGGAGGCAATTTTTGGCCAGAGGGTAGTGAATCTGTTGAATGCTCAGCCACAGACTGTGGTGGTGGTGAAGTCCATGGGTATATTTAAGGCAGAAGTTGATCGTTTACTGATTGGTCAGGGCATCAAAGGATATGGTGAGAAGGCAGGTATATGAGGTTGAGTGGGATCTGGGATCACCCATGATGGAATGGCGGAGCAGACTTGATGGGCTGAATGGCCTAATTCTGCTCCTATGTCTTATGGTCTTATGGCCACCAACTCTTAGTTCTCTCACTCCCTACATCACGTTTCTACCTCCTACTCAAGATCCACAACCTTGCCTCTCCAGGGAGACGCATTGTTTCTGCTTGTTCCTACCCCACCAAACTGATATCTACGTACCTTGACTCAGTCTTACTCCTCCCCCACCCCCTTCCTATCTGCATCCATGACACTTCACAAGCTCTTGATTTGTTCAATGATTTCAGGTTCCCTGGCTCCAATCATCTTGTTTCCACTGAGGACATTCAGTCTCTATACATCTCCATTCCCCACCAGGAAGGCCTCAAAGGCTCAACCAGCTCCCCTCCACCACTACTGTCCTCTATCTGGTGGAACTTGTCTTCACTCTCAATAATTTTGCTCTTTAACTCCTCCCACTTCCTTCAAACAAAAGGGGTAGCCATGACACCAGCATGGGTCCCAACTATGCCTGCCTGTTTGTTGGCTATGTGGAATAGTCTATGTTCTACACTGGCACTCATTCCCCAACTTTTCCTGTGCTACAATGATGACTGCATTGGTGCTGCTTCCTGCACCCAAGCAAAATTCGTCAATTTCATCAACTTTGCCTCCAACTTCCACACTGCCCTGAAATTTAACTGGTGCATTTCTGACCTTCCTTCCCTTTCTCAATCTCACTGTCTCTATTTCTGGAGGCAGTTTATCTACTGATTTTTTTTTTATATAAACCCAGTGATTCCCCACATCTAGCTGGACTTTACCTCTTTCCACCCTGTTACTTGTGAAAATGCCATCCTCTTCTCTCAGTTCCTCTATCTATGCTGCATCTGCTCTCAGGATGAGGCTTTTCATTCCAGGATGAAGGAGCTATTCTCCTTCCTCAAAAGAAAGAGGCTTTCCTTCCTCCACCATCAACCCTGCCCTCAACCACGTCATTTCCATTTTGGGCACATCTGCCCTCACCCCATCCTCCTGCCACCCCACCAAGGATAGGGTTCCTCTTGTCCTCACCCACCACTCCACCAGACTCTGAGTCCAGTACATAATTTTCCATAACTTTCACCATCTCCTACGGGATCCTATCACCAAGCACATCTTTCCCTGCCCTCCAGTTATTGCTTTCTGCAGGGATTGCTCCCTACGTGACTCCCTTGTCCATTCCTCCCTCCCCACTGATCTTCCTCTTGGCACGTATCCTTGCAAGTGGAACAAGTGCTTCACCTGCCCCTACACCTCCTCCCTCACTACCATTCAGAGCCCCAGACAGTCCTTCCAGGTGTGGCGACTTCATCTGTGAATCTTTTGCAATCATCTGGTGCATCTGGTGCTCCTGGTGTGGCCTCCTCTATATTGATGAGGCACAATGTAGATTGGGAGACCGCTTCACCTTGTGTTTCTTCCTCCACTCCCCCACCACCTTACTCTGACTTCTCATCTTTTGTCTCCAGTCCTGATGAAGGGTTTTGGCCTGAAACGTTGACTGTTTACTCTTTTCCATAGATGCTGCCTGATCTGCTGAGTTCCCCCAGCATTTTGTGTGTGTTGCTTGGATTTCCAGCATCTGCAGATTTTCTCTTGTTTGCCCAAGTTCCTGAGTTGTCCTGGTCCACCTTGTCCTTCCACTGAGAAAACATAAGAGGGCAGCACTGAGCAAACAGATCAGTCAGGGCATCAAAGGTGATGGAGAATGTGGTTGAGATGGAATGATGGTGCAGACCCAATGGACCAAATGCCTGATTCTGTCCCTATGTCTTATGGTCTTCTGGGTGGGTGAGGAATCCCTACAGTTCAGACGGAATCAGAATCAGGTTTATTATCACTGGCGTGTGTCGTGAAATTTGTTAACTTAGCAGCAGCACCTCAATGCAATACATAATATAGAAGATAAACAGAAAAAAATAAATAAGTCAATTACAGAATATATATATTGAATAAATTAAAAATTGTGCATAACAAATAATATATATTAACAAAGTGAGGTCGTGCTCATGGGTTCAATGTCCATTTAGGAATCGGATGGCTGAGAGGAAGGAGCTGTTCCTGAATTGCTGAGCGTGTGCCTTCAGGCTTCTGTACCTCCTACCTGATGGTAACAGTGAGAAAAGGGCATGCTTTAATAACGAACGCTGCCTTTCTGAGACACCACTCCTTGAAGATGTCCTGGGTACTTTGTAGGCTAGTGCACAAGATGGAGCTGACTAGATTTACAACCCTCTGCAGCTCCTTTCAGTCCTGTGCAGTGACCGACCCCCCCCCCCATACTAGGCAGTGATGCAGCCTGTCAAAATGCTCTCCATGGTAGATCTGTAGAAGTTTTTGAGTGTTTTTGTTGACATGCAAAATTCTCTTCTAACTCCTAATGAAGTATAGTCGCTGTCTTGCCTTCTTTATAGTTGCATCGATATGTTGGGACCAGGTTAGGTTCTCAGAGATCTTGACACCCAGGAACTTGAAACTGCTTTCCACTTCTGATCCCTCTATGAGAATTGGTTCCTTTGTCTTACCCTTCCTGAAATCCACAATCAGCTCTTTTGTCTAACTGACATTGAGTGCAAAGTTGTTGCTGTGACACCACTCCACAAGTTGGCATATCTTGCTCCTGTACGCCCTCTCATTTCCATCTGAGATTCTACCAACAATGGTTGTATCATCAGCAAATTAATAGATGGTTTTTGAACTATGCCCAGCTACACAGTCATGGTATAGAGAGAGTAGAGCAGTGATCTAAGCACACACCCCTGAGGTGTGCCAGTGTTGATTGTCAGCAAGGAGGAGATATTATCACCAATCTGCAGAGATTGTGGTCTTCCAGTTAGAAAGGCGAGAATCCAATTGCAGAGGGAGGTACAGAGGCTCAGGTTCTGTAACTTCTTAATCAGGATTGTGGGAATGATGGTGTTGATGAACAGCATCCTGATATTGGTGTTTGTAATGTCCAGGTGGTCTAAAGCCGTGTGGGGAGCCATTGAGATCACATCTGCCATTAACTTATTGTGGCGATAGGCAAATTTCAATGGGCCAAGGTCCTTGCTGAGGCAGGAGTTTAGTCTAGTCATGACCATTCTCTCAAAGCATTTCATCAGTGTAGATGTGAGTGCTACCAGGCGATAGTCATTAAGGTAGCTCACATTATTTCTCTTGGGCACAAGTGGGAACTTCTGCCCGTAGCCGTGAGAGGTTGAAAATGTCCTTGAATACTCCTGCTAGTAGGTTGGCACAGGTTACCAGAGCCTTACCAAGTACTCCATCGGGACCTTCTGCTTTGCAAGAGTTCACTCTCTTTAAAGACAGCCTAACATCTCCATCTCAGATGGAGATCACAGGGCCATCAGGTGCAGCAAGGATCTTCACAGCTGTAGTTGTGTTCTCCCTTTCAAAGCGTGCATAGAAGGCGTTAAGTTCATCTGGTAGTGAAGCATCACTGCCATTCATGCGATTGGGTTTCGCTTTGTAGGAAGTAATGTCTTACAATCCTTGCCAGAGTTACCGTGCATCAGATGTCATATCCAACCTCGTTTGAAATTGTCTCTTTGCCTTGAAATAGCCCTCCGCAAATCATACCTGGTTTTCTGGTACAGGCCTGTATTGCCAGACTTGAATGCCACAGATCTAGTTTTCAGCAGACGACGTACCTCCTGGTTCATCCACGGCTTTTGGTTTGGGAATGTACAGTAAGTCTTTGTAGGCACACACTCATCCACACAGGTTTTAATGAAGTCGGTAACAACTGCAACATACTCATCCAGATTTGAAGATGAATTCCTGAGTACAGTCCAGTCTATCTATTCAAAGCAGTCCTGTAGGCATTCCTGTCCTTCCCTGGTCCAAACCTTCTTGGTCCTCACTGCTGGTGCTGCAGTCTTCAGTCTCTGCCTATATTCAGGGAGCAGAAGTACAGCTAGGTGATCAGACTTCCCGAAGTGAGGGCGTGGAATAGCATGGTAGGCATTTTTGATGGTGGTGGTGTAACAACGGTCCGGAGTATTGTTTCCTGTGGCCTTCGAAGCAGCTGTGATGGACGTAAAAGATTCCTCCCAGTATGGAGTGTGTATGGGTCCTCTCAATTCAGGACTTTTAAAAAATGAAAGTTCCTGCCCCATAAGCCATCGCTGCAGTTGTCAAGGTCTGGTACTTTATCTTCACTAATGCAAACTGATCCTATTAACTACAGCTTGATCCATTTACCTTGTGGATAAGACGAAGGATTCTCGCAGTGTGCTGTTTGAAACACTCTCCACAGTCAACAATCTCTCCCCCAGAGGAAAGGTCTGCACTGGACTCTTCTGTGTGCTGTAAGGAAGGATTAATAAAGCCCCCACATCTCTCGCTTTCCCCCTCTCTCCCCTCTCTCTCTTCTACACTCCCTCTATTTCTTTCTCACTCCTTCTCCTTCTATTCCTCCCTCTCTCCCTCTGTCTCACTCTCCTTCCCTCTCTTTCTCTCCCCCATCCTTCTGTCACCCCTCACTTTCTCCGCTCCCTCTCCCTCTTTCCCTCTCTTTTCCCCTGCTTCTCTCACCCCTCACTTCCTGTCTCCCTCTCCCTCTTTCCCTCTCTTTCCCCCTGCTTCTCTTCCCCCCTCACTTTCTCCCTCTTTCTCTGATGACTCAAAGATGAGAAATAGAAGGGCACTGAGAGTCCAATGAGAAGGAGGAATTAAAGGACTTAAGTATTAAGGCGAAAAAGGCAACTGAGAAATTAATGACCATGTGAGCCACTTAAATTTGCAAGATCTGATGATCTGTACCCCAGTATACTGCATGGGTCCCTATGGATCAAGGGGGAAATCAGTGATATTCCAAATTTCACTGCTACTCATTTCAGATCAGATTCAGATTTATTTATCACCTGTACATCGAAACAGACAGTGAAACGTGTCAATTGCATTAACAACCAACACACCAAAGGATGTGCTGGGGTAGCCCGAGGGTATCGTCATCCAACCATCCTCTGCTGTCAGTCCAGGTGCTATGGGAGCCTAGCGGCTCGGGGTGTTCCCCAGTTCAGCGTTCATTTCCAACGCCGCCAGTATGAAGGTTGCACATTCAAGCTTGTGTGGGTTTTCAGTTGCACAATTTATTTCTCGGATACCCTGATGCCCTCCATTAGATCTCAGCCTTTAACTCTCGGGATCTTTTATTCTTTGTGTAAACCTCTCAGAAAGATCTCAGCCTGTAACTCCCCTGCCCCCTTTTAATCAGCTCTATCTCTTGTCCCTTTTCTGCTGATTCCTGTCATCGCTGTGTTCTTTCTTTCCGTTTGAGGGCTTAGAGCGGCCGAACTTTAAATTAATCGCATTCTTAGCGAGAGCTGAGCTGATTAGATGGAGCAGATATTAAAAAGGGGTCAGTTAGACATTGACAGAAGTCCGAAAGCGATAGGTAGAGTGGGGAGGACAGAGCGAGGCAGGCTGAGTGAAAAAGGAGATGTAGAATATAATCCCGGAGAGATACAGGCGGCAGGAGAGAAAAAAAAAGAAAGCGAGATTGAGTAGAAGCAAAAGGGCTGGCGCAAAGAACGAAAGAATAGTGGAGTGAGACGGGACTGGAGGAACAGAAAAAGAGTCGGAGAGAGATAAATAGAAGTTGAGATAGATAAAGGGTGAGAGGTGGGGAGAGAGAGAGAAAGAGAAGGAGGCAGGGTGGGAGAGAGATAGGGAGGGAGGGTGAGAGATAGAGATAGAGAGAAGGAGAGTGGGTGGGGGAGAGAGAGAAAGAGGGAGAGAGATAGAGAGAGAGAAAGACAGAAGGAGGCAGGGTGGGAGAGAGAGAGAGGGAGGGAGGGAGAGAAGGAAAGAGTGTGGGAAGGAGAGAGAGAGAAGGAGGAAGTGTGGGGGGGGGGAGAGAGAGACAGACAGACAGATGTTTGGAGAGATAGATTGCTCCTCCCAAGTATGCTTCTGGTGAGTTCCCTCGAAGAAGACGAGGAGGTGTGGTTTTCTCGCAGAGAGAACAGATCTTGGGGAATCCCTGCCTTGATTTGTCAGGGTCCTGGGGCTGTGATGCAGGGTACCTGTGGAACTGACCCTACACACTTCTGGTTACCAGGTTGGTTCATAAATACCCTTCCCTTCAGCCCAGCGCTCAAGGTTTACTGGGTACCTCGGTGTAATTGTGCGCCCTCCCATCTCTTTCCACATCTTGGTGTGTCTGCATGCTTCTCTTTTTCATATTCTATCACATTGTCCCTTCAATTTCCTCTCTCAGTTTTCCACCACTTGTGTCTTTATTTGCATTTCTGTCTCGCCCATCTGTCTTTTTTCTGTTTCTTTCTCTCTCTCTATTTTCTCTTTCTCTTCCCCTTCTGCCTTCTCTTTAAATTTCTCATTCTCTTTCCCTACATCTCTCTCTTTCCATGTTTCACACTCTGGCCGTTGCTTTCTCTTTTTAATTCAAGTTTATTGCCATCTGACTGCAGGTACATACAAACAAATGAATCAGCGATGCTGCAGTCCACGCTGCATCCACAAAACATATCACACACAGCACATAAAACTAAACATTAGCACAACTAAGATAATAAAATTTAAAATTCAACGTGCATGTAGTGCGCAGCAGAGGTAAACAATAAACATTATAGAAAACAGCTCGCCATCCTGGAGACGAGACCTCGGTGGTGGCAGGGTAGTGTCACATGCTCAAGGAGATCGGTTTTTTTTAGTGAGAATGCTGTGATGGTCTTTTGGAGGTCACCTGATGTGATTTTCCCGCCGATGTGAGGTCACGTGATGACACGTGCCCCCCCGTGACTATATAAGGGTCGACTCAGGTGACGCAGTAAGGTTTTTAAGTTTGTAGATTTCCAGGCCGAACGTGCTGTGTCTCCGTTTCTGTTGCGTTTGTTTTTGTGACGCAGTTTCATTTTTAAAACGGTTGTGCGTTCTGTTGAAAGATTCCATATTATTTGGACTGGAAATTTGTGGCTGGATGTGCCAATTTACTCAATTCCCACAGTTGAAGGGCGAGTGAAGAATTTATCGAAGGATCGAGAGAAGTCGGCATCGTCTGGCAGTTTAATAAAGAATCAACCTTATTGAGTCTTCGTTGGAGGAGTACCTGCATCGAGATAACTCTTGCCAGAAAGAGCAAGGAGTTCATGCAAAGGTGTGCTCTCTCTCTCTCTAAAGGAATTTAAGGTCAGTTGATTTAAACTGTTTATTTTCGGCATCGTGAATCCTGTGGACAGAACCAGCAGTAAAAGTGCGTCTGTGAAGAAATCCTTCTCCAGAGAAGTCTCTCCCAATTGAATGTGTAAAACTGTTGGACTTCCGAAATTATCGCTTTAAGAACTATATCTGACTGTATCGCTTCAAGAACTGTTTTTGCATTTAACGCTTTAAGAACTAGAGCCGAGTGGCGAGTTGGTGAACGGCTGCATATCTGTTAACTTCCGTTTAAAGTTCTCGTTTGTTTTTTTTTCCCTTATCGTTTATACGTGTTTAATAAATGTTTGGTTGTTTTTATATAACCTGTCTCGATTGATATTCATTGTTGCCGTTTACGTAACAGTAGTCATTAGTCTCATAGTTGGAGGGAACCAGCTATTTTCCCACTCTGGCAGTCCTGGTCCTGATGCTCCCGTATTTCCTTCCTGATGGTAGCGGGTTGAACAGCTTGTGGGATCTTCAACCACGCCACCGACGCTTCATCTACAACGCTGTCGGTAAATATCCAGGTAATCCTCTCTCTCTGTTTGTATCTCTTCCATTTATTTCTCTCTCTCTGCCTCTTACCCTTCCTCATTCCCACTGCTTCGGCCACTCGTTCTCTCTGCCTCCTTGTATGTTGGCTTTCTGTCAACAGTATTTCCTTGTTGAGTGCTTTCTTGCTCTTTGGTGGCCACTCTTTGCGTGTCTATCCATCCCTATTGCACTCTACACTATCATCCCTCTTGCCCACTCTGTGTGTGTCTATTCATCCATCCCGATTTGAACTCTACAGTATCCCTCTCTCTTGCTCACTCTCGCACACCCACCTCTGGTGTCCGGTTTGATCTGCTCCGAGCATCTCCGTTTCTCTGAGACTGCACTTTGTGGCCACATTATCAGGTAACCCGGCACCTAATACAGTGGCCACTGAGTATATGTTTTTGGTCTTCTGCTTCTGTAGCCCATCCACTTCAAGGATTGGTGTGTTCTGCGTTCATAGATGCTCGTCTGCACACAACTGTTGACGTACGTGGCTATTTGAGCTTTCTGTCATGTTGAAATACTCGAGCAATTCTTGCCTGATCTCTCCCTCCACGGAAATGATGCTCACTGGAGTTTTTTGGTTTGTTTTTCGCACCATTCTCTGCAAAGTCTAGAGACTGCCGTGCACAGAAATCGCAGATCAGCAGTTTTTGACCTACTTAAACTATCCCGTCTAGCACTAATAATCATTCTACAGTCAAAGTCACTTAGAGCACATGAACATTTTGACCATGCTTTTATACATTGAGGTGCTGTGATATGATTGGCTGATGAGCCATTTGCATTAATCAGCAGCTGCACAGGTGTACCTAATAAAGTGGCCAAGTGGTGTATGTTATGTATTACCCCAGGTTCATTTTCTTGTAAGCATGAAGAAATACAAATTGAATGAATGACACAACTACACAGGAAAACAAACAGCCATTGTGCCAAAGAAGACAAACTGTGGTGTGGGACCTGAGGCTCCTGTACTTACTTCCTGAAGGCAGCAGCGAGAAGAGAGCATGGCCTGGGTGGTGGTGGTGGGGGGAGTGTGTGTGTGTTGGGGGGGGGGTGCTCAGTGCCCTGGCCCCATGTTGTCAAGTGTACCAAGTGCATTCTTTGCCACCTGTCTATCTGTCAACACCTCTGAAGATCTGCCCTGGGCCCTCGATATTACAATCACAATGCTTCATTAGGAGTTTGAAGAGATTTGGCATGCCATCAAAAGCTCCAGCATTCAGAGGCGGTGGTTCCATCACCACCTGGCATGGAGGGGCCTCTGCACAGGATCGGAAAAAGCTGCAGAAAGTTGCAAACTCGGCCTGTTCCATCATGGACACCAGTTTCCCCTGCATCGAGAAGGAATTCATAAGGCGATGCCTCAAAAAGGCGGCGTCCATCATTAAGGACCCCTATCACCCTGGACACGTCCTCTTCTTATTGTTACTTCCAAGGAGGAGGTACAGGAACGTGAAGGCACACTATCAGCATTTTAGGAACAGCTTCTTCCCCTCCGACATCAGATTTATGTATGGACAATGAATCCGTACACTCTACCTCACTACCTAGCCCTCTCATTTTGTCCTACTTATTTAAATATATATGTATCTATATTTGTCATTGTAAGTATGTATGTATCTGTATTGATCATTGTAAATATATATGTATCTATATTGATCATTGTAAATATATACGTATCAATATTTATCACTGTAATTTATAGTGCTATTATTATGCATTTCCCTGTTTGCTGCCGCAAAACAACACGTATCACGACCTAAGGCAGTGATATTAAAAGTGATTCCGTTTTTGATTGTGTGTTGCCGCATTTCGGCATGCAGCTGATTGTCGTCTTTTTCGACCCTATCGCCGCAGGTGTGACTTACCCGAACTGGGTCTACAAACCCGACTCCAGCCCCGGGAGCCGGCAGGTCCAGCTCTGGCACTTCATCCTGGACCTGCTGCGGAGAGAGGAGTTCCGAGAGGTGATTGCCTGGCAGGGCGATTTCGGGGAGTTTGTCATCAAGGACCCTGAAGAGGTGGCTCGTCTGTGGGGAGCGAGGAAGCGAAAGCCCCAGATGAACTATGATAAACTCAGCAGGGCCCTAAGGTAATGTCTCAGTACAACGTGTCCCTCCACCATCCAGTCCGGGACCAGCTGACAACTTTAACTATATCTGGCGGTTCACCCTGTCTTGTCTCTTCGAACGACTACCTTTTCCTCTCATCCCTCTCTCCCTTTCTCTGCTTTTTAGAACCATAGAACACTACAGCATAGAAAACAATCTATTCGGCCCTTCTAGTCTGTGCAGAAACATTATTCCGCTAGTCCCATTGACCTGCACCCAGTCCATAACCCTCCAGACCTCTCTCATCCATGTACCTATCCAATTTATTCTTAACACTTAAATGTGAGCCTGCATTTACCACGTCAGATGGCAGTTCGTTCCACACTCCCACCACTCTGAGTGAAGAAGTTCCCCCTAATATTCCCCCTGAACCTTTCCCCTTTCACCCTAAAGCCATGTCCTCTCGTATTTATCTCTCCTAATCTAAGTGGAAAGAATCTATTCACATTTACTCTGTCTATACCCCCCATAATTTTGTAAACCTCTGTCAAATCTCCCCTAATTCTTCTACGCTCCAAGGAATAAAGTCCTAACCTGTTCAATCTTTCCTTGTAACTTAATTCCTGAAGACCAGGCAACATCCTAGTAAATCTTCTCTGCACTTTTTCAATCTTACTGATATCCTTCCTATTGTTAGGTGACCAGAACTATACACAATATTCCAAATTTGGCCTCACCAATGTCTCATACAACCTCCCCATAACATCCCAACTCCTACACTCAATACTTTGATTTATGAATGCCAGGATGCCAAAAGCCTTCTTTACAACCCTGTCTACCTGTGACGCCACTTTCAGGGAATTATGTATCTGAACTCCCAGATCTCTTTGTTCCTCCGCACTCCTCAGTGCCCTACCATTTACTGTGTATGTCCTACCTTGATTTGTCCTTCCAAAATGCAGCACCTCACACTTGTCTGCATTAAATTCCATCTGCCACTTTCTGGCCCACCCCTCCAGTTGATCCAGATCCCTCTGCAAGCTTTGAAAACCTTCCTCGCTATCCACAATGCCTCCAATCTTAGTGTCATCAGCAAGCTTGTTGATCCAATTTTCATTTTCTTTATCAGCCAAATAATCTTTTTTCTTGCTTTCCCTCTCTTTCTTAGACCATAAGACTAGAAGTCGTAGGCCATTCTCCCCATCAACAAACAGGAGAGAATCTGCAGATGCTGGAAATCCCAGCAACACACACACAATGCTGGAGGAATTCAGCAGGCCAGGCAGCATCTTTGGAAAAGAGCAAACAGTCGATGTTTGGAGCGGTGAGTTCCTTCAGCATTTTGTGTGTGTTGCTTTCACCTATCAAGTCTGCTCCGCCATTTTACCATTCCACCATGACTGATTTATTATCCCTCTCCTGCTGAGGACAGTCTTTCATTGATTCTATGGCGTTTCTTGTATTTACTGTGCATGCCGGCAATAAAATAAACCCCAGGGTGATATATATGTCAGTAATAAGTTTACTTAGCACTTTGAACGTTGAACTTCCCGCTCCTCTGTGTTTGGGGCCTGAGTCCGACTGTCTCTTCCCAGGTATTACTACAGCAAGCGGATCCTAAACAAGACCAAAAGCAAGAGGTTTACCTACAAGTTCAACTTCAGTGCCCTGATTATGGCAAAGTGGCCTGTGTGGGACCTGCGGAGCCCTCCCCAGCTCCTGCGAATTCCTGGAGTCGTTTCCCTCGGCGCCGCGACCTCACAATCCCCAGTCAAAATCCACACAGGGGCCTCTTTATTAGGTACACTAATACATCTGCTCGTTAATGCAAATATTTAATCAACCAATCATGTGGCAGCACCTCAATATATAAAAGCACATGGTCAAGAGGTCAGTTAATGTTTGAACCAGACATTAGAGTGGAGAAGAAATGTGATCTAAGTGACTTTGCCCGTGGAATGATTGTTGGCGCCAGATGGGGTAGTTTAAGTATCTCAGAGCTCCTGGGATTTTCACGCATAACTGTCACTGGAGTTTACAGAGAATAGTGCAAAAAACAAACAAACAAAACAAAACAAAAAAAAAACACCCAGAGAGCAGCAGTTCTGTGGGCGGAGAAGCTTTGTTAATGAGAGAGGTCAGAGGACAACGGCCAGACTGGTCCAAGCTGACAGTAACTCAAACAGCTATGCATTACATCATGTATCGACCTAAATCAATGGAGGATAGCAGCAGGGGACCACGAACATATCTTCAGTGGCTACAAGAGCTACCTAATAAATCAGTCACTGAGTGCACGGGAAGGGGTTTCAACCTCCTGAGTATTAGCTGGGATCAATTTACTGGGAATGGTGTAGAAAGGTGGATTTTTAAAAAAGTATATGGATTTGCGAGCTAGTGTTTACGTGGTCCTACCAGAGAAGGTCAGTGCTGGAAGTAATTTTTTGGGAATGCAGCTGGTCAAATGGTTGAAGTATTAGCCACAAAATTCTGGAGGAATGCAGCAAGACTTCTGTGGATGGGACTGGAGTATGAGCCTTGGATTGGAAGAGGGAAAGGAAATCCGGAGCGGGAAACAGGATAAATATTAAACATATGGTTCTGCGGATGCTGAAAATCCAAAGTAATACACACAAAATGTGGCGGTTCTGTGGACGACATAGCCTTGTTAATGAGGAAAGACAGAGGAGAATGGCCAGACTGGTTCAAGCTGACAGGAAGGCAACAGTAACTCAAGTAGCCACGTGTTAAAAGCAGTGATGTGCAGAAAAGCATCTTTGAATGCACAAGCTTAAAGTGATAGAATCCGGTAGCAGAAGTCTAAGGAAGAATCAGAGACAGGAAATGTATGTCAGACTGCACAGTCCAAAGGGACACAGCGGAGTGGGGGAGGGACGGGAGAAGAGAGAGGAGAGGAAGATGATGAGACGGGAAGAGAAGGAGGAGGAGGGGTGAATAAGAGGAAGAAAGAAGGAGGGGAGCGCACTGCAGAGAAGAACAAGTGAATGAAAAGGGAAGCGATAACGAGAAAACAACCAAAACAGACCATTTATAGAAGGTGATAGAGGTGGGAGGGGAGGTACAGGAAAAGGAAGAGAGGTAGATTAGAGGAATCGGTGGAGAAGGTAATAGAGGGTAAGGCCGGAGAAGGAGATGAGAGGAGAACGGGATCAGGGAAGATGCTCCTCTCTCCTTTCTGCTCCTGCTCTTAGAACTCTGACACTATCACCCACCCTTGCTTAGGTTCTGCCAGACCTCCCCCGGGCCAGAGGGGATCAGATGAAGGAAGTCGACAGGCTGGACGTGGGCGGGCCTTATCCAGAGATGCCTGGAACAGGCAATTCCACGGATGGCAACCAATTGCAACAGCGGCATGGCGGTAAGCGCCCTTTACTCATAGAGCTTCCTTGGTCGGCGAATCGGGAGCGACAGGTCTAAAAGAGAGATTTAAATAAAGAGCCTTCGCGGGCTTTCGGCATTTTCCGACACTCCGATGGAATCGGGAGCGAAAAAAGAGGTAATTCACAGGCCGGAGAGTGAGATTTAAAGTGGAGCATTTGTGTCACAATGGGGGTGCTGGTAGCGGACCCAAATGCAAGACACAGACACTGAAGTACAAGGAACAGGACTTGACTAGAGTAGGAACGTGACAGGATACAGACAAGGAGCCAGGACAAGAAAAAAGACTTGGGCTTGGACCCCGAGCCAGAGATTGCACAAGGACCCAGAACCTGGGTCTTGCCTTGGGTTCAGGCCCCAGAACCAGGCATGGAAATGATATGACTGCAGGACTGGAGTCTGGGGTCTTGAGGCTTGAGGCTTGGGGTCTTGAGGCTGGAGGCTTGGAGACAGGCTTGGGGTCTTGAGGCTTGAGGCTTGGAGTCTGGCTTGGGGTATTGAGGCTTGAGGCTTGGAGACAGGCTGTGTTCTTGAGGCTTGGAGACAGGCTTGGGGTCTTGAGGCTTGGAGACAGGCTTCAAGCTTGGTGACAGGCTGTGTTCTTGAGGCTTGAGGCTTGGAGACAGGCTGTGTTCTTGAGGCTTGAGGCTTGGAGACAGGCTTGGGGTCTTGAGTCTTGAGGCTTGGAGACAGGCTTGGGGTCTTGAGGCTTGGAGACAGGCGGTGTTCTTGAGGCTTGAGGCTTGGAGTCTTGAGGCTTGGAGACGGGCCTGGGATCTTGAGGCTGGAGACTGGCTTGGGGTATTGAGGCTTGAGGCTTGGTGATAGGCTGTGCTCTTGTGGCTTGAGGCTTGGAGACAGGCTGTGTTCTTGAGGCTTGAGGCTTGGAGCCAGGCTTGGGGTCTTGAGGCTTGAGGCTTGGAGACAGACTTGGGGTCTTGAGGCTTGGAGTCAGGCTTGGAATCTTGAGGCTTGAGGCTTTGCGACAGGTTTGGGGTCTTGAGGCTTGAGGTTTGGGGTCTTGAGGCTTGGAGACAGGCTGTGGTCTTGAGGCTTGAGGCTTGGGGTCTTGAGGCTTGGAGACAGGCCTGGGATCTTGATGCTTGAGGCTTGGAGACAGGCTGTGGTCTTGAGGGTTGAGGCTTGAAGACAGGCTTGGGGTCTTGAGGCTTGGAGACAGGCTTGGGGTCTTGAGGCTTCGAGACAGGCTGTGGTCTTGAGGGTTGAGGCTTGGAGACAGGCTTGGGGGCTTGAGGCTCGAGGCTTGGGGGCTTGAGGCTTGGGGACAGACTTGGGGGCTTGAGGCTTGGAGACGC
Source organism: Mobula hypostoma (assembly GCF_963921235.1). Taxonomy (NCBI): domain Eukaryota; kingdom Metazoa; phylum Chordata; class Chondrichthyes; order Myliobatiformes; family Myliobatidae; genus Mobula; species Mobula hypostoma. The sequence continues at coordinate 113,911,806 of NC_086099.1, read as the reverse complement.
TGTGGTCTTGAGGCTTGAGGCTTGGAGACAGGCTGGGGGCTTGAAGCTTGGGGTCTTGAGGCTTGGAGACACACCTGGGATCATGAGGCTTGAAGCTTGGAGACAGGCTTGCGATATTGAGGCTTGAGGCTTGGAAACAGGCTTGGGGTCTTGAGGCTTGGAGACACACCTGGGATCATGAGGCTTGAGGCTTGGAGACAGGCTTGGGGTCTTGAGGCTTGGAGACAGGCTGTGGTCTTGAGGCTTGAGGCTTGGAGACAGGCTGGGGTCTTGAGGCTTGAGGCTTGGGGTCTTGAGGCTTGGAGACAGGCTTGGAATATTGAGGCTTGGAGACAGGCTTGGGGTCTTGAGTCTTGAGGCTTGGAGACAGGCTATGGTCTTGAGGCTTGAGGCTTGGAGACTTCCTGGGGTCTTGAGGCTTGGAGACAGGCCTGGGATCTTGATGCTTGAAGCTTGGAGAAAGGCTGTGGTCTTGAGGCTTGGAGACAGGCTGGGGGCTTGAGGCTTGGAGACAGGCTGGGGTCTTGAGGCTTGGCGTCTTGAGGCTTCGAGACAGGCTTGGCGTCTTGAGGTTTGGAGACAGGCTGTGGTCTTGAGGGGTTGAGGCTTGGAGTCTGGCTTGGGGTATTGAGGCTGGAGGCTTGGAGACAGGCTTGGGGTCTTGAGGCTTGGAGTCTGGCTTGGGGTATTGAGGCTTGAGGCTTGGAGACAGGCTGTGTTCTTGAGGCTTGGAGACAGGCTTGGGGTCTTGAGGCTTGGAGACAGGCTTCAAGCTTGGTGACAGGCTGTGTTCTTGAGGCTTGAGGCTTGGAGACAGGCTGTGTTCTTGAGGCTTGAGGCTTGGAGACAGGCTTGGGGTCTTGAGTCTTGAGGCTTGGAGACAGGCTTGGGGTCTTGAGGCTTGGAGACAGGCGGTGTTCTTGAGGCTTGAGGCTTGGAGTCTTGAGGCTTGGAGCCAGGCTTGGGGTCTTGAGGCTTGAGGCTTGGAGACAGACTTGGGGTCTTGAGGCTTGGAGTCAGGCTTGGAATCTTGAGGCTTGAGGCTTTGCGACAGGTTTGGGGTCTTGAGGCTTGAGGTTTGGGGTCTTGAGGCTTGGAGACAGGCTGTGGTCTTGAGGCTTGAGGCTTGGGGTCTTGAGGCTTGGAGACAGGCCTGGGATCTTGATGCTTGAGGCTTGGAGACAGGCTGTGGTCTTGAGGGTTGAGGCTTGAAGACAGGCTTGGGGTCTTGAGGCTTGGAGACAGGCTTGGGGTCTTGAGGCTTCGAGACAGGCTGTGGTCTTGAGGGTTGAGGCTTGGAGACAGGCTTGGGGGCTTGAGGCTCGAGGCTTGGGGGCTTGAGGCTTGGGGACAGACTTGGGGTCTTGAGGCTTGAGGCTTGGAGACGCTGTGGTCTTGAGGCTTGAGGCTTGGAGACAGGCTGGGGGCTTGAGGCTTGGGGTCTTGAGGCTTGGAGACACACCTGGGATCATGAGGCTTGAAGCTTGGAGACAGGCTTGCGATCTTGAGGCTTGGAAACAGGCTTGGGGTCTTGAGGCTTGGAGACACACCTGGGATCATGAGGCTTGAGGCTTGGAGACAGGCTTGGGGTCTTGAGGCTTGGAGACAGGCTGTGGTCTTGAGGCTTGAGGCTTGGAGACAGGCTGGGGTCTTGAGGCTTGGGGTCTTGAGGCTTGGAGACAGGCTTGGAATATTGAGGCTTGGAGACAGGCTTGGGGTCTTGAGTCTTGAGGCTTGGAGACAGGCTATGGTCTTGAGGCTTGAGGCTTGGAGACTTCCTGGGGTCTTGAGGCTTGGAGACAGGCCTGGGATCTTGATGCTTGAAGCTTGGAGAAAGGCTGTGGTCTTGAGGCTTGGAGACAGGCTGGGGGCTTGAGGCTTGGAGACAGGCTGGGGTCTTGAGGCTTGGCGTCTTGAGGCTTCGAGACAGGCTTGGCGTCTTGAGGTTTGGAGACAGGCTGTGGTCTTGAGGGGTTGAGGCTTGGAGACAGGCTTGGGGTCTTGAGGCTTGGATACAGGCTTGGAATATTGAGGCTTGGAGACAGGCTTGGGGTCTTGAGGCTTGGAGTCTGGCTTGGGGTATTGAGGCTTGAGGTGTGGAGACTGGCTTGGGGTATTGAGGCTTGAGGCTTGGAGACAGGCTGTGTTCTTGAGGCTTGAGGCTTGGAGACAGGATTGGGGTCTTGAGGCTTGAGGCTTGGAGACAGGCTTGGGGTCTTGAGGCTTGAGGCTTGGAGACAGGCTTGGGGTCTTGAGGCTTGGAGACAGGCGGTGTGCTTGAGGCTTGGAGTCTTGAGGCTTGGAGACAGGCCTGGGATCTTGAGGCTGGAGACTGGCTTGGGGTATTGAGGCTTGAGGCTGGGTGATAGGCTGTGTTCTTGTGGCTTGAGGCTTGGAGTCAGGCTTGGGGTCTTGAGGCTTGAGGCTTGGAGACAGGCTTGGGGTCTTGAGGCTTCACGACAGGCTTGGAATCTTGAGGCTTGAGGCTTCGCGACAGGCTTGGGGTCTTGAGGCTTGAGGCTTCGCGACAGGCTTGGGGTCCTGAGGCTTGAGGCTTGGAGACAGGCAGTGGTCTTGAGGCTTGGGGTTTTGAGGCTTGGAGACAGGCCTGGGATCCTGATGCTTGAAGCTTGGAGACAGGCTGTGGTCTTGAGGGTTGAGGCTTGAAGACAGGCTTGGGGGCTTGGGGTTTTGAGGCTTCGAGACAGGCTGTGGTCTTGAGGGTTGAAGCTTGGAGACAGGCTTGGGGTCTTGAGGCTTAAGGCTTAGGGACAGGCTTGGGGGCTTGAGGCTTGGAGACAGGCTGGGGTCTTGAGGCTTGGAGACAGGCTGTGGTCTTGAGGCTGGAGGCTTGGGGTCTTGAGGCTTGGAGACAGGATTGGAATATTGAGGCTTGAATTTGAGGCTTGGAGACACGCCTGGGATCATGAGGCTTGAGGCTTGGAGACAGGCTTGGGGTCTTGAGGCTTGCAGACAGGCTGTGTTCTTGATGCTTGAGGCTTGGAGAGAGGCTTGGGGACAGGCTTGCGATATTGAGGCTTGAGGCTTGGAGACAGTCATGGGATCTTGAGGCTTGAGGCTTGGAGACAGGCTTGGGGTCTTGAGGCTTGGAGACAGGCTGGGGTCTTGAGGCATGAGGCTTGCAGACAGGCTTGGGGTCTTGAGGCTTGCAGACGGGCTGTGGTCTTGAGGCTTGAGGCTTGGAGACAGGCTGGGGTCTTGAGGCTTGAGGCTTGGGCTCTTGAGGTTTGGAGACAGGCCTGGGATCTAAGAGGCTTGAGGCTTGGAGACAGGCTGTGGTCTTGAGGGGTTGAGGCTTGGAGACAGGCTTGGGTTCTTGAGGGTTGGAGACAGGCTTGGGGTCTTGAGGCTTGGAGATAGGCTTGGGATATTGAGGCTTGAGTCTTGGAGTCAGGCTTGGGGTCTTGAGGCTTGCAGACAGGTTGGGATCTTGAGGCTTGGAGGCAGGCTGTTGTCTTAGGGTTGAGGCTTGGAGACAGGCTTGAGTTCTTGAGGCTTGAGGCTGGGAGACAGGCTGGGGTCTTGAGGCTTGGGCTCTTGAGGTTTAGAGACAGGCCTGGGATCTTGAGGCTTGAGCCTTGGAGTCAGGCTTGGGGTCTTGAGGCTTGGAGACAGGCTGTGGTCTTGAGGGGTTGAGGCTTGGTGACAGGCTTCGGTTCTTGAGGGTTGGAAACAGGTGTTGGTCTGGAGGCTTGAGGCTTGGAGACAGGCTTGGGATCTTGAGGCTTGAGGCTTGGAGACACGCTTGGGGTCTTGAGGCTTGAGGCTTGGAGACAGGCTTGGGGTCTTGAGGCTTGGAGACAGGCTGTGGTCTTGAGGCTTGAGGCTTGGAGACAGGCTTGGGGTCTTGAGGCTTGGAGACAGACATGGGGTCTTGAGGCTTGAGTCTTCGAGGCAGGCTTGGGGTCTTGAGGCTTGAGGCTTGGAGACGGGCTGGGGGCTTGAGGCTTGGGGTCTTGAGGTTTGGAGACAGGCCTGGGATCTTGAGGCTTGAGGTTTGGAGACAGGCTTTCATAGAAAATAGGTGCAGGAGTAGACCATTCGGCCCTTTGAGCCTGCACCGCCATTTATTATGATCATGGCTGATCATCCAACTCAGAACCCCGCCCCAGCCTTCCCTCCATACCCCCTGACCCCCGTAGCCACAAGGGCCATATCTAACTCCCTCTTAAATATAGCCAATGAACTGGCCTCAACTGTTTCCTGCGGCAGAGAATTCCACAGATTCACCACTCTGTGTGTGAAGAAGTTTTTCCTAATCTCGGTCCTAAAAGGCTTCCCCTCTATCCTCAAACTGTGGCCCCTCGTTCTGGACTTCCCCAACATCGGGAACAATCTTCCTACATCTAGCCTGTCCAATCCCTTTAGGATCTTATACGTTTCAATCAGATCCCCCCTCAATCTTCTAAATTCCAACGAGTACAAGCCCAGTTCATCCAGTCTTTCTTCATATGAAAGTCCTGCCATCCCAGGAATCAATCTGGTGAACCTTCTTTGTACTCCCTCTATGGCAAGGATGTCTTTCCTCAGATTAGGGGAACAAAACTGCACACAGTACTCCAGGTGTGGTCTCACCAAGGCCTTGTACAACTGCAGTAGTACCTCCCTGCTCCTGTACTCGAATCCTCTCGCTATAAATGCCGGCATACCATTCGCCTTTTTCACCGCCTGCTGTACCTGCATGCCCACTTTCAATGACTGGTGTATAATGACACCCAGGTCTCGTATCTCCCCTTTTCCTAATCGGCCTCCATTCAGATAATAATCTGTTTTCCTATTTTTGCCACCAAAGTGGATAACTTCACATTTATCCACATTAAATTACATCTGCCATGAATTTGCCCAGTCACCTAACCTATCCAAGTCACCGTGCATCCTCTTAGCATCCTCCTCACAGCTAACACTGCCACCCAGCTTCATGTCATCCGCAAACTTGGAGATGCTGCATTTAATTCCCTCATCCAAGTCATTAATATATATTGTAAACAACTGGGGTCCCAGCACTGAGCCTTGCGGTATCCCACTAGTCACCGCCTGCCATTCTGAAAAGGTCCCGTTTATTCCCACTCTTTGCTTCCTGTCTACTAACCAATTCTCCACCCACACCAATACCTTGTTGAGCAGAGTCATGAAAAAGGTTTCAATCAACTCAGTATCATGTGGGAAGTTAAGTTAGGATGTTTCCATAAAGTTTGCAGTCAGTAGTTTGGAGTAAAATTGAAATGTATACTGCTTTTAATGTCAAAGCGTTCAGTGCACTGAGAAATCAACTTTTTTATCTTGATGTGCAGAGCAATGATGCAGGTTTCAAACAACTCAGAATCATGTGGGAAGTTATGTGGATATGTTTCCATAAGGTTTGCAGTCAGTACTTCTGAGTAAAATTGAAATGTATTCACGTTGAATGTCAAAGCATTGTATGCACTGAGATTACAACTTTTTTATCTTGTTGAGCAGAGTCATGAAAAAGGTTTCAATCAACTCAGTATCATATGGGAAGTTAAGTTAGGATGTTTCCATAAAGTTTGCAGTCAGTAGTTTGGAGTAAAATTGAAATGTATACTGCTTTTAATGTCAAAGCTTTCAATGCACTGAGAAATCAACTTTTTTATCTTGATGTGCAGAGCAATGATGCAGGTTTCAAACAACTCAGAATCATGTGGGAAGTTATGTGGATATGTTTCCATAAGGTTTGCAGTCAGTACTTCTGAGTAAAATTGAAATGTATTCACGTTGAATGTCAAAGCATTGTATGCACTGAGATAACAACTTTTTTATCTTGTTGAGCAGAGTCATGAAAAAGGTTTCAAGGAACTCAGTATCATGTGGGAAGTTAAGTTAGGATGTTTCCATAAAGTTTGCAGTCAGTAGTTTGGAGTAAAATTGAAATGTATACTGCTTTTAATGTCAAAGCTTTCAATGCACTGAGAAATCAACTTTTTTATCTTGATGTGCAGAGCAATGATGCAGGTTTCAAACAACTCAGAATCATGTGGGAAGTTATGTGGATATGTTTCCATAAGGTTTGCAGTCAGTACTTCTGAGTAAAATTGAAATGTATTCACGTTGAATGTTGGGGTCTTGAGGCTTGGAGACAGGCTTGGGGTCTTGAGGCTTGGAGACATGCTGTGGTCTTGAGGCTTGAGGCTTGGAGACAGGCTTGGGGTCTTGAGGCTTGAGGCTTGGAGACAGACTTGGATTCTTGAGGCTTGAGGCTTGGAGACAGGCTGGAGTCCTGAGGCTTGGGGTCTTGGAGGCTTGGAGACAGGTTTGGGGTCTTGAGGCTTGAGGCTTGTGATATTGAATCTTGAGGCTTAGAAACAGGGTTGGTGCTTGAGGCTTGAGTTTCAAGTCAGGCTTGGGGTCTTGTGGCTTGAGGCTTGGAGACAGGCTGTGGTCTTGAGGCTTGAAGCTTGGGGACAGGCTTGGGGGCTTGAGGCATCGAGACAGGCTTGGGGTCTTGAGGCTTGGAGACAGGCTTGGGGTCTTGAGGCTTGGAGACAGGCTGTGTTCTTGAGGCTTGAGACTTGGAGACAGGCTTGGGATCTTGAGGCTTGAGGCCTGGAGACAGGCTTGGGGTCTTGAGGCTTGAGACTTCGAGACAAGCTTGGGGTCTTGAGGTTTGGGGTCTTGAGGTTTGGAGACAGGTCTGGGATCTTTAGGCTTGAGGCTCAGACAGGCTTGGGGTATTGAGGGTGGAGGCTTGGCGTCTTGAGGTTTGGAGACAGGCCTGGGATCTTGAGGCTTGGAGACAGGCTGGGGTCTTGAGGCTTGAGGCTTGGAGACAGGCTGGGGTCTTGAGGCTTGAGGCTTGGAGACAGGCTGGGGTCTTGAGGCTTGGAGATAGGCCTGGGATCTTGAGGCTTGAAGCTTGGAGACAGGCTTTGGTGCTTGAGGATTGGAGACAGGCTATGGACTTGAGGCTTGAGACTTGGAGACAGGCTTGGGATATTGAGGCTTGGAGACAGACTTGGGGTCTTGAGGCTTGGAGACAGGCTGTGTTTTTGAGGCTTGAGGCTTCGAGATAGATTTGGGGGCTTGAGGCTTGGAGACAGGCTTGTGGCCTTGAGGCTTGAGGATTCGAGAAAGGCTTGGGGTCTTGAGGTTTGAGGCTTGGAGACGGGCTGTGGTCTTGATGCTTGAGGCTTGGAGACAGGCTGCGGTCTTGAGGCTTGAGGGTTGGAGACAGGCTTGGGGTCTTGAGGCTTGAGGCTTGGAGACAGACATGGGGTCTTGAGGCTTGAGTCTTCGAGGCAGGCTTGGGGTCTTGAGGCTTGAGGCTTGGAGACGGGCTGGGGGCTTGAGGCTTGAGGCTTGGGGTCTTGAGGTTTGGAGACAGGCCTGGGATCTTGAGGCTTGAGGTTTGGAGACAGGCTTTCATAGAAAATAGGTGCAGGAGTAGACCATTCGGCCCTTTGAGCCTGCACCGCCATTTATTATGATCATGGCTGATCATCCAACTCAGAACCCCGCCCCAGCCTTCCCTCCATACCCCCTGACCCCCGTAGCCACAAGGGCCATATCTAACTCCCTCTTAAATATAGCCAATGAACTGGCCTCAACTGTTTCCTGTGGCGGAGAATTCCACAGATTCACCACTCTGTGTGTGAAGAAGTTTTTCCTAATCTCGGTCCTAAAAGGCTTCCCCTCTATCCTCAAACTGTGGCCCCTCGTTCTGGACTTCCCCAACATCGGGAACAATCTTCCTACATCTAGCCTGTCCAATCCCTTTAGGATCTTATACGTTTCAATCAGATCCCCTCTCAATCTTCTAAATTCCAACGAGTACAAGCCCAGTTCATCCAGTCTTTCTTCATATGAAAGTCCTGCCATCCCAGGAATCAATCTGGTGAACCTTCTTTGTACTCCCTCTATGGCAAGGATGTCTTTCCTCAGATTAGGGGAACAAAACTGCACACAGTACTCCAGGTGTGGTCTCACCAAGGCCTTGTACAACTGCAGTAGTACCTCCCTGCTCCTGTACTCGAATCCTCTCGCTATAAATGCCGGCATACCATTCGCCTTTTTCACCACCTGCTGTATCTGCATGCCCACTTTCAATGACTGGTGTATAATGACACCCAGGTCTCGTTGTATCTCCCCTTTTCCTAATCGGCCTCCATTCAGATAATAATCTGTTTTCCTATTTTTGCCACCAAAGTGGATAACTTCACATTTATCCACATTAAATTACATCTGCCATGAATTTGCCCAGTCACCTAACCTATCCAAGTCACCGTGCATCCTCTTAGCATCCTCCTCACAGCTAACACTGCCACCCAGCTTCATGTCATCCGCAAACTTGGAGATGCTGCATTTAATTCCCTCATCCAAGTCATTAATATATATTGTAAACAACTGGGGTCCCAGCACTGAGCCTTGCGGTATCCCACTAGTCACCGCCTGCCATTCTGAAAAGGTCCCGTTTATTCCCACTCTTTGCTTCCTGTCTACTAACCAATTCTCCACCCACACCAATACCTTGTTGAGCAGAGTCATGAAAAAGGTTTCAATCAACTCAGTATCATGTGGGAAGTTAAGTTAGGATGTTTCCATAAAGTTTGCAGTCAGTAGTTTGGAGTAAAATTGAAATGTATACTGCTTTTAATGTCAAAGCATTCAGTGCACTGAGAAATCAACTTTTTTATCTTGATGTGCAGAGCAATGATGCAGGTTTCAAACAACTCAGAATCATGTGGGAAGTTATGTGGATATGTTTCCATAAGGTTTGCAGTCAGTACTTCTGAGTAAAATTGAAATGTATTCACGTTGAATGTCAAAGCATTGTATGCACTGAGATAACAACTTTTTTATCTTGTTGAGCAGAGTCATGAAAAAGGTTTCAATCAACTCAGTATCATGTGGGAAGTTAAGTTAGGATGTTTCCATAAAGTTTGCAGTCAGTAGTTTGGAGTAAAATTGAAATGTATACTGCTTTTAATGTCAAAGCTTTCAATGCACTGAGAAATCAACTTTTTTATCTTGATGTGCAGAGCAATGATGCAGGTTTCAAACAACTCAGAATCATGTGGGAAGTTATGTGGATATGTTTCCATAAGGTTTGCAGTCAGTACTTCTGAGTAAAATTGAAATGTATTCACGTTGAATGTTGGGGTCTTGAGGCTTGGAGACAGGCTTGGGGTCTTGAGGCTTGGAGACATGCTGTGGTCTTGAGGCTTGAGGCTTGGAGACAGGCTTGGGGTCTTGAGGCTTGAGGCTTGGAGACAGACTTGGATTCTTGAGGCTTGAGGCTTGGAGACAGGCTGGAGTCCTGAGGCTTGGGGTCTTGGAGGCTTGGAGACAGGTTTGGGGTCTTGAGGCCTGAGGCTTGTGATATTGAATCTTGAGGCTTAGAAACAGGCTTGGTGCTTGAGGCTTGAGTTTCGAGTCAGGCTTGGGGTCTTGTGGCTTGAGGCTTGGAGACAGGCTGTGGTCTTGAGGCTTGAAGCTTGGGGACAGGCTTGGGGGCTTGAGGCATCGAGACAGGCTTGGGGTCTTGAGGCATGGAGACAGGCTTGGGGTCTTGAGGCTTGGAGACAGGCTGTGTTCTTGAGGCTTGAGACTTGGAGACAGGCTTGGGATCTTGAGGCTTGAGGCCTGGAGACAGGCTTGGGGTCTTGAGGCTTGAGACTTCGAGACAGGCTTGGGGTCTTGAGGTTTGGGGTCTTGAGGTTTGGAGACAGGTCTGGGATCTTTAGGCTTGAGGCTCAGAGACAGGCTTGGGGTATTGAGGGTGGAGGCTTGGCGTCTTGAGGTTTGGAGACAGGCCTGGGATCTTGAGGCTTGGAGACAGGCTGTGGTCTTGAGGCTTGAGGCTTGGAGACAGGCTGGGGTCTTGAGGCTTGAGGCTTGGAGACAGGCTGGGGTCTTGAGGCTTGGAGATAGGCCTGGGATCTTGAGGCTTGAAGCTTGGAGACAGGCTTTGGTGCTTGAGGATTGGAGACAGGCTATGGACTTGAGGCTTGAGACTTGGAGACAGGCTTGGGATATTGAGACTTGGAGACAGGCTTGGGATATTGAGGCTTGGAGACAGACTTGGGGTCTTGAGGCTTGGAGACAGGCTGTGTTTTTGAGGCTTGAGGCTTCGAGATAGATTTGGGGGCTTGAGGCTTGGAGACAGGCTTGTGGCCTTGAGGCTTGAGGATTCGAGAAAGGCTTGGGGTCTTGAGGTTTGAGGCTTAGAGACAGGCTGCGGTCTTGAGGCTTGAGGGTTGGTGTCTTGATGTTTGGAGACAGGCCTGGGATCTTGAGGCTTGAGGCTTGGAGACAGGCTGTGTTTTTGAGGCTTGAGGCTTGGAGACAGGCTGTGTTTTTGAGGCTTGAGGCTTGGAGACAGGCTGTGTTTTTGAGGCTTGAGGCTTGGAGACAGGCCTGGGATCTTGAGGCTTGGAGACTGGCTTGAGGTATTGAGGCTTGGAGACAGACTGTGGTCTTGAGGGTTGAGACTTGGAGACAGGCTTGAAGCTTGGAGACAGGCTGTAGTTTTGAGGCTTGGAGACAGGCTTGGCATATTGAGGCTTGGAGGCAGGCTTGGGGTGTTGAGGCTTGAGGCTTGGAGACAGGCTGTGGTCTTGAGGCTTCAGTCTTGGAGACAGGCTGGTGTCTTGAGGCTTGGGATCTTGAGGTTTGGAGACAGGCCTGGGATCTTGAGGCTTGAGGCTTGGAGACAGGCTTGGGGTCTTGAGGCTTGGAGACAGGTTTGTGGTCTTGAGGGGTTGAGGCTTGGAGACAGGCTGTGGTCTTGAGGCTTGGAAACAGGCTGGTGTCTTGAGGCTTGGGGTCTTGAGGTTTGGAGACAGGTCTGGGAACTTGAGGCTTGAGGATTATAGCCAGGCTGTGGCCTTGCGGGTTGAGGCTTGGGGACAGGATTGAAGCTTGGAGACCGGCCGTGTTCTTGAGGCTTGGAGACAGGCTGTGTTCTTGAGGCTTGAGGCTTTGAGACAGGCTTCGGTTCTTGAGGCTTGAGGCTTGGAGACAGGCTGTGGTCTTGAGGCTTGAGGCTTGGCGTCTTGAGGTTTGGAGACAGGCCTGGGATCTTGAGGCTTGAGGCCTGGAGACAGGCTTGGGGTCTTGAGGCTTGGAGACATGCTCAAGCTTGAGGCTTGGAGACAGGCTGTGGTCTTCAGGCTTGGGGCCTTGAGGTTTGGAGACAGGCCTGGGATCTTGAGGCTTGAGGCCTGGAGACAGGCTTGGGGTCTTGAGGCTTGGAGACATGCTGGGGTCTTGAGGCTTGAGGCTTGGAGACAGGCTGTGGTCTTGAGGGTTGAGGCTTGGAGGCAGGCTTGGGGTCTTGAGGCTTGAGGCTTGGAGACTGGGTTGGGGTCTTGAGGGCTGAGGCTTGGAGACAGGCTGGGGTCTTGAGGCTTGGAGACGGGCTGTGGTCTTGAGGCTTGGGGTCGAGGCTTGGAGACAGGCTTGGAATATTGAGGCTTGAAGATTGGAAACAAGCTTGGGGTCTTGAGGGTTGAGGCTTGGAGACAGGCTTGGGGTCTTGAGGCTTGAGGCTTGGAGACAGGCTGCGGTCTTGAGGCTTGAAGGTTGGGGTCTTGAGGCTTGGAGACAGGCTGTGGTAATGAGGTTTGGAAACAGGCTGGTGTCTTGAGGCTTGGGGTCTTGAGGCTTGGAGACAGGCTTGGGATCTTGAGGCTTGAGGCCTGGACACAGGCTTGGGGTCTTGAGTCTTGGAGACAGGCTGTGGTCTTGACGCTTGAGGCTTGGAGACAGACTTGGGGTCTTGTGGCTTGGAGGCAGGCTGTGGACTTGAGGCTTGGAAACAGGCTGGTGTCTTGAGGCCTGGGGTCTTGAGGTTTGGAGACAGGTCTGGGAACTAGAGGCTTGAGGATTATAGCCAGGCTGTGGCCTTGCGGGTTGAGGCTTGGAGACAGGATTGAAGCTTGGAGACCGGCCGTGTTCTTGAGGCTTGGAGACAGGCTGTGTTCTTGAGGCTTGAGGCTTTGAGACAGGCTTCGGTGCTTGAGGCTTGGAGACAGACTGTGTTCTTGAGGCTTGAGGCTTTGAGACAGGCTTCGGTTCTTGAGGCTTGAGGCTTGGAAACAGGCTGTGGCTTGAGGCTTGAGGCTTGGAGACAGACTTGGGGGCTTGAGGCTTGGAGACAGGCTTGGGGGCTTGAGGCTTGGAGACAGGCTGTGGTCTTGAGGCTTGGAGACAGGCTGTGGTCTTGAGCCTTGAGGCTTTGCGTCTTGAGGTTTGGAGACAGGACTGGGATTTTGAGGGTTGATGCTTGGAGACAGGCTTGGGGTCTTGAGGCTTGCAGACGGGCTGTGGTCTTGAGGCTTGCGGCTTGGAGGCAGGCTGTGGTCTTGAGGCCTGGAGACAGGCTGGTGTCTTGAGGCTTGAGGCTTGGGGTCTTGAGGTTTGGAGATAAGTCTGGGATCTTGAGGCTTGTGGATTGGAGCCAGGCTGTGGCCTTGCGGGTTGAGGCTTGGAGACAGGATTGAAGCTTGGAGACCGGCCGTGTTCTTGAGGCTTGGAGACAGGCTGTGTTCTTGAGGCTTGAGGCTTGGAGACAGGCTTCGGTTCTTGAGGATTGAGGCTTGGAGACAGGCTGTGGTCTTGAGGCTTGGCGTCTTGAGGTTTGGAGACAGGCCTGGGATCTTGAGGATTGAGGCTTGGAGACATCCTGGGGTCTTGAGGCTTGAGGCTTGGAGACAGGCTGTGGTCTTGAGGGTTGAGGCTTGGAGGCAGGCTTGGGGTCTTGAGGCTTGAGGCTTGGAGACTGGCTTGGAATATTGAGGCTTGAGGCTTGGAAACAAGCTTGGGGTCTTGAGGGTTGAGGCTTGGAAACAGGTTTGGGGTGTCGAGGCGAGGCTTGGAGACAGGCTTGGGGTCTTGAGGCTTGAGGCTTGGAGACAGGCTGTGGTCTTGAAGCTTGGAGACAGGCTGCGGTCTTGAGGCTTGAAGGTTGGGGTCTTGAGGCTTGGAGACAGGCCTGGGATCTTGAGGCTTGAGGCTTGGAGACAGGCTTGGGGTCTTGTGGCTTGGAGGCAGGCTGTGGACTTGAGGCTTGGAAACAGGCTGGTGTCTTGAGGCTTGGGGTCTTGAGGTTTGAAGACAGGTCTGGGAACTTGAGGCTTGAGGATTATAGCCAGGCTGTGGCCTTGCGGGTTGAGGCTTGGAGACAGGATTGAAGCTTGGAGACCGGCCGTGTTCTTGAGGCTTGGAGACAGGCTGTGTTCTTGAGGCTTGAGGCTTTGAGACAGGCTTCTGTTCTTGAGGCTTGAGGCTTAGAGACAGGCTGTGTTCTTGAGGCTTGAGGCTTTGAGACAGGCTTCGGTTCTTGAGGCTTGAGGCTTGGAGTCAGGCTGTTGTCTTGAGGCTTGAGGCTTGGCGTCTTGAGGTTTGGAGACAGGCCTGGGATCTTGAGGCTTGAGGCTTGGAGACAGGCTGTGGTCTTGAGGCTTGGGGCCTTGAGGTTTGGAGACAGGCTTGGGATCTTGAGGCTTGAGGCCTGGAGACAGGCTTGGGGTCTTGAGGCTTGGAGAGAGGCTGGGTTCTTGAGGCCTGAGGCTTGGAGAGAGGCTGGGGTCTTGAGGCTTGAGACTTGGGGTCTTGAGGCTTGGAGACAGGCTGTGGCCTTGAGGGTTGAGGCTTGGAGACAGGCTTGAAGCTTGGAGACCGGCTGTGTTCTTGAGGCTTGAGGCTTGGAGACAGGCTTTGGTCTTGAGACTTGAGGCTTGGGGTCTTGATGCTTGGAGGTAGGCCTGAGATCTTGATGCTTGGAGACAGGCCTGGGATCTTGAGGCTTGAGGCTTGGAGACAGGCTTGGGGTCTTGAGGCTTGGAGACAGGCTGTGTTCTTGAGGCTTGGAGAAATGTGTTCTTGAGGCTTGGAGACAGGCTTGGGTTCTTGAGGCTTGGAGACAGGCTGGCATCTTGAGGCTTGGGGTCTTGTGGTTTGGAAACAGGCTTGGGGTCTTGAGGGTTGAGGCTTGGAAACAGTCTTGGGGTCTCGAGGCTTGAGGCTTGGAGACAGGCTTGGGGTCTTGATGCTTGAGGCTTGGAGACAGGCTGTGGTCTTGAGGCTTGGAGACAGGCTGTGGTCTTGAGTCTTGGAGACAGGCTGCGGTCTTGAGGCTTGAAGCTTGGGGTCTTGAGGCTTGGAGACAGGCCTGGGATCTTGAGGCTTGAGGCTTGGAGACAGGCCTGGGATCTTGAGGCTTCAGGCTTGGAGACAGGCCTGGGATCTTGAGGCTTGAGGCTTGGAGACAGGCTTGGGGTCTTGAGGCTTGCAGACGGGCTGTGGTGAGGCTTGAGGCTTGGAGACAGGCTTCGGTTCTTTAGGATTGAGGCTTGTAGACAGGCTGTGGTCTTGAGGCTTAAGGCTTGGCGTCTTGAGGTTTGGAGATAGGCCTGGGATCTTGAGGATTGAGGCTTGGAGACATGCTTGGGTCTTGAGGCTTGGAGACAGGCTGTGGTCTTGAGGCTTGGAGAAGGGCTGTGGTCTTGAGGCTTGAGGCTTGGAGACAGGCTGGGGGCTTGAGGCTTGGGGTCTTGAGGCTTGCAGACAGGCTGTGGTCTTGAGGCTTGAGGCTTGGAGACAGGCTTGGGGTCTAGAGATGAGGCTTGGAGACAGGCTGTGGTCTTGAGGCTTGGAGACAAGCTGGTGTCTTGAGGCTTGAGGCTTGGGGTCTTGAGGTTTGCAGACAGGTCTGGGATCTTGAGGCTTGAAGCTTGGAAGCAGGCTTAGGGTCTCGATGCTTCAGGCTTGGAGACCGGCTTGGATTCTTGAGGCTTGGAGAAGGGCTGTGGTCTTGAGGCTTGGAGACAGGCTGGGGTCTTGAGGCTTGAGGCTTGGAATCTTGAGGCTTGGAGTCAGGCCTGGGATTTTGAGGTTTGATGCTTGGAGACAGGCTTGGGGTCTTGAGGCTTGCAGACGGGCTGTGGTCTTGAGGCTTGAGGCTTGGAGACAGGCTTGGGGTCTTGAGACGAGGCTTGGAGACAGGCTGTGGTCCTGAGGCTTGGAGACAGGCTGGTGTCTTGAGGCTTGGGGTCTTGTGGTTTGGAGAGATGTCTGGGATCTTGAGGATTGAGGCTTGGAGACAGGCTGGGGTCTTGAGGCTTGAGGCTTGGAGACCGGCCATGTTCTTGAGACTTGAGGCTTGGAGACAGGCGGTGGTCTTGAGGCTTGAGGCTTGGTGTCTTGAGGTTTGGAGACAGGCCTGGGATCTTGAGGATTGAGGCTTGGAGACAGGCTGGGGTCTTGAGGCTTGAGGCTTGGAGACAGGCTGTGGTCTTGAGGCTTGAGTATTGGAGACAGACTGGGGTCTTGAGGGTTGAGGCTTGGAGACAGGCTTGAAGCTTGGAGACCGGCTGTGTTCTTGAGGCTTGAGGCTTGGAGACAGGCTTTGGTCTTGAGATTTGAGGCTTGGGGTCTTGATGCTTGGAGGTAGGCCTGGGATCTTGACGCTTGGAGACAGGCTTGGGGTCTTGAGGCTTGACGCTCGGAGACAGACCTGGGATCTTGAGGCTTGGAGACAGTCCTGGGATCTTGAGGCTTTGAGACAGGCTTGGGGTCTTGAGGCTTGCAGACAGGCTGTGGTCTTGAGGCTTGAGACTTGGAGACAGGCTTGGGTTCTTGAGTCTTGAGGCTTGGAGACAGGCCTGGGAACTTGAGGCTTGGAGGGAGGCTTGGGGTCTTGAGGCTTGGAAACAGGCTGTGGTCTTGAGGCTTGGAGACAGGCCTGGGATCTTTAGACTTGAGGCTTGGAGACAGGCTTGGCGTCTTGAGGCTTCCAGATGGGCTGTGGTCTTGAGGCTTGGAGACATACTTGGGGTCTTGTGGCTTGAGGCTTGGAGACAGGCTTGGGATCTTGAGGCTTGAGGCAGAGACAGGCTTGGGGTCTTGAGGCTTGATGCTTGGAGACAGGCTGGGGTCTTGAGGCTTTGAGATAGACTGTGGTCTTGAGGCTTGTGGTCTTGAGGCTTGGAAACAGGCTTAGCATCTCGAGGCTTGCGACTTGGAGACAGGCTTTGGGTCTTGAGGCTTGAGGCCTGGAGACAGGCTGTGGTCTTGAGGCTTGGAGACAGGCCTGAGATCTTGATGCTTGGAGACAGGCCTGGGATCTTGAGGCTTGAGGCTTGGAGACAGGCTTGGGGTCTTGAGGCTTGGAGACAGGCTGTGTTCTTGAGGCTTGGAGAAATGTGTTCTTGAGGCTTGGAGACAGGCTTGGGTTCTTGAGGCTTGGAGACAGGCTGGCATCTTGAGGCTTGGGGTCTTGTGGTTTGGAAACAGGCTTGGGGTCTTGAGGGTTGAGGCTTGGAAACAGTCTTGGGGTCTCGAGGCTTGAGGCTTGGAGACAGGCTTGGGGTCTTGATGCTTGAGGCTTGGAGACAGGCTGTGGTCTTGAGGCTTGGAGACAGGCTGTGGTCTTGAGTCTTGGAGACAGGCTGCGGTCTTGAGGCTTGAAGCTTGGGGTCTTGAGGCTTGGAGACAGGCCTGGGATCTTGAGGCTTGAGGCTTGGAGACAGGCCTGGGATCTTGAGGCTTCAGGCTTGGAGACAGGCCTGGGATCTTGAGGCTTGAGGCTTGGAGACAGGCTTGGGGTCTTGAGGCTTGCAGACGGGCTGTGGTCTTGAGGCTTGAGGCTTGGAGACAGGCTTCGGTTCTTTAGGATTGAGGCTTGTAGACAGGCTGTGGTCTTGAGGCTTAAGGCTTGGCGTCTTGAGGTTTGGAGATAGGCCTGGGATCTTGAGGATTGAGGCTTGGAGACATGCTTGGGTCTTGAGGCTTGAGGCTTGGAGACAGGCTGTGGTCTTGAGGCTTGGAGAAGGGCTGTGGTCTTGAGGCTTGGAGACAGGCTGGGGGCTTGAGGCTTGGGGTCTTGAGGCTTGCAGACAGGCTGTGGTCTTGAGGCTTGAGGCTTGGAGACAGGCTTGGGGTCTAGAGATGAGGCTTGGAGACAGGCTGTGGTCTTGAGGCTTGGAGACAAGCTGGTGTCTTGAGGCTTGAGGCTTGGGGTCTTGAGGTTTGCAGACAGGTCTGGGATCTTGAGGCTTGAAGCTTGGAAGCAGGCTTAGGGTCTCGATGCTTCAGGCTTGGAGACCGGCTTGGATTCTTGAGGCTTGGAGAAGGGCTGTGGTCTTGAGGCTTGAGGCTTGGAGACAGGCTGGGGTCTTGAGGCTTGAGGCTTGGAATCTTGAGGCTTGGAGTCAGGCCTGGGATTTTGAGGTTTGATGCTTGGAGACAGGCTTGGGGTCTTGAGGCTTGCAGACGGGCTGTGGTCTTGAGGCTTGAGGCTTGGAGACAGGCTTGGGGTCTTGAGACGAGGCTTGGAGACGAGGCTTGGAGACAGGCTGTGGTCCTGAGGCTTGGAGACAGGCTGGTGTCTTGAGGCTTGGGGTCTTGTGGTTTGGAGAGATGTCTGGGATCTTGAGGATTGAGGCTTGGAGACAGGCTGGGGTCTTGAGGCTTGAGGCTTGGAGACCGGCCATGTTCTTGAGACTTGAGGCTTGGAGACAGGCGGTGGTCTTGAGGCTTGAGGCTTGGTGTCTTGAGGTTTGGAGACAGGCCTGGGATCTTGAGGATTGAGGCTTGGAGTCAGGCTGGGGTCTTGAGGCTTGAGGCTTGGAGACAGGCTGTGGTCTTGAGGCTTGAGTATTGGAGACAGACTGGGGTCTTGAGGGTTGAGGCTTGGAGACAGGCTTGAAGCTTGGAGACCGGCTGTGTTCTTGAGGCTTGAGGCTTGGAGACAGGCTTTGGTCTTGAGATTTGAGGCTTGGGGTCTTGATGCTTGGAGGTAGGCCTGGGATCTTGACGCTTGGAGACAGGCTTGGGGTCTTGAGGCTTGACGCTCGGAGACAGACCTGGGATCTTGAGGCTTGGAGACAGTCCTGGGATCTTGAGGCTTGAGGCTTTGAGACAGGCTTGGGGTCTTGAGGCTTGCAGACAGGCTGTGGTCTTGAGGCTTGAGGCTTGGAGACAGGCTTGGGTTCTTGAGTCTTGAGGCTTGGAGACAGGCCTGGGATCTTGAGGCTTGGTGGGAGGCTTGGGGTCTTGAGGCTTGGAGACAGGCTGTGGTCTTGAGGCTTGGAGACAGGCTTCGGTTCTTTAGGATTGAGGCTTGTAGACAGGCTGTGGTCTTGAGGCTTAAGGCTTGGCGTCTTGAGGTTTGGAGATAGGCCTGGGATCTTGAGGATTGAGGCTTGGAGACATGCTTGGGTCTTGAGGCTTGCGACTTGGAGACAGGCTGTGGTCTTGAGGCTTGGAGACAGGCCTGGGATATTGAGGTTTGGAGACATGCCTGGGGTCTTGAGGCTTGAGGCTTGGAGACAGGCTTGGGGTCTTGAGGCTTGGAGACAGGCTTGGGGTCTTGAGGCTTGGAGACAGGCTGTGTTCTTGAGGCTTGGAGAAATGTTGTGTTCTTGAGGCTTGGAGACAGGCTTGGGGTCTTGAGGCTTGAGGCTTGGAGACTGGCTTGGGGTCTTGAGGCTTCGAGACAGGCGTGTTCTTGAGGCTTGGAGACAGGCTGGCGTCTTGAGGCTTGGAGACAGGCTTGGGATCTTGAGCCTTGAGGCTTGGAGACAGGCTGGGTTCTTGACGCTTGAGGCTTGGGGCTTGAGGATTGGAGACTGGCCTGGGATCTTGGGTCTTGAGGCTTGGAGCCAGGCTGGGTTCTTGACGCTTGAGGCTTGGGGTCTTGAGGCTTGGAGACAGGCCTGGGATCTTAATGCTTGAGGCTTGGAGACTGGCCTGGGATCTTGGGTCTTGAGGCTTGGAGACAGGCTTGGGATCTTGAGGCTTGAGGCTTGGAGACAGACTTGGGATCTTGAGGCTTGAGGCTTGGAGACAGGTTGTGGTCTTGAGGCTTGTAGACATACTTGGGGTTGAGACTTGGAGGCAGGCTGTTGCCTTGAGGGTTGAGGCTTCGAGATAGGCTTGGAATATTGAGGCTTGAGACTTGGAAACAGGATTGGGGTCTTGATGCTTGAGGCTTGGAGACAGTCTGTGTTCCTGAGGCTTGAGGTTTGGAGACAGGCTGGGGTCTTGAGGCTTGGAGACAGGCTTTGGTCTTGAGGGTTGAGGCTTGGAGATAGGCCTGGGATCTTGAGCCTTGAGGCTTGGAGACAGGCCTGGGATCTTGAAGCTTGAGGTTTGTAGACAGTCTTGGGGTCTTGAGGCTTGGAGACAGGCTGTGGTCTTGAGGCTTGGAAATAGGCTTGGTATTTTGAGCCTTCAGGCTTGCAGACAGGCTGGGGTCTTGAGGCTTGGAGATATGCTGGGGTCTTGAGGCTTGAGGCTTGGAGCCAGGCCTGGCATCTTGAGGCTTGGAGACAGGCTTGGGGTCTTGAGGCTTGGAGACAGGCTGTGGTCTTGAGGCATGAGGCTTGGAGACAGGCTTGGGGTCTTGCGGCTTGAGGCTTGGAGACAGGCTTGGGGTCTTGATGCTTGGAGACAGGCTTGGGGTCTTGAGGCTTGCAGACGGGCTGTGGTCTTGAGGCTTGGTGTCTTGAGGTTTGGAGACAGGCCTGGGATCTTGAGGCTTGAGGCCTGGAGACAGGCTTGGGGTCTTGAGGCTTGGAGAGAGGCTGGGGTCTTGAGGTTTGAGACTTGGGGTCTTGAGGCTTGGAGACAGGCTGTGGCCTTGAGGGTTTAGGCTTGGAGACAGGCTTGAAGCTTGGCGACCGGCTGTGTTCTTGAGGCTTGAGGCTTGGAGACAGGCTTTGGTCTTGAGGCTTGGGGTCTTGAGGCTTGGAGACAGGCTTGGGGTCTTGAGGCTTGCAGACAGGCTGTGGTCTTGAGGCTTGGAGACAGGCTGTGGTCTTGAGGCTTGGAGACAGGCTTGGCGTCTTGAGGCTTCCAGATGGGCTGTGGTCTTGAGGCTTTGAGACAGGCTTTGTGTCTCAAGGCTTGAGGCTTGGAGACAGGCTTGGGATCATTAGGCTTGAGGCGGAGACAGGCTGGGGACTTGAGGCTTTGAGATAGGCTGTGGTTTTGAGGCTTGGAAACAGGCTTAGGGTCTTGAGGCTTGCGACTTGGAGACAGGCTGTGGTCTTGAGGCTTGGAGACAGGCCTGGGATATTGAGGTTTGGAGACATACCTGGGGTCTTGAGGCTTGAGGCTTGGAGACAGGCTTGGGGTCTTGAGGCTTGGAGACAGGCTGTGTTCTTGAGGCTTGGAGAAATGTTGTGTTCTTGAGGCTTGGAGACAGGCTTGGGGTCTTGAGGCTTGAGGCTTGGAGACTGGCTTGGGGTCTTGAGGCTTCGAGACAGGCTTGGGTTCTTGAGGCTTGGAGACAGGCTGGCGTCTTGAGGCTTGGAGACAGGCTTGGGATCATTAGGCTTGAGGCGGAGACAGGCTGGGGACTTGAGGCTTTGAGATAGGCTGTGGTCTTGAGGCTTGGAAACAGGCTTAGGGTCTTGAGGCTTGCGACTTGGAGACAGGCTGTGGTCTTGAGGCTTGGAGACAGGCCTGGGATATTGAGGTTTGGAGACATACCTGGGGTCTTGAGGCTTGAGGCTTGGAGACAGGCTTGGGGTCTTGAGGCTTGGAGACAGGCTGTGTTCTTGAGGCTTGGAGAAATGTTGTGTTCTTGAGGCTTGGAGACAGGCTTGGGGTCTTGAGGCTTGAGGCTTGGAGACTGGCTTGGGGTCTTGAGGCTTCGAGACAGGCTTGGGTTCTTGAGGCTTGGAGACAGGCTGGCGTCTTGAGGCTTGGAGACAGGCTTGGGATCTTGAGGCTTGAGGGTTGGAGACAGGCTGGGTTCTTGACGCTTGAGGCTTGGGGTCTTGAGGCTTGGAGACAGGCCTGGGATCTTAATGCTTGAGGCTTGGAGACTGGCCTGGGATCTTGGGTCTTGAGGCTTGGAGACAGGCTTGGGATCTTGAGGCTTGAGGCTTGGAGAGAGACTTGGGATCTTGAGGCTTGGAGACAGGTTGTGGTCTTGATGCTTGGAGACAGACTTGGGATCTTGAGGCTTGAGGCTTGGAGACAGGTTGTGGTCTTGAGGCTTGGAGACAGGCTTGGGGTCTTGAGGCTTGAGGCTTGAGGCTTGGTGACAGGCTGTGGTCTTGAGGCTTGGAGACAGGCTGCGGTCTTGAGGCTTGATTTTTGGGGTCTTGAGGCTTGAAGCTTGGGGTCTTGAGGCTTGGAGACAGGCCTGGGATCTTGAGGCTTGGAGACGGGCCTGGGATCTTGAGGCTTGGAGACAGGCCTGGGATCTTAATGCTTGAGGCTTGGAGACTGGCCTGGGATCTTGGGTCTTGAGGCTTGGAGCCAGGCTGGGTTCTTGACGCTTGAGGCTTGGGGTCTTGAGGCTTGGAGACAGGCCTGGGATCTTAATGCTTGAGGCTTGGAGACTGGCCTGGGATCTTGGGTCTTGAGGCTTGGAGACAGGCTGGGGTCTTGAGGCTTGGAGACAGTCTGGGGTCTTGAGGCTTTGAGTCTTGAGGCTGGGAGACAGGCTGGGGTCTTGAGGCTTAGAGACAGGTTGTGTTCTTGAGTCTTGAGGCTTGGAGACAGGCTGGGTTCTTGACGCTTGAGGCTTGGGGTCTTGAGGCTTGGAGACAGGCCTGGGATCTTAATGCTTGAGGCTTGGAGACTGGCCTGGGATCTTGGGTCTTGAGACTTGGAGACAGGCTTGGGATCTTGAGGCTTGAGGCTTGGAGACAGACTTGGGATCTTGAGGCTTGGAGACAGGTTGTGGTCTTGAGGCTTGGAGACAGACTTGGGATCTTGAGGCTTGAGGCTTGGAGACAGGCTTGGGGTCTTGAGGCTTGGAGACAGGCTGTGTTCTTGAGGCTTGGAGAAATGTTGTGTTCTTGAGGCTTGGAGACAGGCTTGGGGTCTTGAGGCTTGAGGCTTGGAGACTGGCTTGGGGTCTTGAGGCTTCGAGACAGGCTTGGGTTCTTGAGGCTTGGAGACAGGCTGGCGTCTTGAGGCTTGGAGACAGGCTTGGGATCTTGAGGCTTGAGGGTTGGAGACAGGCTGGGTTCTTGACGCTTGAGGCTTGGGGTCTTGAGGCTTGGAGACAGGCCTGGGATCTTAATGCTTGAGGCTTGGAGACTGGCCTGGGATCTTGGGTCTTGAGGCTTGGAGACAGGCTTGGGATCTTGAGGCTTGAGGCTTGGAGACAGACTTGGGATCTTGAGGCTTGAGGCTTGGAGACAGGTTGTGGTCTTGATGCTTGGAGACAGGTTGTGGTCTTGATGCTTGGAGACAGACTTGGGATCTTGAGGCTTGAGGCTTGGAGACAGGTTGTGGTCTTGAGGCTTGGAGACAGGCTTGGGGTCTTGAGGCTTGAGGCTTGGAGACAGGCTGTGGTCTTGAGGCTTGGAGACAGGCTGTGGTCTTGAGGCTTGGAGACAGGCTGCGGTCTTGAGGCTTGATTTTTGGGGTCTTGAGGCTTGAAGCTTGGGGTCTTGAGGCTTGGAGACAGGCCTGGGATCTTGAGGCTTGGAGACGGGCCTGGGATCTTGAGGCTTGGAGACAGGCCTGGGATCTTAATGCTTGAGGCTTGGAGACTGGCCTGGGATCTTGGGTCTTGAGGCTTGGAGCCAGGCTGGGTTCTTGACGCTTGAGGCTTGGGGTCTTGAGGCTTGGAGACAGGCCTGGGATCTTAATGCTTGAGGCTTGGAGACTGGCCTGGGATCTTGGGTCTTGAGGCTTGGAGACAGGCTTGGGATCTTGAGGCTTGAGGCTTGGAGACAGACTTGGGATCTTGAGGCTTGAGGCTTGGAGACAGGTTGTGGTCTTGAGGCTTGGAGACAGACTTGGGATCTTGAGGCTTGAGGCTTGGAGACAGGTTGTGGTCTTGAGGCTTGGAGACAGGCTTGGGGTCTTGAGGCTTGGAGACAGGCTGTGGTCTTGAGGCTTGGAGACAGGCTGCGGTCTTGAGGCTTGATTTTTGGTGTCTTGAGGCTTGAAGCTTGGGGTCTTGAGGCTTGGAGACAGGCCTGGGATCTTGAGGCTTGGAGACGGGCCTGGGATCTTGAGGCTTGAGGCTTGGAGACAGGCTGGGGATCTTAATGCTTGGAGACAGGCTGTGGTCTTGAGGCTTGAGGCTTGGAGACATACTTGGGGTTGAGGCTTGGATGCAGGCTGTTGTCTTGAGGGTTGAGGCTTGGATATAGGCTTGGAATATTGAGGCTTGAGGCTTGGAAACAGGATTGGGGTCTTGATGCTTGAGGCTTGGAGACAGTCTGTGTTCTTGAGGCTTGAGGTTTGGAGACAGGCTGGGGTCTTGAGGCTTTGAGTCTTGAGGCTGGGAGACAGGCTGGGGTCTCGAGGCTTGAGGCTTGGAGACAGGCTTGGGATGTTGAGGCTTGAGGCGGAGACAGGCTTGGGGTCTTGAGGCTTGATGCTTGGAGACAGGCTGGGGTCTTGAGGCTTTGAGATAGGCTGTGGTCTTGAGGCTTGTGGTCTTGAGGCTTGGAAACATGCTAGGGTCTCGAGGCTTGCGACTTGGAGACAGGCTTTGGGTCTTGAGGCTTGAGGCTTGGAGACAGGCCTGGGATCTTGTGTCTTGAGGCTTGGAGACAGGATGGGTTCTTGACGCTTGAGGCTTGGGGTCTTGAGGCTTGGAGACAGGCCTGGGATATTAATGCTGGAGGCTTGGAGACTGTCCTGGGATCTTGGGTCTTGAGGCTTGGAGACTGGCTTGGGATCTTGAGGCTTGAAGCTTGGAGACAGACTTGGGATCTTGAGGCTTGAGGCTTGGAGACAGGTTGTGGTCTTGAGGCTTGGAGACAGGCTTGGGGTCTTGAGGCTTGGAGACAGGCTGTGGTCTTGAGGGTTGGAGACAGGCTGCGGTCTTGAGGCTTGAAGCTTGGGGTCTTGAGGCTTGGAGACAGGCCTGGGATCTTGAGGCTTGGAGACGGGCTTGGGATCTTGAGGCTTGAGGCTTGGAGACAGGTTGGGGATCTTAATGCTTGATGCTTGGAGACAGGCTGCGGTCTTGAGGCTTGATTTTTGGGGTCTTGAGGCTTGAAGCTTGGGGTCTTGAGGCTTGGAGACAGGCCTGGGATCTTGAGGCTTGGAGACGGGCCTGGGATCTTGAGGCTTGGAGACAGGCTTGGGATCTTGAGGCTTGAGGCTTGGAGACAGGCTGGGGATCTTAATGCTTGGAGACAGGCTGTGGTCTTGAGGATTGAGGCTTGGAGACATACTTGGGGTTGAGGCTTGGATGCAGGCTGTTGTCTTGAGGGTTGAGGCTTGGAGATAGGCTTGGAATATTGAGGCTTGAGGCTTGGAAACAGGATTGGGGTCTTGATGCTTGAGGCTTGGAGACAGTCTGTGTTCTTGAGGCTTGAGGTTTGGAGACAGGCTGGGGTCTTGAGGCTTTGAGTCTTGAGGCTGGGAGACAGGCTGGGGTCTCGAGGCTTGAGGCTTGGAGACAGGCTTGGGATGTTGAGGCTTGAGGCGGAGACAGGCTTGGGGTCTTGAGGCTTGATGCTTGGAGACAGGCTGGGGTCTTGAGGCTTTGAGATAGGCTGTGGTCTTGAGGCTTGTGGTCTTGAGGCTTGGAAACAGGCTTAGGGTCTCGAGGCTTGCGACTTGGAGACAGGCTTTGGGTCTTGAGGCTTGAGGCTTGGAGACAGGCCTGGGATCTTGTGTCTTGAGGCTTGGAGACAGGATGGGTTCTTGACGCTTGAGGCTTGGGGTCTTGAGGCTTGGAGACAGGCCTGGGATATTAATGCTGGAGGCTTGGAGACTGGCCTGGGATCTTGGGTCTTGAGGCTTGGAGACAGGCTTGGGAGCTTGAGGCTTGAGGCTTGGAGCCAGGCCTGGCATCTTGAGGCTTGGAGACAGGCTTGGCGTCTTGAGGCTTGGAGACAGGCTGTGGTCTTGAGGCTTGAGGCCTGGAGACAGGCTTGGGGTCTTGCGGCTTGAGGCTTGGAGACAGGCTTGGGGTCTTGATGCTTGGAGGCAGGCTTGGGGTCTTGAGGCTTGCAGACGGGCTGTGGTCTTGAGGCTTGGCGTCTTGAGGTTTGGAGACAGGCCTGGGATCTTGAGGCTTGAGGCCTGGAGACAGGCTTGGGGTCTTGAGGCTTGGAGAGAGGCTGGGGTCTTGAGGTTTGAGACTTGGGGTCTTGAGGCTTGGAGACAGGCTGTGGCCTTGAGGGTTGAGTCTTGGAGACAGGCTTGAAGCTTGGAGACCGGCTGTGTTCTTGAGGCTTGAGGCTTGGAGACAGGCTTTGGTCTTGAGGCTTGGGGTCTTGAGGCTTGGAGACAGGCTTGGGGTCTTGAGGCTTGCAGACAGGCTGTGGTCTTGAGGCTTGGAGACAGGCTGTGGTCTTGAGGCTTGGAGACAGGCTTGGCGTCTTGAGGCTTCCAGATGGGCTGTGGTCTTGAGGCTTTGAGACAGGCTTTGTGTCTCAAGGCTTGAGGCTTGGAGACAGGCTTGGGATCATTAGGCTTGAGGCGGAGACAGGCTTTGAGATAGGCTGTGGTCTTGAGGCTTGGAAACAGGCTTAGGGTCTTGAGGCTTGCGACTTGGAGACAGGCTGTGGTCTTGAGGCTTGGAGACAGGCCTGGGATATTGAGGTTTGGAGACATGCCTGGGGTCTTGAGGCTTGAGGCTTGGAGACAGGCTTGGGGTCTTGAGGCTTGGAGACAGGCTGTGTTCTTGAGGCTTGGAGAAATGTTGTGTTCTTGAGGCTTGGAGACAGGCTTGGGGTCTTGAGGCTTGAGGCTTGGAGACAGGCTTGGAGACTGGCTTGGGGTCTTGAGGCTTCGAGACAGGCTTGGGTTCTTGAGGCTTGGAGACAGGCTGGCGTCTTGAGGCTTGGAGACAGGCTTGGGATCTTGAGGCTTGAGGGTTGGAGACAGGCTGGGTTCTTGACGCTTGAGGCTTGGGGTCTTGAGGCTTGGAGACAGGCCTGGGATCTTAATGCTTGAGGCTTGGAGACTGGCCTGGGATCTTGGGTCTTGAGGCTTGGAGACAGGCTTGGGATCTTGAGGCTTGAGGCTTGGAGAGAGACTTGGGATCTTGAGGCTTGATGCTTGGAGACAGGTTGTGGTCTTGATGCTTGGAGACAGACTTGGGATCTTGAGGCTTGAGGCTTGGAGACAGGTTGTGGTCTTGAGGCTTGGAGACAGGCTTGGGGTCTTGAGGCTTGAGGCTTGGAGACAGGCTGTGGTCTTGAGGCTTGGAGACAGGCTGCGGTCTTGAGGCTTGATTTTTGGGGTCTTGAGGCTTGAAGCTTGGGGTCTTGAGGCTTGGAGACAGGCCTGGGATCTTGAGGCTTGGAGACGGGCCTGGGATCTTGAGGCTTGGAGACAGGCCTGGGATCTTAATGCTTGAGGCTTGGAGACTGGCCTGGGATCTTGGGTCTTGAGGCTTGGAGCCAGGCTGGGTTCTTGACGCTTGAGGCTTGGGGTCTTGAGGCTTGGAGACAGGCCTGGGATCTTAATGCTTGAGGCTTGGAGACTGGCCTGGGATCTTGGGTCTTGAGGCTTGGAGACAGGTTGTGGTCTTGAGGCTTGGAGACTGGCTGGGGTCTTGAGGCTTGGAGACAGTCTGGGGTCTTGAGGCTTTGAGTCTTGAGGCTGGGAGACAGGCTGGGGTCTTGAGGCTTAGAGACAGGCTGTGTTCTTGAGTCTTGAGGCTTGGAGACAGGCTGGGTTCTTGACGCTTGAGGCTTGGGGTCTTGAGGCTTGGAGACAGGCCTGGGATCTTAATGCTTGAGGCTTGGAGACTGGCCTGGGATCTTGGGTCTTGAGGCTTGGAGACAGGCTTGGGATCTTGAGGCTTGAGGCTTGGAGACAGACTTGGGATCTTGAGGCTTGAGGCTTGGAGACAGGTTGTGGTCTTGAGGCTTGGAGAGAGACTTGGGATCTTGAGGCTTGAGGCTTGGAGACAGGCTTGGGGTCTTGAGGCTTGGAGACAGGCTGTGTTCTTGAGGCTTGGAGAAATGTTGTGTTCTTGAGGCTTGGAGACAGGCTTGGGGTCTTGAGGCTTGAGGCTTGGAGACTGGCTTGCGGTCTTGAGGCTTCGAGACAGGCTTGGGTTCTTGAGGCTTGGAGACAGGCTGGCGTCTTGAGGCTTGGAGACAGGCTTGGGATCTTGAGGCTTGAGGGTTGGAGACAGGCTGGGTTCTTGACGCTTGAGGCTTGGGGTCTTGAGGCTTGGAGACAGGCCTGGGATCTTAATGCTTGAGGCTTGGAGACTGGCCTGGGATCTTGGGTCTTGAGGCTTGGAGACAGGCTTGGGATCTTGAGGCTTGAGGCTTGGAGACAGACTTGGGATCTTGAGGCTTGAGGCTTGGAGACAGGTTGTGGTCTTGATGCTTGGAGACAGACTTGGGATCTTGAGGCTTGAGGCTTGGAGACAGGTTGTGGTCTTGAGGCTTGGAGACAGGCTTGGGGTCTTGAGGCTTGAGGCTTGGAGACAGGCTGTGGTCTTGAGGCTTGGAGACAGGCTGCGGTCTTGAGGCTTGATTTTTGGGGTCTTGAGGCTTGAAGCTTGGGGTCTTGAGGCTTGGAGACAGGCCTGGGATCTTGAGGCTTGGAGACGGGCCTGGGATCTTGAGGCTTGGAGACAGGCCTGGGATCTTAATGCTTGAGGCTTGGAGACTGGCCTGGGATCTTGGGTCTTGAGGCTTGGAGCCAGGCTGGGTTCTTGACGCTTGAGGCTTGGGGTCTTGAGGCTTGGAGACAGGCCTGGGATCTTAATGCTTGAGGCTTGGAGACTGGCCTGGGATCTTGGGTCTTGAGGCTTGGAGACAGGCTTGGGATCTTGAGGCTTGAGGCTTAGAGACAGACTTGGGATCTTAATGCTTGAGGCTTGGAGACTGGCCTGGGATCTTGGGTCTTGAGGCTTGGAGACAGGCTTGGGATCTTGAGGCTTGAGGCTTGGAGACAGACTTGGGATCTTGAGGCTTGAGGCTTGGAGACAGGTTGTGGTCTTGAGGCTTGGAGAAATGTTGTGTTCTTGAGGCTTGGAGACAGGCTTGGGGTCTTGAGGCTTGAGGCTTGGAGACTGGCTTGGGGTCTTGGGTCTTGAGGCTTGGAGCCAGGCTGGGTTCTTGACGCTTGAGGCTTGGGGTCTTGAGGCTTGGAGACAGGCCTGGGATCTTAATGCTTGAGGCTTGGAGACTGGCCTGGGATCTTGGGTCTTGAGGCTTGGAGACAGGCTTGGGATCTTGAGGCTTGAGGCTTGGAGACAGACTTGGGATCTTGAGGCTTGAGGCTTGGAGACAGGTTGTGGTCTTGAGGCTTGGAGACAGACTTGGGATCTTGAGGCTTGAGGCTTGGAGACAGGTTGTGGTCTTGAGGCTTGGAGACAGGCTTGGGGTCTTGAGGCTTGAGGCTTGGAGACAGGCTGTGGTCTTGAGGCTTGGAGACAGGCTGCGGTCTTGAGGCTTGATTTTTGGGGTCTTGAGGCTTGAAGCTTGGGGTCTTGAGGCTTGGAGACAGGCCTGGGATCTTGAGGCTTGGAGACGGGCCTGGGATCTTGAGGCTTGAGGCTTGGAGACAGGCTGGGGATCTTAATGCTTGGAGACAGGCTGTGGTCTTGAGGCTTGAGGCTTGGAGACATACTTGGGGTTGAGGCTTGGATGCAGGCTGTTGTCTTGAGGGTTGAGGCTTGGATATAGGCTTGGAATATTGAGGCTTGAGGCTTGGAAACAGGATTGGGGTCTTGATGCTTGAGGCTTGGAGACAGTCTGTGTTCTTGAGGCTTGAGGTTTGGAGACAGGCTGGGGTCTTGAGGCTTTGAGTCTTGAGGCTGGGAGACAGGCTGGGGTCTCGAGTCTTGAGGCTTGGAGACAGGCTTGGGATCTTGAGGCTTGAGGCGGAGACAGGCTTGGGGTCTTGAGGCTTGATGCTTGGAGACAGGCTGGGGTCTTGAGGCTTTGAGATAGGCTGTGGTCTTGAGGCTTGTGGTCTTGAGGCTTGGAAACAGGCTTAGGGTCTCGAGGCTTGCGACTTGGAGACAGGCTTTGGGTCTTGAGGCTTGAGGCTTGGAGACAGGCCTGGGATCTTGTGTCTTGAGGCTTGGAGACAGGATGGGTTCTTGACGCTTGAGGCTTGGGGTCTTGAGGCTTGGAGACAGGCCTGGGATATTAATGCTGGAGGCTTGGAGACTGGCCTGGGATCTTGGGTCTTGAGGCTTGGAGACAGGCTTGGGATCTTGAGGCTTGAGGCTTGGAGACAGACTTGGGATCTTGAGGCTTGAGGCTTGGAGACAGGTTGTGGTCTTGAGGCTTGGAGACAGGCTTGGGGTCTTGAGGCTTGAGGCTTGGAGACAGGCTGTGGTCTTGAGGCTTGGAGACAGGCTGCGGTCTTGAGGCTTGAAGCTTGGGGTCTTGAGGCTTGGAGACAGGCCTGGGATCTTGAGGCTTGGAGACGGCCCTGGGATCTTGAGGCTTGGAGACAGGCTTGGGATCTTGAGGCTTGAGGCTTGGAGACAGGTTGGGGATCTTAATGCTTGATGCTTGGAGACAGGCTGTGGTCTTGAGGCTTGGAGACATACTTGGGGTTGAGGCTTGGAGGCAGGCTGTTGTCTTGAGGGTTGAGGCTTGGAGATAGGCTTGGAATATTGAGGCTTGAAGCTTGGAGACAGTCTGTGTTCTTGAGGCTTGAGGTTTGGAGACAGGCTGGGGTCTTGAGGCTTGGAGACAGGCTGGGGTCTTGAGGGTTGAGGCTTGGAGACAGGCTTGAAGCTTGGTGACCGGCTGTGTTCTTGTGGCTTGAAGCTTGGAGACAGGCTTTGGTCTTGAGGCTTGGGATCTTGAGGCTTGGAGATAGGCCTGGGATCTTGAAGCTTGAGGCTTGGAGACAGGCTTGGGGTCTTGAGGCTTGAGGCTCGAGACAGACCTGGGATCTTGAGGCTTGGAGACGGGCCTGGGATCTTGAGGCTTGGAGACAGGCCTGGGATCTTAATGCTTGAGGCTTGGAGACTGGCCTGGGATCTTGGGTCTTGAGGCTTGGAGCCAGGCTGGGTTCTTGACGCTTGAGGCTTGGGGTCTTGAGGCTTGGAGACAGGCCTGGGATATTAATGCTGGAGGCTTGGAGACTGGCCTGGGATCTTGGGTCTTGAGGCTTGGAGACAGGCTTGTGATCTTGAGGCTTGAGGCTTGGAGACAGACTTGGGATCTTGAGGCTTGAGGCTTGGAGACAGGTTGTGGTCTTGAGGCTTGGAGACAGGCTTGGGGTCTTGAGGCTTGAGGCTTAGAGAGAGGCTGTGGTCTTGAGGGTTGGAGACAGGCTGCGGTCTTGAGGCTTGAAGCTTGAGGTCTTGAGGCTTGGAGACAGGCCTGGGATCTTGAGGCTTGGAGACGGGCCTGGGATCTTGAGGCTTGGAGACAGGCTTGGGATCTTGAGGCTTGAGGCTTGGAGACAGGTTGGGGATCTTAATGCTTGATGCTTGGAGACAGGCTGCGGTCTTGAGGCTTGATTTTTGGGGTCTTGAGGCTTGAAGCTTGGGGTCTTGAGGCTTGGAGACAGGCCTGGGATCTTGAGGCTTGGAGACGGGCCTGGGATCTTGAGGCTTGGAGACAGGCTTGGGATCTTGAGGCTTGAGGCTTGGAGACAGGCTGGGGATCTTAATGCTTGGAGACAGGCTGTGGTCTTGAGGCTTGAGGCTTGGAGACATACTTGGGGTTGAGGCTTGGATGCAGGCTGTTGTCTTGAGGGTTGAGGCTTGGAGATAGGCTTGGAATATTGAGGCTTGAGGCTTGGAAACAGGATTGGGGTCTTGATGCTTGAGGCTTGGAGACAGTCTGTGTTCTTGAGGCTTGAGGTTTGGAGACAGGCTGGGGTCTTGAGGCTTTGAGTCTTGAGGCTGGGAGACAGGCTGGGGTCTCGAGGCTTGAGGCTTCGAGACAGGCTTGGGATGTTGAGGCTTGAGGCGGAGACAGGCTTGGGGTCTTGAGGCTTGATGCTTGGAGACAGGCTGGGTTCTTGACGCTTGAGGCTTGGGGTCTTGAGGCTTGGAGACAGGCTGGGTTCTTGACGCTTGAGGCTTGGGGTCTTGAGGCTTGGAGACAGGCCTGGGTCTTAATGCTTGAGGCTTGGAGACTGGCCTGGGATCTTGTGTCTTGAGGCTTGGAGACAGGATGGGTTCTTGACGCTTGAGGCTTGGGGTCTTGAGGCTTGGAGAGAGGCCTGGGATATTAATGCTGGAGGCTTGGAGACTGGCCTGGGATCTTGGGTCTTGAGGCTTGGAGACAGGCTTGGGATCTTGACGCTTGAGGCTTGGAGACAGACTTGGGATCTTGAGGCTTGAGGCTTGGAGACAGGTTGTGGTCTTGAGGCTTGGAGACAGGCTTGGGGTCTTGAGGCTTGAGGCTTGGAGACAGGCTGTGGTCTTGAGGGTTGGAGACAGGCTGCGGTCTTGAGGCTTGAAGCTTGGGGTCTTGAGGTTTGGAGACAGGCCTGGGATCTTGAGGCTTGGAGACGGGCCTGGGATCTTGAGGCTTGGAGACAGGCTTGGGATCTTGAGGCTTGAGGCTTGGAGACAGGTTGGGGATCTTAATGCTTGATGCTTGGAGACAGGCTGTGGTCTTGAGGCTTGGAGACATACTTGGGGTTGAGGCTTGGAGGCAGGCTGTTGTCTTGAGGGTTGAGGCTTGGAGATAGGCTTGGAATATTGAGGCTTGAGGCTTGGAGACAGTCTGTGTTCTTGAGGCTTGAGGTTTGGAGACAGGCTGGGGTCTTGAGGCTTGGAGACAGGCTGGGGTCTTGAGGGTTGAGGCTTGGAGACAGGCTTGAAGCTTGGTGACCGGCTGTGTTCTTGTGGCTTGAAGCTTGGAGACAGGCTTTGGTCTTGAGGCTTGGCATCTTGAGGCTTGGAGATAGGCCTGGGATCTTGAAGCTTGAGGCTTGGAGACAGGCTTGGGGTCTTGAGGCTTGAGGCTCGAGACAGACCTGGGATCTTGAGGCTTGGAGACGGGCCTGGGATCTTGAGGCTTGGAGACAGGCCTGGGATCTTAATGCTTGAGGCTTGGAGACTGGCCTGGGATCTTGGGTCTTGAGGCTTGGAGCCAGGCTGGGTTCTTGACGCTTGAGGCTTGGGGTCTTGAGGCTTGGAGACAGGCCTGGGATATTAATGCTGGAGGCTTGGAGACTGGCCTGGGATCTTGGGTCTTGAGGCTTGGAGACAGGCTTGGGATCTTGAGGCTTGAGGCTTGGAGACAGACTTGGGATCTTGAGGCTTGAGGCTTGGAGACAGGTTGTGGTCTTGAGGCTTGGAGACAGGCTTGGGGTCTTGAGGCTTGGAGACAGGCTGTGGTCTTGAGGGTTGGAGACAGGCTGCGGTCTTGAGGCTTGAAGCTTGGGGTCTTGAGGCTTGGAGACAGGCCTGGGATCTTGAGGCTTGGAGACAGGCTTGGGATCTTGAGGCTTGAGGCTTGGAGACAGGTTGGGGATCTTAATGCTTGATGCTTGGAGACAGGCTGTGGTCTTGAGGCTTGGAGACATACTTGGGGTTGAGGCTTGGAGGCAGGCTGTTGTCTTGAGGGTTGAGGCTTGGAGATAGGCTTGGAATATTGAGGCTTGAGGCTTGGAGACAGTCTGTGTTCTTGAGGCTTGAGGTTTGGAGACAGGCTGGGGTCTTGAGGCTTGGAGACAGGCTGGGTTCTTGAGGGTTGAGGCTTGGAGACAGGCTTGAAGCTTGGTGACCGGCTGTGTTCTTGTGGCTTGAAGCTTGGAGACAGGCTTTGGTCTTGAGGCTTGGCATCTTGAGGCTTGGAGATAGGCCTGGGATCTTGAAGCTTGAGGCTTGGAGACAGGCTTGGGGTCTTGAGGCTTGAGGCTCGAGACAGACCTGGGATCTTGAGGCTTGGAGACGGGCCTGGGATCTTGAGGCTTGGAGACAGGCCTGGGATCTTAATGCTTGAGGCTTGGAGACTGGCCTGGGATCTTGGGTCTTGAGGCTTGGAGCCAGGCTGGGTTCTTGACGCTTGAGGCTTGGGGTCTTGAGGCTTGGAGACAGGCCTGGGATATTAATGCTGGAGGCTTGGAGACTGGCCTGGGATCTTGGGTCTTGAGGCTTGGAGACAGGCTTGGGATCTTGAGGCTTGAGGCTTGGAGACAGACTTGGGATCTTGAGGCTTGAGGCTTGGAGACAGGTTGTGGTCTTGAGGCTTGGAGACAGGCTTGGGGTCTTGAGGCTTGGAGACAGGCTGTGGTCTTGAGGCTTGGAGACAGGCTGCGGTCTTGAGGCTTGAAGCTTGGGGTCTTGAGGCTTGGAGACAGGCCTGGGATCTTGAGGCTTGGAGACAGGCTTGGGATCTTGAGGCTTGAGGCTTGGAGACAGGTTGGGGATCTTAATGCTTGATGCTTGGAGACAGGCTGTGGTCTTGAGGCTTGGAGACATACTTGGGGTTGAGGCTTGGAGGCAGGCTGTTGTCTTGAGGGTTGAGGCTTGGAGATAGGCTTGGAATATTGAGGCTTGAGGCTTGGAGACAGTCTGTGTTCTTGAGGCTTGAGGTTTGGAGACAGGCTGGGGTCTTGAGGCTTGGAGACAGGCTGGGTTCTTGAGGGTTGAGGCTTGGAGACAGGCTTGAAGCTTGGTGACCGGCTGTGTTCTTGTGGCTTGAAGCTTGGAGACAGGCTTTGGTCTTGAGGCTTGGGATCTTGAGGTTTGGAGATAGGCCTGGGATCTTGAAGCTTGAGGCTTGGAGACAGGCTTGGGGTCTTGAGGCTTGGAGACAGGCTTGGGGTCTTGAGGCTTGGAGACAGGCTTGGGGTCTTGAGGCTTGAGGCTCGAGACAGACCTGGGATCTTGAGGCTTGGAGACGTGCCTGGGATCTTGAGGCTTGGAGACAGGCCTGGGATCTTAATGCTTGAGGCTTGGAGACTGGCCTGGGATCTTGGGTCTTGAGGCTTGGAGCCAGGCTGGGTTCTTGACGCTTGAGGCTTGGGGTCTTGAGGCTTGGAGACAGGCCTGGGATCTTAATGCTTGAGACTTGGAGACTGGCCTGGGATGTTGGGTCTTGAGGCTTGGAGACAGGCTTGGGATCTTGAGGCTTGAGGCTTGGAGACAGACTTGGGATCTTGAGGCTTGAGGCTTGGAGACAGGTTGTGGTCTTGAGGCTTGGAGACAGACTTGGGATCTTGAGGCTTGAGGCTTGGAGACAGGTTGTGGTCTTGAGGCTTGGAGACAGGCTTGGGGTCTTGAGGCTTGAGGCGTGGAGACAGGCTGTGGTCTTGAGTCTTGGAGACAGGCTGCGGTCTTGAGGCTTGATTTTTGGGGTCTTGAGGCTTGAAGCTTGGGGTCTTGAGGCTTGGAGACAGGCCTGGGATCTGGAGGCTTGGAGACGGGCCTGGGATCTTGAGGCTTGGAGACGGGCCTGGGATCTTGAGGCTTGGAGACAGGCTTGGGATCTTGAGGCTTGAGGCTTGGAGACAGGCTGGGGATCTTAATGCTTGATGCTTGGAGACAGGCTGTGGTCTTGAGGCTTGAGGCTTGGAGACATACTTGGGGTTGAGGCTTGGAGGCAGGCTGTTGTCTTGAGGGTTGAGGCTTGGAGATAGGCTTGGAATATTGAGGCTTGAGGCTTGGAAACAGGATTGGGGTCTTGATGCTTGAGGCTTGGAGACAGTCTGTGTTCTTGAGGCTTGAGGTTTGGAGACAGGCTGGGGTCTTGAGGCTTTGAGTCTTGAGGCTGGGAGACAGGCTGGGGTCTCGAGGCTTGAGGCTTGGAGACAGGCTTGGGATGTTGAGGCTTGAGGCGGAGACAGGCTTGGGGTCTTGAGGCTTGATGCTTGGAGACAGGCTGGGGTCTTGAGGCTTTGAGATAGGCTGTGGTCTTGAGGCTTGTGGTCTTGAGGCTTGGAAACAGGCTTAGGGTCTCGAGGCTTGCGACTTGGAGACAGGCTTTGGGTCTTGAGGCTTGGAGACAGGCTGTGGTCTTGAGGCTTGGAGACAGGCCTGGGATATTGAGGTTTGGAGACATGCCTGGGGTCTTGAGGCTTAAGGCTTGGAGACAGGCTTGGGGTCTTGAGGCTT
The DNA here is from genome assembly GCF_963921235.1 of Mobula hypostoma. Lineage (NCBI taxonomy): Eukaryota > Metazoa > Chordata > Chondrichthyes > Myliobatiformes > Myliobatidae > Mobula > Mobula hypostoma. The sequence continues at coordinate 113,876,873 of NC_086099.1, read as the reverse complement.
GGAGACAGGCTGTGTTCTTGAGGTTTGGAGACAGGCTTGGGGTCTTGAGGCTTGAGGCTTCGAGACAGGCTTGGGTTCTTGAGGCTTGGAGACAGGCTGGCGTCTTGAGGCTTGAGGCTTGGAGTCTAGAGGTGTGGAGACAGGCCTGGGATCTTGAGACTTGAGGCTTGGAGACAGGCTGTTGTCTTGAGGCTTGGAGACAGGCTTGGGATCTTGAGGCTTGAGGCTTGGAGACAGGCTGTGTTCTTGAGTCTTGAGGCTTGGAGACAGGCTGGGTTCTTGACGCTTGAGGCTTGGGGTCTTGAGGCTTGGAGACAGGCCTGGGATCTTAATGCTTGAGGCTTGGAGACTGGCCTGGGGTCTTGAGGCTTGGAGACAGGCTGTGGTCTTGAGGCTTGGAGACGGGTTGTGGTCTTGAGGCTTGGAGACAGACTTGGAATATTGAGGCTTGAGGCTTGGAAACAGGCTTGGGGTCTTGAGGCTTGACGCTTGGAGAAGGGCTGTGGCCTTGAGGCTTGAGGCTTGGAGACAGGCTGGGGTCTTGAGTCTTGAGGCTTGGAGACAGGCCTGGGATTATGAGGCTTGAGGCTTGGAGACAGGCTTGGGGTCTAGAGACGAGGCTTGGAGACAGGCTGTGGTCTTGAGGCTTGTAAACAGGCTGCGGTCTTGAGGCTTGGAGTCTAGAGGCGTGGAGACAGGCCTGGGATCTTGAGACTTGAGGCTTGGAGACAGGCTGTGGTCTTGAGGCTTGGAGACAGACTTGGGAACTTGAGGCTTGAGGCTTGGAGACAGGCTTGGGATCTTGAGGATTGAGGCTTGGAGACAGGCTGGGTTCTTGACGCTTGAGGCTTGGGGACAGGCCTGGGTCTTAATGCTTGAGGCTTGGAGACAGGCTTGGGATCTTGAGGCTTGGAGACAGGCTGGGTTCTTGACGCTTGAGGCTTGGGGTCTTGAGGCTTGGAGACAGGCCTGGGTCTTAATGCTTGAGGCTTGGAGACTGGCCTGGGATCTTGTGTCTTGAGGCTTGGAGACAGGATGGGTTCTTGACGCTTGAGGCTTGGGGTCTTGAGGCTTGGAGACAGGCCTGGGATATTAATGCTGGAGGCTTGGAGACTGGCCTGGGATCTTGGGTCTTGAGGCTTGGAGACAGGCTTGGGATCTTGAGACTTGAGGCTTGGAGACAGACTTGGGATCTTGAGGCTTGAGGCTTGGAGACAGGTTGTGGTCTTGAGGCTTGGAGACAGGCTTGGGGTCTTGAGGCTTGATGCTTGGAGACAGGCTGTGGTCTTGAGGGTTGGAGACAGGCTGCGGTCTTGAGGCTTGAAGCTTGGGGTCTTGAGGCTTGGAGACAGGCCTGGGATCTTGAGGCTTGGAGACGGGCCTGGGATCTTGAGGCTTGGAGACAGGCTTGGGATCTTGAGGCTTGAGGCTTGGAGACAGGTTGGGGATCTTAATGCTTGATGCTTGGAGACAGGCTGTGGTCTTGAGGCTTGGAGACATACTTGGGGTTGAGGCTTGGAGGCAGGCTGTTGTCTTGAGGGTTGAGGCTTGGAGATAGGCTTGGAATATTGAGGCTTGAGGCTTGGAGACAGTCTGTGTTCTTGAGGCTTGAGGTTTGGAGACAGGCTGGGGTCTTGAGGCTTGGAGACAGGCCTGGGTCTTAATGCTTGAGGCTTGGAGACTGGCCTGGGATCTTGTGTCTTGAGGCTTGGAGACAGGATGGGTTCTTGACGCTTGAGGCTTGGGGTCTTGAGGCTTGGAGACAGGCCTGGGATATTAATGCTGGAGGCTTGGAGACTGGCCTGGGATCTTGGGTCTTGAGGCTTGGAGACAGGCTTGGGATCTTGAGGCTTGAGGCTTGGAGACAGACTTGGGATCTTGAGGCTTGAGGCTTGGAGACAGGTTGTGGTCTTGAGGCTTGGAGACAGGCTTGGGGTCTTGAGGCTTGATGCTTGGAGACAGGCTGTGGTCTTGAGGGTTGGAGACAGGCTGCGGTCTTGAGGCTTGAAGCTTGGGGTCTTGAGGCTTGGAGACAGGCCTGGGATCTTGAGGCTTGGAGACGGGCCTGGGATCTTGAGGCTTGGAGACAGGCTTGGGATCTTGAGGCTTGAGGCTTGGAGACAGGTTGGGGATCTTAATGCTTGATGCTTGGAGACAGGTTGTGGTCTTGAGGCTTGGAGACATACTTGGGGTTGAGGCTTGGAGGCAGGCTGTTGTCTTGAGGGTTGAGGCTTGGAGATAGGCTTGGAATATTGAGGCTTGAGGCTTGGAGACAGTCTGTGTTCTTGAGGCTTGAGGTTTGGAGACAGGCTGAGGTCTTGAGGCTTGGAGACAGGCTGGGGTCTTGAGGGTTGAGGCTTGGAGACAGGCTTGAAGCTTGGTGACCGGCTGTGTTCTTGTGGCTTGAAGCTTGGAGACAGGCTTTGGTCTTGAGGCTTGGGATCTTGAGGCTTGGAGACAGGCTTGGGGTCTTGAGGCTTGAGGCTCGAGACAGACCTGGGATCTTGAGGCTTGGAGACAGTCCTGGGATCTTGAGGCTTGAGGCTTTGAGACAGGCTTGGGGTCTTGAGGCTTGGAGACAGGCCTGGGATCTTGAGGCTTGGAGACAGGCCTGGGATATTGAGGTTTGGAGACATGCCTGGGGTCTTGAGGCTTGAGGCTTGGAGACAGGCTTGGGGTCTTGAGGCTTGGAGACAGGCTGTGTTCTTGAGGCTTGGAGAAATGTTGTGTTCTTGAGGCTTGGAGGCAGGCTTGGGGTCTTGAGGCTTGAGGCTTGGAGACTGGCTTGGGGTCTTGAGGCTTCGAGACAGGCTTGGGTTCTTGAGGCTTGGAGACAGGCTGGCGTCTTGAGGCTTGGAGACAGGCTTGGGATCTTGAGGCTTGAGGGTTGGAGACAGGCTGGGTTCTTGACGCTTGAGGCTTGGGGTCTTGAGGCTTGGAGACAGGCCTGGGATCTTAATGCTTGAGGCTTGGAGACTGGCCTGGGATCTTGGGTCTTGAGGCTTGGAGACAGGCTTGGGATCTTGGGTCTTGAGGCTTGGAGACAGGCTTGGGATCTTGAGGCTTGAGGCTTGGAGACAGACTTGGGATCTTGAGGCTTGAGGCTTGGAGACAGGTTGTGGTCTTGATGCTTGGAGACAGACTTGGGATCTTGAGGCTTGAGGCTTGGAGACAGGCCTGGGATCTTAATGCTTGAGGCTTGGAGACTGGCCTGGGATCTTGGGTCTTGAGACTTGGAGACAGGCTTGGGATCTTGAGGCTTGAGGCTTGGAGACTGGCTTGGGGTCTTGAGGCTTCGAGACAGGCTTGGGTTCTTGAGGCTTGGAGACAGGCTGTGGTCTTGAGGCTTGGAGACAGGCTGCGGTCTTGAGGCTTGATTTTTGGGGTCTTGAGGCTTGATTTTTGGGGTCTTGAGGCTTGAAGCTTGGGGTCTTGAGGCTTGGAGACGGGCCTGGGATCTTGAGGCTTGGAGACGGGCCTGGGATCTTGAGGCTTGGAGACAGGCCTGGGATCTTAATGCTTGAGGCTTGGAGACTGGCCTGGGATCTTGGGTCTTGAGGCTTGGAGCCAGGCTGGGTTCTTGACGCTTGAGGCTTGGGGTCTTGAGGCTTGGAGACAGGCCTGGGATCTTAATGCTTGAGGCTTGGAGACTGGCCTGGGATCTTGGGTCTTGAGGCTTGGAGACAGGCTTGGGATCTTGAGGCTTGGAGACAGACTTGGGATCTTGAGGCTTGAGGCTTGGAGACAGGTTGTGGTCTTGAGGCTTGGAGACAGACTTGGGATCTTGAGGCTTGAGGCTTGGAGACAGGTTGTGGTCTTGAGGCTTGGAGACAGGCTTGGGGTCTTGAGGCTTGATTTTTGGGGTCTTGAGGCTTGAAGCTTGGGGTCTTGAGGCTTGGAGACAGGCCTGGGATCTTGAGGCTTGGAGACGGGCCTGGGATCTTGAGGCTTGGAGACAGGCTTGGGATCTTGAGGCTTGAGGCTTGGAGACAGGCTGGGGATCTTAATGCTTGGAGACAGGCTGTGGTCTTGAGGCTTGAGGCTTGGAGACATACTTGGGGTTGAGGCTTGGATGCAGGCTGTTGTCTTGAGGGTTGAGGCTTGGAGATAGGCTTGGAATATTGAGGCTTGAGGCTTGGAAACAGGATTGGGGTCTTGATGCTTGAGGCTTGGAGACAGTCTGTGTTCTTGAGGCTTGAGGTTTGGAGACAGGCTGCGGTCTTGAGGCTTTGAGTCTTGAGGCTGGGAGACAGGCTGGGGTCTCGAGGCTTGAGGCTTGGAGACAGGCTTGGGATCTTGAGGCTTGAGGCGGAGACAGGCTTGGGGTCTTGAGGCTTGATGCTTGAAGACAGGCTGGGGTCTTGAGGCTTTGAGATAGGCTGTGGTCTTGAGGCTTGGAAACAGGCTTAGGGTCTCGAGGCTTGCGACTTGGAGACAGGCTTTGGGTCTTGAGGCTTGAGGCTTGGAGACAGGCTGTGGTCTTGAGGCTTGGAGACAGGCCTGGGATATTGAGGTTTGGAGACATGCCTGGGGTCTTGAGGCTTGAGGCTTGGAGACAGGCTTGGGGTCTTGAGGCTTGGAGACAGGCTGTGTTCTTGAGGTTTGGAGACAGGCTTGGGGTCTTGAGGCTTGAGGCTTCGAGACAGGCTTGGGTTCTTGAGGCTTGGAGACAGGCTGGCGTCTTGAGGCTTGGAGTCTAGAGGCATGGAGACAGGCCTGGGATCTTGAGACTTGAGGCTTGGAGACAGGCTGTTGTCTTGAGGCTTGGAGACAGGCTTGGGATCTTGAGGCTTGAGGCTTGGAGACAGGCTGTGTTCTTGAGTCTTGAGGCTTGGAGACAGGCTGGGTTCTTGACGCTTGAGGCTTGGGGTCTTGAGGCTTGGAGACAGGCCTGGGATCTTAATGCTTGAGGCTTGGAGACTGGCCTGGGGTCTTGAGGCTTGGAGACAGGCTGTGGTCTTGAGGCTTGGAGACGGGTTGTGGTCTTGAGGCTTGGAGACAGACTTGGAATATTGAGGCTTGAGGCTTGGAAACAGGCTTGGGGTCTTGAGGCTTGGAGACAGGCTGGGTTCTTGACGCTTGAGGCTTGGGGTCTTGAGGCTTGGAGACAGGCCTGGGTCTTAATGCTTGAGGCTTGGAGACTGGCCTGGGATCTTGTGTCTTGAGGCTTGGAGACAGGATGGGTTCTTGACGCTTGAGGCTTGGGGTCTTGAGGCTTGGAGACAGGCCTGGGATATTAATGCTGGAGGCTTGGAGACTGGCCTGGGATCTTGGGTCTTGAGGCTTGGAGACAGGCTTGGGATCTTGAGGCTTGAGGCTTGGAGACAGACTTGGGATCTTGAGGCTTGAGGCTTGGAGACAGGTTGTGGTCTTGAGGCTTGGAGACAGGCTTGGGGTCTTGAGGCTTGAGGCTTGGAGACAGGCTGTGGTCTTGAGGGTTGGAGACAGGCTGCGGTCTTGAGGCTTGAAGCTTGGGGTCTTGAGGCTTGGAGACAGGCCTGGGATCTTGAGGCTTGGAGACGGGCCTGGGATCTTGAGGCTTGGAGACAGGCTTGGGATCTTGAGGCTTGAGGCTTGGAGACAGGTTGGGGATCTTAATGCTTGATGCTTGGAGACAGGCTGTGGTCTTGAGGCTTGGAGACATACTTGGGGTTGAGGCTTGGAGGCAGGCTGTTGTCTTGAGGGTTGAGGCTTGGAGATAGGCTTGGAATATTGAGGCTTGAGGCTTGGAGACAGTCTGTGTTCTTGAGGCTTGGAGACAGGCTGGGGTCTTGAGGCTTGGAGACAGGCTGGGGTCTTGAGGGTTGAGGCTTGGAGACAGGCTTGAAGCTTGGTGACCGGCTGTGTTCTTGTGGCTTGAAGCTTGGAGACAGGCTTTGGTCTTGAGGCTTGGCATCTTGAGGCTTGGAGATAGGCCTGGGATCTTGAAGCTTGAGGCTTCGAGTCAGACTTGTGATCTTGAGGCTTGGAGACAGTCCTGGGATCTTGAGGCTTGAGGCTTGGAGACAGGCTTGGGGTCTTGAGGCTTGGAGACAGGCCTGGGATCTTAATGCTTGAGGCTTGGAGACTGGCCTGGGATCTTGGGTCTTGAGGCTTGGAGACAGGCTTGGGATCTTGAGGCTTGAGGCTTGGAGACAGGCTTGGGGTCTTGAGGCTTGGAGACAGGCCTGGGATATTAATGCTGGAGGCTTGGAGACTGGCCTGGGATCTTGGGTCTTGAGGCTTGGAGACAGGCTTGGGGTCTTGAGGCTTGAGGCTTGGAGACAGACTTGGGATCTTGAGGCTTGAGGCTTGGAGACAGGTTGTGGTCTTGAGGCTTGGAGACAGGCTTGGGGTCTTGAGGCTTGGAGACAGGCTCTGGTCTTGAGGCTTGGAGACAGGCTGCGGTCTTGAGGCTTGAAGCTTGTGGTCTTGCGGCTTGGAGACAGGCCTGGGATCTTAATGCTTGATGCTTGGAGACAGGCCTGGGATCTTGAGTCTTGAGGCTTGGAGACAGGCTTGGGATCTTGAGGCTTGAGGCTTGGAGACAGGTTGGGGATCTTAATGCTTGATGCTTGGAGACAGGCTGTGGTCTTGAGGCTTGGAGACATACTTGGGGTTGAGGCTTGGAGGCAGGCTGTTGTCTTGAGGGTTGAGGCTTGGAGATAGGCTTGGAATATTGAGGCTTGAGGCTTGGAGACAGTCTGTGTTCTTGAGGCTTGAGGTTTGGAGACAGGCTGGGGTCTTGAGGCTTGGAGACAGGCTGGGTTCTTGAGGGTTGAGGCTTGGAGACAGGCTTGAAGCTTGGTGACCGGCTGTGTTCTTGTGGCTTGAAGCTTGGAGACAGGCTTTGGTCTTGAGGCTTGGGATCTTGAGGTTTGGAGATAGGCCTGGGATCTTGAAGCTTGAGGCTTGGAGACAGGCTTGGGGTCTTGAGGCTTGGAGACAGGCTTGGGGTCTTGAGGCTTGGAGACAGGCTTGGGGTCTTGAGGCTTGAGGCTCGAGACAGACCTGGGATCTTGAGGCTTGGAGACGTGCCTGGGATCTTGAGGCTTGGAGACAGGCCTGGGATCTTAATGCTTGAGGCTTGGAGACTGGCCTGGGATCTTGGGTCTTGAGGCTTGGAGCCAGGCTGGGTTCTTGACGCTTGAGGCTTGGGGTCTTGAGGCTTGGAGACAGGCCTGGGATCTTAATGCTTGAGACTTGGAGACTGGCCTGGGATGTTGGGTCTTGAGGCTTGGAGACAGGCTTGGGATCTTGAGGCTTGAGGCTTGGAGACAGACTTGGGATCTTGAGGCTTGAGGCTTGGAGACAGGTTGTGGTCTTGAGGCTTGGAGACAGACTTGGGATCTTGAGGCTTGAGGCTTGGAGACAGGTTGTGGTCTTGAGGCTTGGAGACAGGCTTGGGGTCTTGAGGCTTGAGGCGTGGAGACAGGCTGTGGTCTTGAGTCTTGGAGACAGGCTGCGGTCTTGAGGCTTGATTTTTGGGGTCTTGAGGCTTGAAGCTTGGGGTCTTGAGGCTTGGAGACAGGCCTGGGATCTGGAGGCTTGGAGACGGGCCTGGGATCTTGAGGCTTGGAGACGGGCCTGGGATCTTGAGGCTTGGAGACAGGCTTGGGATCTTGAGGCTTGAGGCTTGGAGACAGGCTGGGGATCTTAATGCTTGATGCTTGGAGACAGGCTGTGGTCTTGAGGCTTGAGGCTTGGAGACATACTTGGGGTTGAGGCTTGGAGGCAGGCTGTTGTCTTGAGGGTTGAGGCTTGGAGATAGGCTTGGAATATTGAGGCTTGAGGCTTGGAAACAGGATTGGGGTCTTGATGCTTGAGGCTTGGAGACAGTCTGTGTTCTTGAGGCTTGAGGTTTGGAGACAGGCTGGGGTCTTGAGGCTTTGAGTCTTGAGGCTGGGAGACAGGCTGGGGTCTCGAGGCTTGAGGCTTGGAGACAGGCTTGGGATGTTGAGGCTTGAGGCGGAGACAGGCTTGGGGTCTTGAGGCTTGATGCCTGGAGACAGGCTGGGGTCTTGAGGCTTTGAGATAGGCTGTGGTCTTGAGGCTTGTGGTCTTGAGGCTTGGAAACAGGCTTAGGGTCTCGAGGCTTGCGACTTGGAGACAGGCTTTGGGTCTTGAGGCTTGGAGACAGGCTGTGGTCTTGAGGCTTGGAGACAGGCCTGGGATATTGAGGTTTGGAGACATGCCTGGGGTCTTGAGGCTTAAGGCTTGGAGACAGGCTTGGGGTCTTGAGGCTTGGAGACAGGCTGTGTTCTTGAGGTTTGGAGACAGGCTTGGGGTCTTGAGGCTTGAGGCTTCGAGACAGGCTTGGGTTCTTGAGGCTTGGAGACAGGCTGGCGTCTTGAGGCTTGAGGCTTGGAGTCTAGAGGTGTGGAGACAGGCCTGGGATCTTGAGACTTGAGGCTTGGAGACAGGCTGTTGTCTTGAGGCTTGGAGACAGGCTTGGGATCTTGAGGCTTGAGGCTTGGAGACAGGCTGTGTTCTTGAGTCTTGAGGCTTGGAGACAGGCTGGGTTCTTGACGCTTGAGGCTTGGGGTCTTGAGGCTTGGAGACAGGCCTGGGATCTTAATGCTTGAGGCTTGGAGACTGGCCTGGGGTCTTGAGGCTTGGAGACAGGCTGTGGTCTTGAGGCTTGGAGACGGGTTGTGGTCTTGAGGCTTGGAGACAGACTTGGAATATTGAGGCTTGAGGCTTGGAAACAGGCTTGGGGTCTTGAGGCTTGACGCTTGGAGAAGGGCTGTGGCCTTGAGGCTTGAGGCTTGGAGACAGGCTGGGGTCTTGAGTCTTGAGGCTTGGAGACAGGCCTGGGATTATGAGGCTTGAGGCTTGGAGACAGGCTTGGGGTCTAGAGACGAGGCTTGGAGACAGGCTGTGGTCTTGAGGCTTGTAAACAGGCTGCGGTCTTGAGGCTTGGAGTCTAGAGGCGTGGAGACAGGCCTGGGATCTTGAGACTTGAGGCTTGGAGACAGGCTGTGGTCTTGAGGCTTGGAGACAGACTTGGGAACTTGAGGCTTGAGGCTTGGAGACAGGCTTGGGATCTTGAGGATTGAGGCTTGGAGACAGGCTGGGTTCTTGACGCTTGAGGCTTGGGGACAGGCCTGGGTCTTAATGCTTGAGGCTTGGAGACAGGCTTGGGATCTTGAGGCTTGGAGACAGGCTGGGTTCTTGACGCTTGAGGCTTGGGGTCTTGAGGCTTGGAGACAGGCCTGGGTCTTAATGCTTGAGGCTTGGAGACTGGCCTGGGATCTTGTGTCTTGAGGCTTGGAGACAGGATGGGTTCTTGACGCTTGAGGCTTGGGGTCTTGAGGCTTGGAGACAGGCCTGGGATATTAATGCTGGAGGCTTGGAGACTGGCCTGGGATCTTGGGTCTTGAGGCTTGGAGACAGGCTTGGGATCTTGAGACTTGAGGCTTGGAGACAGACTTGGGATCTTGAGGCTTGAGGCTTGGAGACAGGTTGTGGTCTTGAGGCTTGGAGACAGGCTTGGGGTCTTGAGGCTTGATGCTTGGAGACAGGCTGTGGTCTTGAGGGTTGGAGACAGGCTGCGGTCTTGAGGCTTGAAGCTTGGGGTCTTGAGGCTTGGAGACAGGCCTGGGATCTTGAGGCTTGGAGACGGGCCTGGGATCTTGAGGCTTGGAGACAGGCTTGGGATCTTGAGGCTTGAGGCTTGGAGACAGGTTGGGGATCTTAATGCTTGATGCTTGGAGACAGGCTGTGGTCTTGAGGCTTGGAGACATACTTGGGGTTGAGGCTTGGAGGCAGGCTGTTGTCTTGAGGGTTGAGGCTTGGAGATAGGCTTGGAATATTGAGGCTTGAGGCTTGGAGACAGTCTGTGTTCTTGAGGCTTGAGGTTTGGAGACAGGCTGGGGTCTTGAGGCTTGGAGACAGGCCTGGGTCTTAATGCTTGAGGCTTGGAGACTGGCCTGGGATCTTGTGTCTTGAGGCTTGGAGACAGGATGGGTTCTTGACGCTTGAGGCTTGGGGTCTTGAGGCTTGGAGACAGGCCTGGGATATTAATGCTGGAGGCTTGGAGACTGGCCTGGGATCTTGGGTCTTGAGGCTTGGAGACAGGCTTGGGATCTTGAGGCTTGAGGCTTGGAGACAGACTTGGGATCTTGAGGCTTGAGGCTTGGAGACAGGTTGTGGTCTTGAGGCTTGGAGACAGGCTTGGGGTCTTGAGGCTTGATGCTTGGAGACAGGCTGTGGTCTTGAGGGTTGGAGACAGGCTGCGGTCTTGAGGCTTGAAGCTTGGGGTCTTGAGGCTTGGAGACAGGCCTGGGATCTTGAGGCTTGGAGACGGGCCTGGGATCTTGAGGCTTGGAGACAGGCTTGGGATCTTGAGGCTTGAGGCTTGGAGACAGGTTGGGGATCTTAATGCTTGATGCTTGGAGACAGGTTGTGGTCTTGAGGCTTGGAGACATACTTGGGGTTGAGGCTTGGAGGCAGGCTGTTGTCTTGAGGGTTGAGGCTTGGAGATAGGCTTGGAATATTGAGGCTTGAGGCTTGGAGACAGTCTGTGTTCTTGAGGCTTGAGGTTTGGAGACAGGCTGAGGTCTTGAGGCTTGGAGACAGGCTGGGGTCTTGAGGGTTGAGGCTTGGAGACAGGCTTGAAGCTTGGTGACCGGCTGTGTTCTTGTGGCTTGAAGCTTGGAGACAGGCTTTGGTCTTGAGGCTTGGGATCTTGAGGCTTGGAGACAGGCTTGGGGTCTTGAGGCTTGAGGCTCGAGACAGACCTGGGATCTTGAGGCTTGGAGACAGTCCTGGGATCTTGAGGCTTGAGGCTTTGAGACAGGCTTGGGGTCTTGAGGCTTGGAGACAGGCCTGGGATCTTGAGGCTTGGAGACAGGCCTGGGATATTGAGGTTTGGAGACATGCCTGGGGTCTTGAGGCTTGAGGCTTGGAGACAGGCTTGGGGTCTTGAGGCTTGGAGACAGGCTGTGTTCTTGAGGCTTGGAGAAATGTTGTGTTCTTGAGGCTTGGAGGCAGGCTTGGGGTCTTGAGGCTTGAGGCTTGGAGACTGGCTTGGGGTCTTGAGGCTTCGAGACAGGCTTGGGTTCTTGAGGCTTGGAGACAGGCTGGCGTCTTGAGGCTTGGAGACAGGCTTGGGATCTTGAGGCTTGAGGGTTGGAGACAGGCTGGGTTCTTGACGCTTGAGGCTTGGGGTCTTGAGGCTTGGAGACAGGCCTGGGATCTTAATGCTTGAGGCTTGGAGACTGGCCTGGGATCTTGGGTCTTGAGGCTTGGAGACAGGCTTGGGATCTTGGGTCTTGAGGCTTGGAGACAGGCTTGGGATCTTGAGGCTTGAGGCTTGGAGACAGACTTGGGATCTTGAGGCTTGAGGCTTGGAGACAGGTTGTGGTCTTGATGCTTGGAGACAGACTTGGGATCTTGAGGCTTGAGGCTTGGAGACAGGCCTGGGATCTTAATGCTTGAGGCTTGGAGACTGGCCTGGGATCTTGGGTCTTGAGACTTGGAGACAGGCTTGGGATCTTGAGGCTTGAGGCTTGGAGACTGGCTTGGGGTCTTGAGGCTTCGAGACAGGCTTGGGTTCTTGAGGCTTGGAGACAGGCTGTGGTCTTGAGGCTTGGAGACAGGCTGCGGTCTTGAGGCTTGATTTTTGGGGTCTTGAGGCTTGATTTTTGGGGTCTTGAGGCTTGAAGCTTGGGGTCTTGAGGCTTGGAGACGGGCCTGGGATCTTGAGGCTTGGAGACGGGCCTGGGATCTTGAGGCTTGGAGACAGGCCTGGGATCTTAATGCTTGAGGCTTGGAGACTGGCCTGGGATCTTGGGTCTTGAGGCTTGGAGCCAGGCTGGGTTCTTGACGCTTGAGGCTTGGGGTCTTGAGGCTTGGAGACAGGCCTGGGATCTTAATGCTTGAGGCTTGGAGACTGGCCTGGGATCATGGGTCTTGAGGCTTGGAGACAGGCTTGGGATCTTGAGGCTTGGAGACAGACTTGGGATCTTGAGGCTTGAGGCTTGGAGACAGGTTGTGGTCTTGAGGCTTGGAGACAGACTTGGGATCTTGAGGCTTGAGGCTTGGAGACAGGTTGTGGTCTTGAGGCTTGGAGACAGACTTGGGATCTTGAGGCTTGAGGCTTGGAGACAGGTTGTGGTCTTGAGGCTTGGAGACAGGCTTGGGGTCTTGAGGCTTGATTTTTGGGGTCTTGAGGCTTGAAGCTTGGGGTCTTGAGGCTTGGAGACAGGCCTGGGATCTTGAGGCTTGGAGACGGGCCTGGGATCTTGAGGCTTGGAGACAGGCTTGGGATCTTGAGGCTTGAGGCTTGGAGACAGGCTGGGGATCTTAATGCTTGGAGACAGGCTGTGGTCTTGAGGCTTGAGGCTTGGAGACATACTTGGGGTTGAGGCTTGGATGCAGGCTGTTGTCTTGAGGGTTGAGGCTTGGAGATAGGCTTGGAATATTGAGGCTTGAGGCTTGGAAACAGGATTGGGGTCTTGATGCTTGAGGCTTGGAGACAGTCTGTGTTCTTGAGGCTTGAGGTTTGGAGACAGGCTGCGGTCTTGAGGCTTTGAGTCTTGAGGCTGGGAGACAGGCTGGGGTCTCGAGGCTTGAGGCTTGGAGACAGGCTTGGGATCTTGAGGCTTGAGGCGGAGACAGGCTTGGGGTCTTGAGGCTTGATGCTTGAAGACAGGCTGGGGTCTTGAGGCTTTGAGATAGGCTGTGGTCTTGAGGCTTGGAAACAGGCTTAGGGTCTCGAGGCTTGCGACTTGGAGACAGGCTTTGGGTCTTGAGGCTTGAGGCTTGGAGACAGGCTGTGGTCTTGAGGCTTGGAGACAGGCCTGGGATATTGAGGTTTGGAGACATGCCTGGGGTCTTGAGGCTTGAGGCTTGGAGACAGGCTTGGGGTCTTGAGGCTTGGAGACAGGCTGTGTTCTTGAGGTTTGGAGACAGGCTTGGGGTCTTGAGGCTTGAGGCTTCGAGACAGGCTTGGGTTCTTGAGGCTTGGAGACAGGCTGGCGTCTTGAGGCTTGGAGTCTAGAGGCATGGAGACAGGCCTGGGATCTTGAGACTTGAGGCTTGGAGACAGGCTGTTGTCTTGAGGCTTGGAGACAGGCTTGGGATCTTGAGGCTTGAGGCTTGGAGACAGGCTGTGTTCTTGAGTCTTGAGGCTTGGAGACAGGCTGGGTTCTTGACGCTTGAGGCTTGGGGTCTTGAGGCTTGGAGACAGGCCTGGGATCTTAATGCTTGAGGCTTGGAGACTGGCCTGGGGTCTTGAGGCTTGGAGACAGGCTGTGGTCTTGAGGCTTGGAGACGGGTTGTGGTCTTGAGGCTTGGAGACAGACTTGGAATATTGAGGCTTGAGGCTTGGAAACAGGCTTGGGGTCTTGAGGCTTGGAGACAGGCTGGGTTCTTGACGCTTGAGGCTTGGGGTCTTGAGGCTTGGAGACAGGCCTGGGTCTTAATGCTTGAGGCTTGGAGACTGGCCTGGGATCTTGTGTCTTGAGGCTTGGAGACAGGATGGGTTCTTGACGCTTGAGGCTTGGGGTCTTGAGGCTTGGAGACAGGCCTGGGATATTAATGCTGGAGGCTTGGAGACTGGCCTGGGATCTTGGGTCTTGAGGCTTGGAGACAGGCTTGGGATCTTGAGGCTTGAGGCTTGGAGACATACTTGGGGTCTCGAGGCTTGAGGCTTGGAGACAGACTTGGGGTCTTGAGGCTTGATGCTTGGAGACAGGCTGTGGTCTTGAGGGTTGGAGACAGGCTGCGGTCTTGAGGCTTGAAGCTTGGGGTCTTGAGGCTTGGAGACAGGCCTGGGATCTTGAGGCTTGGAGACGGGCCTGGGATCTTGAGGCTTGGAGACAGGCTTGGGATCTTGAGGCTTGGAGACAGGTTGGGGATCTTAATGCTTGATGCTTGGAGACAGGCTGTGGTCTTGAGGCTTGGAGACATACTTGGGGTTGAGGCTTGGAGGCAGGCTGTTGTCTTGAGGGTTGAGGCTTGGAGATAGGCTTGGAATATTGAGGCTTGAGGCTTGGAGACAGTCTGTGTTCTTGAGGCTTGAGGTTTGGAGACAGGCTGGGGTCTTGAGGGTTGAGGCTTGGAGACAGGCTTGAAGCTTGGTGACCGGCTGTGTTCTTGTGGCTTGAAGCTTGGAGACAGGCTTTGGTCTTGAGGCTTGGGATCTTGAGGCTTGGAGACAGGCTTGGGGTCTTGAGGCTTGAGGCTCGAGACAGACCTGGGATCTTGAGGCTTGGAGACAGTCCTGGGATCTTGAGGCTTGAGGCTTTGAGACAGGCTTGGGGTCTTGAGGCTTGGAGACAGGCCTGGGATCTTGAGGCTTGGAGACAGGCCTGGGATATTGAGGTTTGGAGACATGCCTGGGGTCTTGAGGCTTGAGGCTTGGAGACAGGCTTGGGGTCTTGAGGCTTGGAGACAGGCTGTGTTCTTGAGGCTTGGAGAAATGTTGTGTTCTTGAGGCTTGGAGACAGGCTTGGGGTCTTGAGGCTTGAGGCTTGGAGACTGGCTTGGGGTCTTGAGGCTTCGAGACAGGCTTGGGTTCTTGAGGCTTGGAGACAGGCTGGCGTCTTGAGGCTTGGAGACAGGCTTGGGATCTTGAGGCTTGAGGGTTGGAGACAGGCTGGGTTCTTGACGCTTGAGGCTTGGGGTCTTGAGGCTTGGAGACAGGCCTGGGATCTTAATGCTTGAGGCTTGGAGACTGGCCTGGGATCTTGGGTCTTGAGGCTTGGAGACAGGCTTGGGATCTTGAGGCTTGGAGACAGACTTGGGATCTTGAGGCTTGAGGCTTGGAGACAGGTTGTGGTCTTGATGCTTGGAGACAGACTTGGGATCTTGAGGCTTGAGGCTTGGAGACAGGCTGGGGTCTTGAGTCTTGAGGCTTGGAGACAGGCCTGGGATTATGAGGCTTGAGGCTTGGAGACAGGCTTGGGGTCTAGAGACGAGGCTTGGAGACAGGCTGTGGTCTTGAGGCTTGTAAACAGGCTGCGGTCTTGAGGCTTGGAGTCTAGAGGCGTGGAGACAGGCCTGGGATCTTGAGACTTGAGGCTTGGAGACAGGCTGTGGTCTTGAGGCTTGGAGACAGACTTGGGGGCTTGAGGCTTGGAGACAGGCTTGGGATCTTGAGGATTGAGGCTTGGAGACAGGCTGGGTTCTTGACGCTTGAGGCTTGGGGACAGGCCTGGGTCTTAATGCTTGAGGCTTGGAGACAGGCTTGGGATCTTGAGGCTTGGAGACAGGCTGGGTTCTTGACGCTTGAGGCTTGGGGTCTTGAGGCTTGGAGACAGGCCTGGGTCTTAATGCTTGAGGGTTGGAGACTGGCCTGGGATCTTGTGTCTTGAGGCTTGGAGACAGGATGGGTTCTTGACGCTTGAGGCTTGGGGTCTTGAGGCTTGGAGACAGGCCTGGGATATTAATGCTGGAGGCTTGGAGACAGGCCTGGGATATTAATGCTGGAGGCTTGGAGACTGGCCTGGGATCTTGGGTCTTGAGGCTTGGAGACTGGCTTGGGATCTTGAGGCTTGAAGCTTGGAGACAGACTTGGGATCTTGAGGCTTGAGGCTTGGAGACAGGCTTGGGGTCTTGAGGCTTGATGCTTGGAGACAGGCTGTGGTCTTGAGGGTTGGAGACAGGCTGCGGTCTTGAGGCTTGAAGCTTGGGGTCTTGAGGCTTGGAGACAGGCCTGGGATCTTGAGGCTTGGAGACGGGCCTGGGATCTTGAGGCTTGGAGACAGGCTTGGGATCTTGAGGCTTGAGGCTTGGAGACAGGTTGGGGATCTTAATGCTTGATGCTTGGAGACAGGCTGTGGTCTTGAGGCTTGGAGACATACTTGGGGTTGAGGCTTGGAGGTAGGCTGTTGTCTTGAGGGTTGAGGCTTGGAGATAGGCTTGGAATATTGAGGCTTGAGGCTTGGAGACAGTCTGTGTTCTTGAGGCTTGAGGTTTGGAGACAGGCTGGGGTCTTGAGGCTTGGAGACAGGCCTGGGTCTTAATGCTTGAGGCTTGGAGACTGGCCTGGGATCTTGTGTCTTGAGGCTTGGAGACAGGATGGGTTCTTGACGCTTGAGGCTTGGGGTCTTGAGGCTTGGAGACAGGCCTGGGATATTAATGCTGGAGGCTTGGAGACTGGCCTGGGATCTTGGGTCTTGAGGCTTGGAGACAGGCTTGAGATCTTGAGGCTTGAGGCTTGGAGACAGACTTGGGATCTTGAGGCTTGAGGCTTGGAGACAGGTTGTGGTCTTGAGGCTTGGAGACAGGCTTGGGGTCTTGAGGCTTGATGCTTGGAGACAGGCTGTGGTCTTGAGGGTTGGAGACAGGCTGCGGTCTTGAGGCTTGAAGCTTGGGGTCTTGAGGCTTGGAGACAGGCCTGGGATCTTGAGGCTTGGAGACGGGCCTGGGATCTTGAGGCTTGGAGACAGGCTTGGGATCTTGAGGCTTGAGGCTTGGAGACAGGTTGGGGATCTTAATGCTTGATGCTTGGAGACAGGCTGTGGTCTTGAGGCTTGGAGACATACTTGGGGTTGAGGCTTGGAGGCAGGCTGTTGTCTTGAGGGTTGAGGCTTGGAGATAGGCTTGGAATATTGAGGCTTGAGGCTTGGAGACAGTCTGTGTTCTTGAGGCTTGAGGTTTGGAGACAGGCTGAGGTCTTGAGGCTTGGAGACAGGCTGGGGTCTTGAGGGTTGAGGCTTGGAGACGGGCTTGAAGCTTGGTGACCGGCTGTGTTCTTGTGGCTTGAAGCTTGGAGACAGGCTTTGGTCTTGAGGCTTGGGATCTTGAGGCTTGGAGACAGGCTTGGGGTCTTGAGGCTTGAGGCTCGAGACAGACCTGGGATCTTGAGGCTTGGAGACAGTCCTGGGATCTTGAGGCTTGAGGCTTTGAGACAGGCTTGGGGTCTTGAGGCTTGGAGACAGGCCTGGGATCTTGAGGCTTGGAGACAGGTCTGGGATATTGAGGTTTGGAGACATGCCTGGGGTCTTGAGGCTTGGAGACAGGCTTGGGGTCTTGAGGCTTGGAGACTGGCTGTGTTCTTGAGGCTTGGAGAAATGTTGTGTTCTTGAGGCTTGGAGACAGGCTTGGGGTCTTGAGGCTTGGAGACTGGCTTGGGGTCTTGAGGCTTCGAGACAGGCTTGGGTTCTTGAGGCTTGGAGACAGGCTGGCGTCTTGAGGCTTGGAGACAGGCTTGGGATCTTGAGGCTTGAGGGTTGGAGACAGGCTGGGTTCTTGACGCTTGAGGCTTGGGGTCTTGAGGCTTGGAGACAGGCCTGGGATCTTAATGCTTGAGGCTTGGAGACTGGCCTGGGATCTTGGGTCTTGAGGCTTGGAGACAGGCTTGGGATCTTGTGTCTTGAGGCTTGGAGACAGGCTTGGGATCTTGAGGCTTGAGGCTTGGAGACAGACTTGGGATCTTGAGGCTTGAGGCTTGGAGACAGGTTGTGGTCTTGATGCTTGGAGACAGACTTGGGATCTTGAGGCTTGAGGCTTGGAGACAGGCTTGGGGTCTTGAGGCTTGGAGACAGGCTGTGTTCTTGAGGCTTGGAGAAATGTTGTGTTCTTGAGGCTTGGAGACAGGCTTGGGGTCTTGAGGCTTGAGGCTTGGAGACTGGCTTGGGGTCTTGAGGCTTCGAGACAGGCTTGGGTTCTTGAGGCTTGGAGACAGGCTGGCGTCTTGAGGCTTGGAGACAGGCTTGGGATCTTGAGGCTTGAGGGTTGGAGACAGGCTGGGTTCTTGACGCTTGAGGCTTGGGGTCTTGAGGCTTGGAGACAGGCCTGGGATCTTAATGCTTGAGGCTTGGAGACTGGCCTGGGATCTTGGGTCTTGAGGCTTGGAGACAGGCTTGGGATCTTGAGGCTTGAGGCTTGGAGACAGACTTGGGATCTTGAGGCTTGAGGCTTGGAGACAGGTTGTGGTCTTGAGGCTTGGAGACAGGCTTGGGGTCTTGAGGCTTGAGGCTTGGAGACAGGCTGTGGTCTTGAGGCTTGGAGACAGGCTGTGGTCTTGAGGCTTGGAGACAGGCTGCGGTCTTGAGGCTTGATTTTTGGGGTCTTGAGGCTTGAAGCTTGGGGTCTTGAGGCTTGGAGACGGGCCTGGGATCTTGAGGCTTGGAGACGGGCCTGGGATCTTGAGGCTTGGAGACGGGCCTGGGATCTTGAGGCTTGGAGACAGGCCTGGGATCTTAATGCTTGAGGCTTGGAGACTGGCCTGGGATCTTGGGTCTTGAGGCTTGGAGCCAGGCTGGGTTCTTGACGCTTGAGGCTTGGGGTCTTGAGGCTTGGAGACAGGCCTGGGATCTTAATGCTTGAGGCTTGGAGACTGGCCTGGGATCTTGGGTCTTGAGGCTTGGAGACAGGCTTGGGATCTTGAGGCTTGAGGCTTGGAGACAGACTTGGGATCTTGAGGCTTGAGGCTTGGAGACAGGTTGTGGTCTTGAGGCTTGGAGACAGACTTGGGATCTTGAGGCTTGAGGCTTGGAGACAGGTTGTGGTCTTGAGGCTTGGAGACAGACTTGGGATCTTGAGGCTTGAGGCTTGGAGACAGGTTGTGGTCTTGAGGCTTGGAGACAGGCTTGGGGTCTTGAGGCTTGATTTTTGGGGTCTTGAGGCTTGAAGCTTGGGGTCTTGAGGCTTGGAGACAGGCCTGGGATCTTGAGGCTTGGAGACGGGCCTGGGATCTTGAGGATTGGAGACAGGCTTGGGATCTTGAGGCTTGAGGCTTGGAGACAGGCTGGGGATCTTAATGCTTGGAGACAGGCTGTGGTCTTGAGGCTTGAGGCTTGGAGACATACTTGGGGTTGAGGCTTGGATGCAGGCTGTTGTCTTGAGGGTTGAGGCTTGGAGATAGGCTTGGAATATTGAGGCTTGAGGCTTGGAAACAGGATTGGGGTCTTGATGCTTGAGGCTTGGAGACAGTCTGTGTTCTTGAGGCTTGAGGTTTGGAGACAGGCTGGGGTCTTGAGGCTTTGAGTCTTGAGGCTGGGAGACAGGCTGGGGTCTCGAGGCTTGAGGCTTGGAGACAGGCTTGGGATCTTGAGGCTTGAGGCGGAGACAGGCTTGGGGTCTTGAGGCTTGATGCTTGAAGACAGGCTGGGGTCTTGAGGCTTTGAGATAGGCTGTGGTCTTGAGGCTTGTGGTCTTGAGGCTTGGAAACAGGCTTAGGGTCTCGAGGCTTGCGACTTGGAGACAGGCTTTGGGTCTTGAGGCTTGAGGCTTGGAGACAGGCTGTGGTCTTGAGGCTTGGAGACAGGCCTGGGATATTGAGGTTTGGAGACATGCCTGGGGTCTTGAGGCTTGAGGCTTGGAGACAGGCTTGGGGTCTTGAGGCTTGGAGACAGGCTGTGTTCTTGAGGTTTGGAGACAGGCTTGGGGTCTTGAGGCTTGAGGCTTCGAGACAGGCTTGGGTTCTTGAGGCTTGGAGACAGGCTGGCGTCTTGAGGCTTGGAGTCTAGAGGCATGGAGACAGGCCTGGGATCTTGAGACTTGAGGCTTGGAGACAGGCTGTTGTCTTGAGGCTTGGAGACAGGCTTGGGATCTTGAGGCTTGAGGCTTGAGGCTTGGAGACAGGCTGTGTTCTTGAGTCTTGAGGCTTGGAGACAGGCTGGGTTCTTGACGCTTGAGGCTTGGGGTCTTGAGGCTTGGAGACAGGCCTGGGATCTTAATGCTTGATGCTTGGAGACAGGCTGTGGTCTTGAGGCTTGAGGCTTGGAGACAGGCTGGGGTCTTGAGGCTTGGAGACGGGTTGTGGTCTTGAGGCTTGGAGACAGACTTGGAATATTGAGGCTTGAGGCTTGGAAACAGGCTTGGGGTCTTGAGGCTTGGAGACAGGCTGGGTTCTTGACGCTTGAGGCTTGGGGTCTTGAGGCTTGGAGACAGGCCTGGGTCTTAATGCTTGAGGCTTGGAGACTGGCCTGGGATCTTGTGTCTTGAGGCTTGGAGACAGGATGGGTTCTTGACGCTTGAGGCTTGGGGTCTTGAGGCTTGGAGACAGGCCTGGGATATTAATGCTGGAGGCTTGGAGACTGGCCTGGGATCTTGGGTCTTGAGGCTTGGAGACAGGCTTGGGATCTTGAGGCTTGAGGCTTGGAGACAGACTTGGGATCTTGAGGCTTGAGGCTTGGATACAGGTTGTGGTCTTGAGGCTTGGAGACAGGCTTGGGGTCTTGAGGCTAGAGGCTTGGAGACAGGCTGTGGTCTTGAGGGTTGGAGACAGGCTGCGGTCTTGAGGCTTGAAGCTTGGGGTCTTGAGGCTTGGAGACAGGCCTGGGATCTTGAGGCTTGGAGACGGGCCTGGGATCTTGAGGCTTGGAGACAGGCTTGGGATCTTAATGCTTGATGCTTGGAGACAGGTTGGGGATCTTAATGCTTGATGCTTGGAGACAGGCTGTGGTCTTGAGGCTTGGAGACATACTTGGGGTTGAGGCTTGGAGGCAGGCTGTTGTCTTGAGGGTTGAGGCTTGGAGATAGGCTTGGAATATTGAGGCTTGAGGCTTGGAGACAGTCTGTGTTCTTGAGGCTTGAGGTTTGGAGACAGGCTGGGGTCTTGAGGCTTGGAGACAGGCTGGGGTCTTGAGGGTTGAGGCTTGGAGACAGGCTTGAAGCTTGGTGACCGGCTGTGTTCTTGTGGCTTGAAGCTTGGAGACAGGCTTTGGTCTTGAGGCTTGGGATCTTGAGGCTTGGAGATAGGCCTGGGATCTTGAAGCTTGAGGCTTGGAGACAGGCTTGGGGTCTTGAGGCTTGAGGCTCGAGACAGACCTGGGATCTTGAGGCTTGGAGACGGGCCTGGGATCTTGAGGCTTGGAGACAGGCCTGGGATCTTAATGCTTGAGGCTTGGAGACTGGCCTGGGATCTTGGGTGTTGAGGCTTGGAGCCAGGCTGGGTTCTTGACTCTTGAGGCTTGGGGTCTTGAGGCTTGGAGACAGGCCTGGGATCTTAATGCTTGAGACTTGGAGACTGGCCTGGGATCTTGGGTCTTGAGGCTTGGAGACAGGCTTGGGATCTTGAGGCTTGAGGCTTGGAGACAGACTTGGGATCTTGAGGCTTGAGGCTTGGAGACAGGCTTGGGGTCTTGAGGCTTGATGCTTGGAGACAGGCTGTGGTCTTGAGGGTTGGAGACAGGCTGCGGTCTTGAGGCTTGAAGCTTGGGGTCTTGAGGCTTGGAGACAGGCCTGGGATCTTGAGGCTTGGAGACGGGCCTGGGATCTTGAGGCTTGGAGACAGGCTTGGGATCTTGAGGCTTGAGGCTTGGAGACAGGTTGGGGATCTTAATGCTTGATGCTTGGAGACAGGCTGTGGTCTTGAGGCTTGGAGACATACTTGGGGTTGAGGCTTGGAGGCAGGCTGTTGTCTTGAGGGTTGAGGCTTGGAGATAGGCTTGGAATATTGAGGCTTGAGGCTTGGAGACAGTCTGTGTTCTTGAGGCTTGAGGTTTGGAGACAGGCTGGGGTCTTGAGGCTTGGAGACAGGCTGGGGTCTTGAGGGTTGAGGCCTGGAGACAGGCTTGAAGCTTGGTGACCGGCTGTGTTCTTGTGGCTTGAAGCTTGGAGACAGGCTTTGGTCTTGAGGCTTGGGATCTTGAGGCTTGGAGACAGGCTTGGGGTCTTGAGGCTTGAGGCTCGAGACAGACCTGGGATCTTGAGGCTTGGAGACAGTCCTGGGATCTTGAGGCTTGAGGCTTTGAGACAGGCTTGGGGTCTTGAGGCTTGGAGACAGGCCTGGGATCTTGAGGCTTGGAGACAGGCCTGGGATATTGAGGTTTGGAGACATGCCTGGGGTCTTGAGGTTGGAGACAGGCTTGGGGTCTTGAGGCTTGGAGACAGGCTGTGTTCTTGAGGCTTGGAGAAATGTTGTGTTCTTGAGGCTTGGAGACAGGCTTGGGGTCTTGAGGCTTGAGGCTTGGAGACTGGCTTGGGGTCTTGAGGCTTCGAGACAGGCTTGGGTTCTTGAGGCTTGGAGACAGGCTGGCGTCTTGAGGCTTGGAGACAGGCTTGGGATCTTGAGGCTTGAGGGTTGGAGACAGGCTGGGTTCTTGACGCTTGAGGCTTGGGGTCTTGAGGCTTGGAGACAGGCCTGGGATCTTAATGTTTGAGGCTTGGAGACTGGCTTGGGATCTTGGGTCTTGAGGCTTGGAGACAGGCTTGGGATCTTGAGGCTTGAGGCTTGGAGACAGACTTGGGATCTTGAGGCTTGAGGCTTGGAGACAGGTTGTGGTCTTGATGCTTGGAGACAGACTTGGGATCTTGAGGCTTGAGGCTTGGAGACAGACTTGGGATCTTGAGGCTTGAGGCTTGCAGACAGGCTGTGGTCTTGAGGCTTGGAGACAGGCTTGGGATCTTGAGGCTTGAGGCTTGGAGACAGGCTTGGGATCTTAATGCTTGATGCTTGGAGACAGGCTGTGGGCTTGAGGCTTGGAGGCAGGCTGTTGTCTTGAGGGTTGAGGCTTGGAGATAGGCTTGGAATATTGAGGCTTGAGGCTTGGAAACAGGATTGGGGTCTTGATGCTTGAGGCTTGGAGACAGTCTGTGTTCTTGAGGCTTGAGGCTTGGAAACAGGATTGGGGTCTTGATGCTTGAGGCTTGGAGACAGTCTGTGTTCTTGAGGCTTGAGGTTTGGAGACAGGCTGGGGTCTTGAGGTTTTGAGTCTTGAGGCTGGGAAACAGGCTGGGGTCTCGAGGCTTGAGGCTTGGAGACAGGCTTGGGATCTTGAGGCTTGAGGCGGAGACAGGCTTGGGGTCTTGAGGCTTGATGCTTGGAGACAGGCTGGGGTCTTGCGGCTTTGAGATAGGCTGTGGTCTTGAGGCTTGGAAACAGGCTTAGGGTCTCGAGGCTTGCGACTTGGAGACAGGCTTTGGGGCTTGAGGCTTGGAGACAGGCTGTGGTCTTGTGGCTTGGAGACAGGCCTGGGATATTGAGGTTTGGAGACATGCCTGGGGTCTTGAGGCTTGAGGCTTGGAGACAGGCTTGGGGTCTTGAGGCTTGGAGACAGGCTGTGTTCTTGAGGCTTGGAGAAATGTTGTGTTCTTGAGGTTTGGAGACAGGCTTGGGGTCTTGAGGCTTCGAGACAGGCTTGGGTTCTTGAGGCTTGGAGACAGGCTGGCGTCTTGAGGCTTGGAGTCTAGAGGCGTGGAGACAGGCCTGGGATCTTGAGACTTGAGGCTTGGAGACAGGCTGTTGTCTTGAGGCTTGGAGACAGGCTTGGGATCTTGAGGCTTGAGGCTTGGAGACAGGCCTGGCATCTTAATGCTTGAGGCTTGGAGACTGGCCTGGGGTCTTGAGGCTTGGAGACAGGCTGTGGTCTTGAGGCTTGGAGACGGGTTGTGGTCTTGAAGCTTGGAGACAGACTTGGAATATTGAGGCTTGAGGTTTGGAGACAGGCCTGGGATTATGAGGCTTGAGGCTTGGAGACAGGCTTGGGGTCTAGAGACGAGGCTTGGAGACAGGCTGTGGTCTTGAGGCTTGGAAACAGGCTGTGGTCTTGAGGCTTGGAAACAGGCTGGTGTCTTGAGGCTTGAGGCTTGGGATCTTCAGGTTTGGAGACAGGTTTGGGATCTTGAGGATTGAGTCTTGGAGACAGGCTGGGGTCTTGAGGCTTGAGGCTTGGAGACAGGCTGTGGTCTTGAGGGTTGAGGCTTGGAGGCAGGCTTGAGGTCTTGAGGATTGAGGCTTGGAGACTGGCTTGGGGTATTGAGGCTTGGAGACAGGCTGTGGTCTTGAGGCTTGGAGACAGGCTGCGGTCTTGAGGCTTGGAGTCTAGAGGCGTGGAGACAGGCCTGGGATCTTGAGACTTGAGGCTTGGAGACAGGCTGTGGTCTTGAGGCTTGGAGACAGGCTTGGGATCTTGACGCTTGAGGCTTGGAGACAGGCTGTGTTCTTGAGTCTTGAGGCTTGGAGACATGCTGGGTTCTTGACGCTTGAGGCTTGTGGTCTTGAGGCTTGGAGGCAGGCCTGGGATCTTAATGCTTGAGGCTTGGAGACTGGCCTGGGATCTTGGGTCTTGAGGCGTGGAGACAGGCTTGGGATCTTGAGGCTTGAGGCTTGGAGACAGGCTGTGGTCTTGAGGCTTGGAGACAGGCTTGGGGTCTTGAGGCTTGGAGACAGGCTGTGGTCTTGAGGCTTGGAGACAGGCTGCGGTCTTGAGGCTTGAAGCTTGGGGTCTTGAGGCTTGGAGAGAGGCCTGGGATCTTGAGGCTTGGAGACAGACTTGGGATCTTGAGGCTTGGAGACAGGCTTGGGATCTTGAGGCTTGAGGCTTGGAGACTGGCTTGGGGTCTTGAGGCTTCGAGACAGGCTTGGGTTCTTGAGTCTTGGAGACAGGCTGGCGTCTTGAGGCTTGGAGACAGGCTTGGGATCTTGAGGCTTGGAGACAGGCTGGGTTCTTGACGCTTGAGGCTTGGGGTCTTGAGGCTTGGTGACAGGCCTGGTTCTTAATGCTTGAGGCTTGGAGACTGGCCTGAGATCTTGTGTCTGGAGGCTTGGAGACAGGATGGGTTCTTGACGCTTGAGGTTTGGGGTCTTGAGGCTTGGAGACAGGCCTGGGATATTAATGCTGGAGGCTTGGAGACTGGCCTGGGATCTTGGGTCTTGAGGCTTGGAGACAGGCTTGGAATCTTGAGGCTTGAGGATTGGAGACAGACTTGGGATCTTGAGGCTTGGAGACAGACTTGGGATCTTGAGGCTTGGAGACAGGTTGTGGTCTTGAGGATTGGAGACAGGCCTGGGATCTTGAGGATCTTGTGGTCTTGAGGCTTGAGGCTTGGCGTCTTGAGGTTTGGAGACAGGCCTGGGATCTTGAGGATTGAGGCTTGGAGACAGGCTGGGGTCTTGAGGCTTGGAGACAGGCTGTGGTCTTGAGGCTTGAGGCTTGGAGACAGGCTGTGGTCTTGAAGCTTGGAGACAGGCTGTGGTCTTGAGGCTTGGAGACAGGCTGTGGTCTTGAGGCTTGGAGACAGGCTGTGGTCTTGAAGCTTGGAGACAGGCTGCGGTCTTGAGGCTTGAAGGTTGGGCTTTTGAGGTTTGGAGACAGGCCTGGGATCTTGAGGCTTGGAGACAGGTCTCAGATCTTGAGGCTTGAGGATCATAGCCAGGCTGTGTCCTTGCGGGTTGAGGCTTGGCGACAGGATTGAAACTTGGAGACCGGACGTGTTCTTGAGGCTTGGAGACAGGCTGTGGTCTTGATGCTTGAGGCTTGGAGACAGGCTGTGGTCTTGATGCTTGAGGCTTGGAGACAGGCTGTGGTCTTGATGCTTGAGGCTTGGAGACAGACTTGGGGTCTTGAGGCTTGGAGGCAGGCTGTTGTCTTGAGGGTTGAAACTTGGAGACAGGCTTGGGTTCTTGAGGCTGGGAGACAGGCTGTCATCTTGAGGCTTGAGGCTTGGGGACAGGCTTGGAACATTGAGGCTTGAGGCTTGGAAACAGGCTTGGGGTCTTGAGGCTTGAGGCTTGGAGACAGACTTGGGGTCTTGAGGTTTGGAGACAGGCTTGGGGTCTTGAGGCTTGAGGCTTGCAGACAGGCTTGGGGTCTTGAGACGAGGCTTGGAGACAGGCTGTGGTCTTGAGGCTTGGAAAGAGGCTGGTGTCTTGAGGCTTGGGGTCCTGAGGTTTGGAGACAGGTCTCGGATCTTTAGGCTTGAGGATTATAGCCAGGCTGTGGCCTTGCGGGTTGAGGCTAGGAGACAGGATTGCAGCTTGGAGACCGGACGTGTTCTTGAGACTTGGAGACCGGACGTGTTCTTGAGACTTGGAGACAGGCTGTGTTCTTGAGGCTTTGAGACAGGCTTCGGTTCTTGAGGCTTGAGGCTTGGAGACAGGCTGTGGTCTTGAGGCTTGAGGCTTGGCGTCTTGAGGTTTGGAGACAGGCCTGGGATCTTGAGGATTGAGGCTTGGAGACAGGCTGGGGTCTTGAGGCTTGAGGCTTGGAGACAGGCTGGGGTCTTGAGGCTTGGAGACAGGCTGTGGTCTTGAGGCTTGGAGACAGGCTGTGGTCTTGAAGCTTGGAGACAGGCTGCTGTCTTGAGGCTTGAAGGTTGGGCTTTTGAGGTTTGGAGACAGGCCTGGGATCTTGAGGCTTGAGGCTTGGAGACAGGCTTGGGGTCTTGAGGCTTGCAGACGCGCTGTGGTCTTGAGGCCTGAGTCTTGGAGACAGGCTGGGGTCTTGAGGCTTGATGGTTGGAGACAGGCCTGGGATCTTGAGGCTTGGAGGGAGGCTTGGGGTTTTGAGGCTTGGAGGGAGGCTTGGGGTTTTGAGGCTTGGAGGGAGGCTTGGGGTTTTGAGGCTTGGAGACAGGTCTCAGATCTTGTAGCTTGAGGATCATAGCCAGGACGTGTCCTTGCGGGTTGAGGCTTGGCGACAGGATTGAAGCTTGGAGACCGGACGTGTTCTTGAGGCTTGGAGACAGGCTGTGGTCTTGATGCTTGAGGCTTGGAGACAGACTTGGGGTCTTGAGGCTTGGAGGCAGGCTGTTGTCTTGAGGGTTGAGGGTTGGAGGCAGGCTGTTGTCTTGAGGGTTGAGGCTTGGAGACAGGCTTGGGTTCTTGAGGCTTTAGGCTGGGAGACAGGCTTGGGGTCTGGAGGCTTGGAGACAGGCTTGAGGTCTTGAGGCTTGGAGACAGGCTGTGGTCTTGAGGCTTGGAAACAGGCTGGTGTCTTGAGGCTTGGGGTCCTGAGGTATGGAGACAGGTCTGGGATCTTGAGGCTTGAGGATTATAGCCAGGCTGTGGCCTTGCGGGTTGAGGCTTGGAGACAGGATTGCAGCTTGGAGACCGGACGTGTTACATAGAAACATAGAAAATAGGTGCAGGAGTAGGCCATTCGGCCCTTCGAGCCTGCACCGCCATTTATTATGATCATGGCTGATCATCCAACTCAGAACCCAGCCTTCCCTCCATACCCCCTGACCCCTGTAGCCACAAGGGCCATCTCTAACTTCCTTTTAAACATAGCTAATGAACTGGCCTCAACAGTTTGCTGTGGCAGAGAATTCCACAGATTCACCACTCTCTGTGTGAAGAAGTTTTTCCTAACCTCGGTCCTAAAAGGCTTCCCCTCTATCCTCAAACTGTGACCCCTCGTTCTAGACCTCCCCAACATCGGGAACAATCTTCCTGCATCTAGCCTGTCCAATCCCTTTAGGATCTTATACGTTTCAATCAGATCCCCCCTCAATCTTCTAAATTCCAACGAGTACAAGCCCAGTTCATCCAGTCTTTCTTCATATGAAAGACCTGCCATCCCAGGAATCAATCTGGTGAACCTTCTTTGTACTCCCTCTATGGCAAAGATGTCTTTCCTCAGATTAGGGGACCAAAACTGCACACAATACTCCAGGTGTGGTCTCACCAAGGCCTTGTACAACTGCAGTAGTACCTCCCTGCTCCTGTACTCGAATCCTCTCGCTATAAATGCCAGCATACCGTTCGCCTTTTTCACCGCCTGCTGTACCTGCATGCCCACTTTCAATGACTGGTGTATAATGACACCCAGGTCTCGTTGCACCTCCCCTTTTCCTAATCGGCCACCATTCAGATAATAATCTGTTTTCCTATTTTTGCCACCAAAGTGGATAACTTCACATTTATCCACATTAAATTGCATCTGCCATGAGTTTGCCCACTCACCCAACCTATCCAAGTCACCCTGCATCCTCTTAGCATCCTCCTCACTGCTAACACTGCCACCCAGCTTCGTGTCATCCTCAAACTTGGAGATGCTGCATTTAATTCCCTCATCCAAGTCATTAATATATATTGTAAACAACTGGGGTCCCAGCACTGAGCCTTGCGGTACCCCACTAGTCACCGCCTGCCATTCTGAAAAGGTCCCGTTTATTCCCACTCTTTGCTTCCTGTCTGCTAACCAATTCTCCACCCACACCAATACCTTACCCCCAATACCGTGTGCTTTAAGTTTGCACACTAATCTCCTATGTGGGACCTTGTCAAAAGCCTTTTGAAAATCCAAATATACCACATCCACTGGTTCTCCCCTATCCACTCTACTAGTTACATCCTCAAAAAATTCTATGAGATTCGTCAGACATGATTTTCCTTTCACAAATCCATGCTGACTTTGTCCGATCATTTCACCGCTTTCCAAATGTGCTGTTATCACATCCTTGATAACTGACTCCAGCAGTTTCCCCACCACCGACGTTAGGCTAACCGGCCTATAATTCCCCGGTTTCTCTCTCCCTCCTTTTTTAAAAAGTGGGGTTACATTAGCCACCCTCCAATCCTCAGGAACTAGTCCAGAATCTAACGAGTTTTGAAAAATTATCACTAATGCATCCACTATTTCTTGGGCCACTTCCTTAAGCACTCTGGGATGCAGACCATCTGGCCCTGGGGATTTATCTGCCTTCAATCCCTTCAATTTACCTAACACCACTTCCCTACTAACATGTATTTCGCTCAGTTCCTCCATCTCACTGGACCCTCTGTCCCTTACTATTTCTGGAAGATTATTTATGTCCTCCTTAGTGAAGACAGAACCAAAGTAATTATTCAATTGGTCTGCCATGTCCTTGCTCCCCATAATCAATTCACCTGTTTCTGTTTGCAGGGGACCTACATTTGTCTTTATCAGTCTTTTCCTTTTTACATATCTATAAAAGCTTTTACAGTCCGTTTTTATGTTCTCTGCCAGTTTTCTCTCATAATCTTTTTTCCCCTTCCTAATTAAGCCCTTTGTCCTCCTCTGCTGAACTCTGAATTTCTCCCAGTCCTCAGGTGAGCCACTTTCTCTGGCTAATTTGTATGCTACTTCTTTGGAATTGATACTATCCCTAATTTCTCTTGTCAGCCACGGGTGCACTACCTTCCTTGATTTATTCTTTTGCCAAACTGGGATGAACAATTGTTGTAGTTCATCCATGCAACCTTTAAATGCCTGCCATTGCATATCCACCGTCAATCCTTGAAGTGTCATTTGCCAGTCTATCTTAGCTAATTCATGTCTCATACCTTCAAAGTTACCCCTCTTTAAGTTCAGAACCTTTGTTTCTGAATTAACTACGTCACTCTCCATGTTAATGAAGAATTCCACCATATTATGGTCACTCTTACCCAAGGGGCCTCTCACGACAAGATCGCTAATTAACCCTTCCTCATTGCTCAAAACCCAGTCCAGAATAGCCTGCTCTCTAGTCGGTTCCTCGACATGTTGGTTCAAAAAACCATCCCGCATACATTCCAAGAAATCCTCTTCCTCAGCACCTTTACCAATTTGGTTCACCCAGTCTACATGTAGATTGAAGTCACCCATTATAACTGCTGTTCCTTTATTGCACACATTTCTAATTTCCTGTTTAATACCATCTCCGACCTCACTACTACTGTTAGGTGGCCTGTACACAACTCCCACCAGCGTCTTCTGCCCCTTAGTGTTACGCAGCTCTACCCATATCGATTCCACATCTTCCCGGCTTATGTCCTTCCTTTCTATTGCGTTAATCTCTTTTTTAACCAGCAACGCCACCCCACCTCCCCTTCCTTCGTGTCTATCCCTCCTGAATATTGAATATCCCTGAACGTTGAGCTCCCATCCCTGGTCACCCTGGAGCCATGTCTCTGTGATCCCAACTATATCATAATCATTAATAATCATTAATGTTCTTGAGACTTGGAGACAGGCTGTGTTCTTGAGGCTTTGAGACAGGCTTCGGTTCTTGAGGCTTTGAGACAGGCTTCGGTTCTTGAGGCTTGGAAACAGGCTGTGTTCTTGAGGCTTGAGGCTTTGAGACAGGCTTCGGTTCTTGAGGCTTCGAGACAGGCTGTGGTCTTGAGGCTTGGCGTCTTGAGGTTTGGAGACAGTCCTGGGATCTGGAGGATTGAGGCTTGGAGACAGGCTGGGGTCTTGAGGCTTGAGGCTTGGAGACAGGCTGTGGTCTTGAGGCTTGAGTCTTGGAGACATACTGGGGTCTTGCGGCTTGAGGCTTGGGGCCTTGAGGTTTGGAGACAGGCCTGGGATCTTGAGGCTTGAGGCCTGGAGACAGGTTTGGGGTCTTGAGGCTTGCAGACAGGCTGTGGTCTTGAGGCATGGAGACAGGCCTGCAATCTTGAGGCTTGGAGGGAGGCTTGGGTTCTTGAGTCTTGAGGCTTGGAGACAGGCCTGGGATCTTGAGGCTTGGAGGGAGGCTTGGGGTTTGAGGCTTGGAGACAGGCCTGGGATCTTTAGACTTGAGGCTTGGAGACAGGCTTGGCGTCTTGTGGCTTCCAGATGGGCTGTGGTCTTGAGGCTTGAGGCTTGGAGACATACTTGGGGTTGAGGCTTGGAGGCAGGCTGTTGTCTTGAGGGTTGAGGCTTAGAGATAGGCTTGGAATATTGAGGCTTGAGGCTTGGAAACAGGATTGGGGTCTTGATGCTTGGAAACAGGATTGGGGTCTTGATGCTTGAGGCTTGGAGACAGTCTGTGGTCTTGAGGCTTGGAGACAGGCTGTGGTCTTGAGGCTTGGAGACAGGCTGGGGTCTTGAGGCTTGGAGACAGGCTGGGGTCTTGAGGCTTGGATTCTTGAGGCTGGGAGACAGGCTGGGGTCTTGAGGCTTGAGGCTTGGAGACATGCCTGGGATCTTGAGGCTTGGAGACATGCCTGGGATCTTGAGGCTTGAGGCTTGGAGACAGACTTGGGGGCTTGAGGCTTGGAGACAGGCTTGGGGTTTGAGGCTTGAGACTTGGAGACAGGCTTGGGGTTTGAGGCTTGGAGACAGGCTGTGGTCTTGAGGCTTGGAGACAGGCTGTGGTCTTGAGGCTTGGAGACAGGCTGGGGTCTTGAGGCTGGGAGACAGGCTGGGGTCTTGAGGCTTGGAGACAGGCTGGGGTCTTGAGGCTTGGAGACAGGCTGGGGTCTTGAGGCTTGGAGACAGGCTCCGGGTCTTTAGGCTTGCAGACATGCTGTGGTCTTGAGGGTTGAGGATTGGAGACAGGCTTCGGTGCTTGAGGCTTGGAAACAAGCTGTCGTCTTGAAGACAGACTTGGGGGCTTGAGGCTTGGAGACAGTCTGTGGTCTTGAGGCTTGGAGACAGGCTGTGGTGTTGAGGCTTGAGGCTTTGCGTCTTGAGGTCTGGAGACAGGCCTGGGATTTTGATGGTTGATGCTTGGAGACAGGCTTGGGTTCTTGAGGCTTGTAGATGGGCTGTGGTCTCGAGGCTTGTGGCTTGGAGACAGGCTGTGGTCTTGAGGCTTGGAGACAGGCTGTGGTCTTGAGGCTTGGAGACAGGCTGTGGTCTTGAGGCTTGGAGACAGGCTGGTGTCGTGAGGCTTGAGGCTTGGGGTCTTGAGGTTTGGAGACAGGTCTGGGATCTTGAGGATTGGAGCCAGGCTGTGGCCTTGTGGGTTGAGGCTTGGAGACAGGATTGAAGCTTGGAGACCGGCCGTGTTCTTGAGGCTTGGAGACAGGCTGTGTTCTTGAGGCTTGGAGACAGGCTGTGTTCTTGAGCCTTTGAGACAGGCGTCGGTTCTTGAGGATTGAGGCTTGGAGACAGGCTGTGGTCTTGAGGCTTGGCGTCTTGAGGTTTGGAGACAGGCCTGGGATCTTGAGGATTGAGGCTTGGAGACAGGCTGGTCTTGAGGCTTGAGGCTTGGAGACAGGCTGGTCTTGAGGCTTGAGGCTTGGAGACAGGCTGTGGTCTTGAGGCTTGAAGGTTGGGGTCTTGAGGCTTGGAGACAGGCCTGGGATCTTGAGGCCTGGAGACAGGCTTGGGGTCTTGAGGCTTGAAGACAGGCTGTGTTCTTGAGCCTTGAGGTTGGAGACAGGCTGTGGTCTTGAGGCTTGAGGCTTGGAGACAGGCTGTGGTCTTGAGGCTTGGAGACAGGCCTGGGATCTTGAGGCTTGAGGCTTGGAGACAGGCCTGGGATCTTGAGGCTTGAGGCTTGGAGACAGGCCTGGGATCTTGAGGCTTTGAGACAGGCTTGGGGTCTTGAGGCTTGCAGACAGGCTGTGGTCTTGAGGCTTGGAGACAGGCCTGGGATCTTTAGACTTGAGGCTTGGAGACAGGCTTGGCGTCTTGAGGATTCCAGATGGGCTGTGGTCTTGAGGGTTGAGGCTTGGAGACATACTTGGGGTTGAGGCTTGGAGGCAGGCTGTTGTCTTGAGGGTTGAGGCTTGGAGATAGGCTTGGAAGATTGAGGCTTGGAAACAGTATTGGGGTCTTGATGCTTGAGGTTTGGAGACTGTGGTCTTGAGGCTTGAGGTTTGGAGACAGGCTTTGGGTCTAGAGGCTTGGAGACAGGCTTTGGGTCTAGAGGCTTGGAGACAGGCTTGGGATCTTGAGGCTTGAGGCTTGGAGACAGGCTTGGGATCTTGAGGCTTGAGGCTTGGAGACAGGCTGTGGTCTTGAGGCTTGAGTCTTGGAGACAGACTGGGGTCTTGAGGCTTGAGGCTTGGGGCCTTGAGGTTTGGAGACAGGCCTGGGATCTTGAGGCTTGAGGCCTGGAGACAGGCTTGGGGTCTTGAGGCTTGGAGACAGGCCTGGGATCTTGAGGCTTGAGGCTTGGAGACAGGCTTGGGGTCTTGAGGCTCGAGGCTCGGAGACAGGCCTGCGATCTTGAGGCTTGAGGCTTTGTGACAGGCTTGGGGTCTTGAGGCTTGCAGACAGGCTCTGGTCGTGAGGCTTGAGGCTTGGAGACAGGCTTGGGTTCTTGAGTCTTGAGGCTTGGAGACAGGCCTGGGATCTTGAGGCTTGGAGGGAGGCTTGGGGTCTTGAGGCTTGGAGACAGGCCTGGGATCTTTAGACTTGAGGCTTGGAGACAGGCTTGGCGTCTTGAGGCTTCCAGATGGGCTGTGGTCTTGAGGCTTGGAGACATAATTGGGGTTGAGGCTTGGAGGCAGGCTGTTGTCGTGAGGGTTGAGGCTTGGAGATAGGCTTGGAAGATTGAGGTTTGAGGCTTGGAGACAGTCTGTGGTCTTGAGGCTTGAGGCTTGGAGACAGGCTGGGGCCTTGAGGCTTGGAGTCTTGAGGCTGGGAGACAGGCTGGGGTCTTGAGGCTTGGAGAGAGGCTGGGGTCTTGAGGCTGGGAGACAGGCTGGGGTCTTGAGGCTTGGAGACATGCCTGGGATCTTGAGGCTTGGAGACATGCCTGGGATCTTGAGGCTTGGAGACAGGCTCGGGGTCTTTAGGCTTGCAGACATGCTGTGGTCTTGAGGGTTGAGGATTGGAGACAGGCTTCGGTGCTTGAGGCTTGGAGACAAGCTGTAGTCTTGTGGCTTGAGGCTTGGAGACAAGCTGTAGTCTTGTGGCTTGAGGCTTGGAGACAGACTTGGGGGATTGAGGCTTGGAGACAGACTTGGGGGATTGAGGCTTGGAGACAGGCTTGGGGTTTGGAGACAGGCTTGTGGTTTGAGGCTTGAGGCTTGGAGAGGGGCTTGGGGTTTGAAGCTTGGAGACAGGCTGTGGTCTTGAGGCTTGGAGACAGGCTGGGGTCTTGAGGCTGGGAGACAGGCTGGGGTCTTGAGGCTTGAGTCTTGGACACATGCCTGGGATCTTGAGGCTTGAGGCTAGGAGACAGGCTCGGGGTCTTTAGGCTTGCAGACATGCTGTGGTCTTGAGGGTTGAGGATTGGAGACAGGCTGTGGACTTGAGGCTTGGAGACAGGCTGGGGTCTTGAGGCTGGGAGGCAGGCTGGGGTCTTGAGGCTTGGAGACATGCTGGGGTCTTGAGGCTTGGAGACAGGCTGGGGTCTTGAGGCTTGGAGACAGGCTGGGGTCTTGAGGCTTGGAGACAGGCTGGGGTCTTGAGGCTTGAGTCTTGGAGACATGCCTGGGATCTTGAGGCTTGAGGCTTGGAGACCGGCTCGGGTTCTTTAGGCTTGCAGACCTGCTGTGGTCTTGAGGGTTGAGGATTGCAGACAGGCTTCGGTGCTTGAGGCTTGGAGACAAGCTGTAGTCTTGAGATTTGAGGGTTGGAGACAGACTTGGGGGCTTGAGGCTTGGAGACAGGCTTGGGGTCTTGAGGCTTGGAGACAGGCTTGGGGTCTTGAGGCTTGCAGACGGGCTGTGGTCTTGAGGCTTGCGGCTTGGAGACAGGCTGTGGTCTTGAGGCTTGGAGACAGGCTGTGGTCTTGAGGCTTGGAGACAGGCTGTGGTCTTGAGGCTTGGAGACAGGCTGGTGTCTTGAGGCTTGTGGTCTTGAGGTTTGGAGACAGGTCTGGGATCTTGAGGCTTGAGGATTGAAGCCAGGCTGTGGCCTTGCGGGTTGAGGCTTGTAGACAGGATTGAAGCTTGGAGACCGGCCGTGTTCTTGAGGCTTGGAGACAGGCTGTGTTCTTGAGGCTTGGAGACAGGCTGTGGTCTTGAGGCTTGGAGACAGGCTGTGGTCTTGAGGCTTGGAGACAGGCTGGTGTCTTGAGGCTTGAGGCTTGGGGTCTTGAGGTTTGGAGACAGGTCTGGGATCTTGAGGCTTGAGGATTGGAGCCAGGCTGTGGCCTTGCGGGTTGACGCTTGGAGACAGGATTGAAGCTTGGAGACCGGCCGTGTTCTTGAGGCTTGGAGACAGGCTGTGTTCTTGAGGCTTTGAGACAAGCATCGGTTCTTGAGGATTGAGGCTTGGAGACAGGCTGTGGTCTTGAGGCTTGGAGACAGGCTGTGGTCTTGAGGCTTGGCGTCTTGAAGTTTGGAGACAGACCTGGGATCTTGAGGATTGAGGCTTGGAAACAAGCTTGGGGTCTTGAGGGTTGAGGCTTGGAAACAGGCTTTGGGTCTCGAGGCGAGGCTTGCAGACAGGCTGTGGTCTTGAAGCTTGGAGACAGGCTGCGGTCCTGAGGCTTGAAGGTTGGGGTCTTGAGGCTTGGAGGCAGGCCTGGGATCTTGAGGCTTGGAGACAGGCTTGGGGACTTGAGACGAGGCTTGGAGACAGGCTTGGGGACTTGAGACGAGGCTTGGAGACAGGCTGTGGTCTTGAGGCTTGGGGTCTTGAGGTTTGGAGACAGGTCTGGGATCTTGAGGCTTGAGGATTATAGCCAGGCTGTGGCCTTGCGGGTTGAGGCTTGGAGACAGGATTGAAGCTTGGAGACCGGACGTGTTCTTGAGGCTTGGAGACAGGCTGTGTTCTTGAGCCTTGAGGTTGGAGACAGGCTGTGGTCTTGAGGCTTGGAGACAGGCTGTGGTCTTGAGGCTTGGAGACAGGCCTGGGATCTTGAGGCTTGAGGTTTGGAGACAGGCTTGGGGTCTTGAGACTCGGAGACAGGCCTGGGAATTGAGGCTTGAGGCTTTGAGACAGGCTTGGGGTCTTGAGGCTTGCAGACAGGCTGTGGTCTTGAGGATTGAGGCTTGGAGACAGGCTTGGGTTCTTGAGTCTTGAGGCTTGGAGACAGGCCTGGGATCTTGAGACTTGGAGGGAGGCTTGGGGTTTTGAGGCTTGGAGACAGGCTGTGGTCTTGAGGCTTGAGGCTTGGAGACAGGCTGTGGTCTTGAGGCTTGAGGCTTGGAGACAGGCCTGGGATCTTTAGACTTGAGGCTTGGAGACAGGCTTGGCGTCTTGAGGCTTCCAGATGGGCTGTGGTCTTGAGCCTTGAGTCTTGGAGACAGACTGGGGTCTTGAGGCTTGGGGCCTTGAGGTTTGGAGACAGGCCTGGGATCTTGAGGCTTGAGGCCTGGAGACAGGCTTGGGGTCTTGAGGCTTGAGGCTTTGAGACAGGCTTGGGGTCTTGAGGCTTGCAGACAGGCTGTGGTCTTGAGGCTTATGGCTTGGAGACAGGCTTGGGTTCTTGAGGCTTGAGGCCTGGAGACAGGCCTGGGATCTTGAGGCTTGAGGCCTGGAGACAGGCTTGGGGTCTTGAGGCTTGAGCCTTTGAGACAGGCTTGGGGTCTTGAGGCTTGCAGACAGGCTGTGGTCTTGAGGCTTAAGGCTTGGAGACAGGCTTGGGTTCTTGAGTCTTGAGGCTTGGAGACAGGCCTGGGATCTTGAGGCTTGGAGGGAGGCTTGGGGTTTGAGGCTTGGAGACAGGCTGTGGTCTTGAGGCTTGAGGCTTGGAGACAGGCCTGGGATCTTTAGACTTGAGGCTTGGAGACAGGCTTGGCGTCTTGTGGCTTCCAGATGGGCTGTGGTCTTGAGGCTTGGAGACATACTTGGGGTTGAGGCTTGGAGGCTGGCTGTTGTCTTGAGGGTTGAGGCTTGGAGATAGGCTTGGAAGATTGAGGCTTGAGGCTTGGAAACAGGATTGGGGTCTTGATGCTTGAGGCTTAGAGACAGTCTGTGGTCTTCAGGCTTGAGGTTTGGAGACAGGCTGGGGTCTTGAGGCTGGGAGACAGGCTGGGGTCTTGAGGCTGGGAGACAGGCTGGGGTCTTGAGGCTTGGAGAGAGGCTGGGGTCTTGAGGCTTGGAGAGAGGCTGGGGTCTTGAGGCTGGCAGACAGGCTGGGGTCTTGAGGCTTGAGGCTTGGAGACATGCCTGGGATCTTGAGGCTTGGAGACATGCCTGGGATCTTGAGGCTTGGAGACATGCCTGGGATCTTGAGGCTTGGAGACAGGCTCGGGGTCTTTAGGCTTGCAGACAAGCTGTGGTCTTGAGGGTTGAGGATTGGAGACAGGCTTCGGTGCTTGAGGCTTGGAGACAAGCTGTAGTCTTGTGGCTTGAGGCTTGGAGACAGACTTGGGGGATTGAGGCTTGGAGACAGGCTTGGGGTTTGAGGCTTGGAGAGAGGCTTGGGGTTTGAGGCTTGAGGCTTGGAGACAGGCTGGGGTCTTGAGGAGACTGGGAGACAGGCTGGGGTCTTGAGGCTTGAGTCTTGGACACATGCCTGGGATCTTGAGGCTTGAGGCTTGGAGACAGGCTCGGGGTCTTTAGGCTTGCAGACATGCTGTGGTCTTGAGGGTGAGGCTTGGAGACAGGCTGTGGTCTTGAGGCTTGGAGACAGGCTGGGGTCTTGAGGCTTGGAGACAGGCTGGGGTCTTGAGGCTGGGAGACAGGCTGGGGTCTTGAGGCTGGGAGGCAGGCTGGGGTCTTGAGGCTTGGAGACAGGCTGGGGTCTTGAGGCTTGAGTCTTGGAGACATGCCTGGGATCTTGAGGATTGAGGCTTGGAGACAAGCTGTAGTCTTGTGGCTTGGAGACAGACTTGGGGGATTGAGGCTTGGAGACAGGCTTGGGGTTTGGAGACAGGCTTGGGGTTTGGAGACAGGCTTGGGGTTTGAGGCTTGAGGCTTGGAGAGAGGCTTGGGGTTTGAGGCTTGAGGCTTGGAGACAGGCTGGGGTCTTGAGGCTTGGGGTCTTGAGACTGGGAGACAGGCTGGGGTCTTGAGACTGGGAGACAGGCTGGGGTCTTGAGGCTTGGAGACAGGCTGGGGTCTTGAGGCTTCAGTCTTGGAGACATGCCTGGGATCTTGAGGATTGAGGCTTGGAGACATGCTGGGGTCTTGAGGCTTGGAGACAGGCTGTGGTCTTGAGGGTGAGGCTTGGAGACAGACTGTGGTCTTGAGGCTTGGAGACAGGCTGGGGTCTTGAGGCTGGGAGGCAGGCTGGGGTCTTGAGGCTTGGAGACAGGCTGGGGTCTTGAGGCTTGGAGACAGGCTGGGGTCTTGAGGCTTGGAGACAGGCTGGGGTCTTGAGGCTTGAGTCTTGGAGACATGCCTGGGATCTTGAGGCTTGAGGCTTGGAGACATGCTCGGGGTCTTTAGGCTTGCAGACATGCTGTGGTCTTGAGGGTGAGGCTTGGAGAGAGGCTGTGGTCTTGAGGTTTGGAGACAGTCTGTGGTCTTGATGCTTGAGACTTGGCGTCTTGAGGTTTGGAGACAGGCCTGGGATCCTGAGGATTGAGGCTTGGAGACAGGCTGAGGTCTTGAGGCTTGGAGACAGGCTGAGGTCTTGAGGCTTGGAGACAGGCTGTGGTCTTGAGGCTTGAGTCTTGGAGACAGACTGGGGTCTTGAGGCTTGAGGCTTGGGGCCTTGAGGTTTGGAGACAGGCCTGGGATCTTGAGGCTTGAGGCCTGGAGACAGGCTTGGGGTCTTGAGGCTTGAGGCTTTGAGACAGGCTTGGGGTCTTGAGGCTTGCAGACAGGCTGTGGTCTTGAGGCTTGGAGACAGGCTTGGGTTCTTGAGTCTTGAGGCTTGGAGACAGGCCTGGGATCTTGAGGCTTGGAGGGAGGCTTGGGGTCTTGAGGCTTGGAGACAGGCTGTGGTCTTGAGGCTTGAGGCTTGGAGACAGGCCTGGGATCTTTAGACTTGAGGCTTGGAGACAGGCTTGGCGTCTTGTGGCTTCCAGATGGGCTGTGGTCTTCAGGCTTGAGGCTTGGAGACATACTTGGGGTTGAGGCTTGGAGGCTGGCTGTTGTCTTGAGGGTTGAGGCTTGGAGATAGGCTTGGAAGATTGAGGCTTGAGGCTTGGAAACAGGATTGGGGTCTTGATGCTTGAGGCTTGGAAACAGGATTGGGGTCTTGATGCTTGAGGCTTGGAGACAGTCTGTGGTCTTCAGGCTTGAGGTTTGGAGACAGGCTGGGGTCTTGAGGCTTGGAGACAGGCTGGGGTCTTCTTGAGGCTTGGAGTCTTGAGGCTGGGGTCTTGAGGCTTGGAGAGAGGCTGGGGTCTTGAGGCTTGGAGAC
The DNA here is from genome assembly GCF_963921235.1 of Mobula hypostoma. Lineage (NCBI taxonomy): Eukaryota > Metazoa > Chordata > Chondrichthyes > Myliobatiformes > Myliobatidae > Mobula > Mobula hypostoma. Next base: position 113,838,398 of record NC_086099.1, on the reverse strand, counting down.
ATGCCTGGGATCTTGAGGCTTGAGGCTTGGAGACAGGCTCGGGGTCTTTAGGCTTGCAGACAAGCTGTGGTCTTGAGGGTTGAGGATTGGAGACAGGCTTCGGTGCTTGAGGCTTGGAGACAAGCTGTAGTCTTGTGGCTTGAGGCTTGGAGACAGACTTGGGGGATTGAGGCTTGGAGACAGGCTTGGGGTTTGGAGACAGGCTTGGGGTTTGAGGCTTGAGGCTTGAGGCTTGAGGCTTGAGGCTTGGAGAGAGGCTTGGGGTTTGAGGCTTGAGGCTTGGAGACAGGCTGGGGTCTTGAGGCTGGGAGACAGGCTGGGGTCTTGAGGCTTGAGTCTTGGACACATGCCTGGGATCTTGAGGCTTGAGGCTTGGAGACAGGCTCGGGGTCTTTAGGCTTGCAGACATGCTGTGGTCTTGAGGGTGAGGCTTGGAGACAGGCTGTGGTCTTGAGGCTTGGAGACAGGCTGGGGTCTTGAGGCTGGGAGGCAGGCTGGGGTCTTGAGGCTGGGAGGCAGGCTGGGGTCTTGAGGCTTGGAGACAGGCTGGGGTCTTGAGGCTTGAGTTTTGGAGACATGCCTGGGATCTTGAGGATTGAGGCTTGGAGACAAGCTGTAGTCTTGTGGCTTGGAGACAGACTTGGGGGATTGAGGCTTGGAGACAGGCTGTGGTCTTGAGGCTTGGAGACAGGCTTGGAATCTTGAGGCTTGAGGCTTGGAGAGAGGCTTGGGGTTTGAGGCTTGAGGCTTGGAGACATGCTGGGGTCTTGAGGCTTGGGGTCTTGAGACTGGGAGACAGACTGGGGTCTTGAGACTGGGAGACAGGCTGGGGTCTTGAGGCTTGAGTCTTGGACACATGCCTGGGATCTTGAGGCTTGAGGCTTGGAGACAGGCTCGGGGTCTTTAGGCTTGCAGACATGCTGTGGTCTTGAGGGTGAGGCTTGGAGACAGGCTGTGGTCTTGAGGCTTGGAGACAGGCTGGGGTCTTGAGGCTGGGAGGCAGGCTGGGGTCTTGAGGCTTGGAGACAGGCTGTGGCCTTGAGGGTTGAGGCTTGGAGACAGGCTTGAAGGTTGGAGACTGGCTGTGTTCTTGAGGCTTGAGTCTTGGAGACATGCCTGGGATCTTGAGGATTGAGGCTTGGAGACATGCTGGGGTCTTCAGGCTTGAGGCTTGGAGACAGGCTGTGGTCTTGAGGGTTGAGGCTTGAAGGCAGGCTTGGGGTCTTGAGGCTTGGAGACAGGCTATGGTCTTGAGGCTTGGCGTCTTGAGGTTTGGAGACATGCCTGGGATCTTGAGGATTGAGGCTTGGAGACATGCTGGGGTCTTGAGGCTTGGAGACAGGCTGGGGTCTTGAGGCTTGGAGACGGGCTGTGGTCTTGAGGCTTGGAGACAGGCTTGGAATATTGAGGCTTGAGGATTGGAAACAAGCTTGGGGTCTTGAGGCTTGAGGCTTGGAGACAGGCTGTGGTCTTCAGGCTTGAAGGTTGGGGTCTTGAGGCTTGGAGACAGGCCTGGGATCTTGAGGGTTGAGGCTTGGAGACAGGCTTGGGGTCTTGAGGCTGGAGGCTTGGAGACAGGCTTGGGATCTTGAGGCTTGAGGCCTGGACACGGGCTTGAGGTCTTGATGCTTGGAGACAGGCTGTGGTCTTGGTGCTTGAGGCTTGGAGACAGACTTGGGGTCTTGTGGCTTGGAGGCAGGCTGTTGTCTTGAGGGTTGAGGCTTGGAGACAGGCTTGGGGTCTTGAGGCTTGGAGACAGACAGACTTGGGGCCTTGAGGCTTGGAGACAGGCATGGGGTCTTGAGGCTTGGAGACAGGCTGTGGCCTTGAGGGTTGAGGCTTGGAGACAGGCTTGAAGCTTGGAGACTGGCTGTGTTCTTGAGGCTTGGAGACAGGCTGTGGTCTTGAGGCTTGGAGATAGGCCTGGGATCTTGAGGCTTGAGCCTTGGAGACAGGCTTGGGGTCTTGAGGCTTGGAGACAGGCCTGGGATCTTGAGGCTTGGAGGGAGGTGTGGGGTCTTGAGGCTTGGAGACAGGCTGTGGTCTTGAAGCTTGGAGACAGGCTTGGCATCTTGAGGCTTCCAGATGGGCTGTGGTCTTGAGGCTTGGAGACATGCCTGGGATCTTGAGGCTTGGAGACAGGCTTGGGGTCTTGAGGCTTGGAGACAGGCTGTGTTCTTGAGGCTTGGAGAAATGTGTTCTTGAGGCTTGGAGACAGGCTTGGGGTCTTGAGGCTTGGATACTGGCTTGGGGTCTTGAGGCTTCGAGACAGGCTTGGGTTCTTGAGGCCTGGAGACAGGCTGTGGTCTTGAGGCTTGGAGGCAGGCTTGGGGTTTTGAGACTTGAGGCTTGGAGACAGGCTGGGGTCTTGAGGCTTGGAGACAGGCTTGGGGTCTTGAGGGTTGAGGCTTGGAGACAGGCTTGGGGTCTTGAGGCTTGGAGAAGGTCTGTGGTCTTGAGGCTTGGAGACAGGCTGGGGTCTTGAGGCTTGGGGCTTGAGGCTTGGGGTCTTGAGGCTTGGAGGCAGGCCTGGGATTTTGAGGCTTGATGCTTGGAGACAGGCTTGGGGTCTTGAGGCTTGCAGACAGGCTGTGGTCTTGAGGCTTGGAGACAGGCTTGGGGTCTAGAGACGAGGCCTGGAGACAGGCTTGGGGTCTAGAGACGAGGCCTGGAGACAGGCTTGGGGTCTAGAGACGAGGCCTGGAGACAGGCTTGGGGTCTAGAGACAAGGCCTGGAGACAGGCTTGGGTTCTTGAGGCCTGGAGACAGGCTGTGGTCTTGAGGCTTGGAGGCAGGCTTGGGGTTTTGAGACTTGAGGCTTGGAGACAGGCTGTGGTGTTGAGGCTTGGAGACAGGCTGGTGTCTTGAGGCTTGGGGTCTTGAGGGTTGGAGCCAGGCTGTGGCCTTGCGGGTTGAGGTTTGGAGACAGGATTGAAGCTTGGAGACCGGCCATGTTCTTGAGGCTTTGAGACAGGCTTCAGTTATTGAGGATTGAGGCTTGGCGTCTTGAGGTTTGGAGACAGGCCTGGGATCTTGAGGATTGAGGCTTGGAGACAGGCCTGGGATCTTGAGGATTGAGGCTTGCAGACAGGCTGGGGGCTTGAGGCTTGGAGACAGGCTGTGGTCTTTAGGCTTGAGTCTTGGAGACAGACTGGGGTCTTGAGGCTTGGGGCCTTGAGGTTTGGAGACAGGCCTGGGATCTTGAGGCTTGAGGCCTGGAGACAGACTTGGGGACTTGAGGCTTGGAGACAGGCTGTGTTCTTGAGGCTTGAGGTTGGAGACAGGCTTGGAGTCTCGAGGCTTGAGGCTTGGAGACAGGCTGTGGTCTTGAGGCTTGGAGACAGGCCTATGATCTTGAGGCTTGGAGACAGGCTTCAGGTCTTGAGGCTTGGAGACAGGCTGTGGTCTTGAGTCTTGAGGCTTGGAGACAGGCTGTGGTCTTGAGTCTTGAGGCTTGGAGACAGGCCTGGGATCTTGAGGCTTGGAGACAGGCCTGGGGTCTTGAGGCTTGGAGACAGGCTGTGTTCTTGAGGCTTGGAGAAATGTTGTGTTCTTGAGGCTTGGAGACAGGCTTGGGGTCTTGAGGCTTGGAGACTGGCTTGGGGTCTTAAGGCTTCGAGACAGGTTTGGGTTCTTGAGGCCTGGAGACAGGCTGTGGTCTTGAGGCTTCGAGACAGGCTGGCGTCTTGAGGCTTGAGGCTTGGGGTCTTGAGGCGTGGAGACAGGCCTGGGATCTTGATACTTGAGGATTGGAGACAGGCTGTGGTCTCGAGGCTTGAGTCTTGGAGGCAGGCTTGGGGTTTTGAGGCTTGGAGACAGGCTGGGGTCTTGAGGCTTGGAGACGGGCTGTGGTCTTGAGGCTTGGAGACAGGTTTGGAATATTGAGGCTTGGAAACAGGCTTGGGGTCTTGAGGGTTGAGGCTTGGAGACAGGATTGGGGTCTTGAGGCTTGGAGACAGGCTTGGGGTCTTGAGGCTTTAGGCTTGGAGAAGGGCTGTGGTCTTGAGGCTTGAGGCTTGGAGACAGGCTGGGTTCTTGACGCTTGAGGCTTGGAGACAGGCTTGGGATCTTGAGGCTTGAGGCTTGGAGACAGGCTTGGAATCTTGAGGCTTGAGGGTTGGAGACAGGTTGTGGTCTTGAGGCTTGGAGACAGGCTGGGGTCTTGAGTCTTGAGGCTTGGAGACAGGCCTGGGATCTTGAGGCTTGGAGACAGGCCTGGGATCTTGAGGCTTGGAGACAGGCCTGGGATCTTGAGGCTTGGAGACAGGCCTGGGATCTTGAGGCTTGGAGACAGGCTGTGTTCTTGAGGCTTGGAGAAATGTTGTGTTCTTGAGGCTTGGAGAAATGTTGTGTTCTTGAGGCTTGGAGACAGGCTTGGGGTCTTGAGGCTTGGAGACAGGCTTGGGGTCTTGAGGCTTCGAGACAGGCTTGGGTTCCTGAGGCCTGGAGACAGGCTGTGGTCTTGAGGCTTCGAGACAGGCTGGCGTCTTGAGGCTTGGGGTCTTGAGGCGTGGAGACAGGCCTGGGATCTTGAGGCTTGGAGACGGGCTGGGGTCTTGAGGCTTGGAGACAGGCCTGGGGTCTTGAGGCTTGCAGACAGGCTGTGGTCTTGAGGCTTGGAGACAGGCTTGGAGTCTAGAGACGAGGCTTGGAGACAGGCTGTTGTCTTGAGGCTTGGAGACAGGCTGTGGTCTTGAGGCTTGGAGACAGGCTGGGGTCTTGAGGCTTGGAGACAGGCTGTGGTCTTGAGTCTTTAGGCTTGGGGTCTTGAGGTTTGGAGACAGGTCTGTGATCTTGAGGCTTGAGGATTGGAGCCAGGCTGTGGCCTTGCGGGTTGAGGCTTGGAGACAGGATTGAAGCTTGGAGACCGGCCATGTTCTTGATGCTTGGTGACAGGCTTGGGGTCTTGAAGCTTGCAAACAGGCTGTGGTCTTGAGGTTTGGAGACAGGCCTGGGATCTTGAGACTTGAGGCTTGGAGACAGGCTGTGGTCTCGAGGCTTGATGCTTGGAGGCAGGCTTGGGGTCTTGAGGCTTGGAGACAGGCTGGGGTCTTGAGGCTTGGAGACAGGCTGGGGTCTTGAGGCTTGGAGACGGGCTGTGGTCTTGAGGCTTGGAGACAGGCTTGGAATATTGAGGCTTGAGGCTTGGAAACAGGCTTGGGGTCTTGAGGGTTTAGGCTTGGAGACAGGCTTGGGGTCTTGAGGCTTGAGGCTTGGAGACAGGCTTGGGGTCTTGAGGTTTGAGGCTTGGAGAAGGGCTGTGGTCTTGAGGCTTGGAGACAGGCCTGGGATCTTGAGGATTGAGGCTTGGAGACAGGCTGGGGTCTTGAGGCTTGAGGCTTGGAGGCAGTTTGGGGTCTTGAGGATTGAGGCTTGGAGACTGGCTGCGGTCTTGAGGCTTGAAGCTTGGGGTCGTGAGGCTTGGAGACGGGCCTGGGATCTTGAGGTTTTGAGACAGGCTTGGGGTCTTGAGGCTTGCAGACGGGCTGTGGTCTTGAGGTTTGAGCTTGGAGACAGGCTTGGGGTCTTGAGGCTTGATGCTTGGAGACAGGCTGTGGTCTTGAGGCTTGGAGACAGGCTGGTGTCTTGAGGCTTGAGAATTGTGGTCTTGAGGTTTGGAGACAGGTCTGGGATCTTGAGGCTTGAGGATTGGAGCCAGGCTGTGGCCTTGCGGGTTGAGGCTTGGAGACAGGCTGTGTTCTTGAGGCTTGAGGCTTGGAGACAGGCTGGGTTCTTGAGGCTTGGAGACAGGCTTCGGTTCTTGAGGATTGAGGCTTGGCGTCTTGAGGTTTGGAGACAGGCCTGGGATCTTGAGGATTGAGGCTTGGAGACAGGCTGGGGTCTTGAGGCTTGAAGCTTGGAGACAGGCTGTGGTCTTGAGGGTTGAGGCTTGGAGACAGGCTTGGGATCTTGAGGCTTGGAGACAGGCTTGGGGTCTTGAGGCTTGGAGACAGGCTTGGGGTCTTGAGGCTTGGAGACAGGCTGTGGTCTTGAGGCTTGGAGACAGGCTTGAGGTCTTGAGGCTTGGAGACAGGCTGTGGTCTTGAGGTTTGAGGCTTGGCGTCTTGTGGTTTGGAAACAGGCTTGGGGTCTTGAGGGTTGAGGCTTGGAAACAGCCTTGGGGTCTCGAGGTTTGAGGCTTGGAGACAGGCTTCGGTTCTTGAGGCTTGGAGACAGGCTGTGGTCTTGAGGCTTGAGGCTTGGCGTCTTGAGGTTTGGAGACAGGCTTGGGGTCTTGCGGCTTGATGCTTGGAGACAGGCTGTGGTCTCGAGGCTTGAGGCTTGGAGACAGGCTTGGGGTCTTGAGGCTTGGAGACAGGCTTGGGGTCTTGAGGCTTGGAGACAGGCTGGGGTCTTGAGGCTTGGAGACAGGCTGGGGTCTTGAGGCTTGGAGACAGGCTTGGAATATTGAGGCTTGAGGCTTGGAAACAGGCTTGGGGTCTTGAGGGTTGAGGCTTGGAGACAGGCTTGGGGTCTTGAGGCTTGAGGCTTGGAGACAGGCTTGGGGTCTTGAGGTTTGAGGCTTGGAGAAGGGCTGTGGTCTTGAGGCTTGGAGACAGGCCTGGGATCTTGAGGATTGAGGCTTGGAGACAGGCTGGGGTCTTGAGGCTTGAGGCTTGGAGGAAGTCTTGGGGTCTTGAGGATTGAGGCTTGGAGACTGGCTGTGGTCTTGAGGCTTGAAGCTTGGGGTCTTGAGTCTTGGAGACAGTCCTGGGACCTTGAGGCTTGATGCTTGGAGACAGGCTTGGGGTCTTGTGGCTTGCAGACGGGCTGTGGTCTTGAGGTTTGAGGCTTTGAGACAGGCTTGGGGTCTTGAGACGAGGCTTGGAGACAGGCTGTGCTCTTGAGGCTTGGAGACAGGCTGGTGTCTTGAGGCTTGAGATCTTGAGGTTTGGAGACAGGTCTGGGATCTTGAGGCTTGAGGATTGGAGCCAGGCTGTGGCCTTGCGGGTTGAGGCTTGGAGACAGGCTGTGTTCTTGAGGCTTGAGGCTTGGAGACAGGCTGTGTTCTTGAGGCTTGGTAGACAGGCTTCGGTTCTTGAGGATTGAGGCTTGGCGTCTTGAGGTTTGGAGACAGGCCTGGGATATTGAGGATTGAGGCTTGGAGAGAGGCTGGGGTCTTGAGGCTTGAGGCTTGGAGACAGGCTGTGGTCTTGAGGGTTGAGGCTTGGAGGCAGGCTTGGGATCTTGAGGCTTGGAGACAGGCTTGGGGTCTTGAGGCTTGGAGACAGGCTGGGGTCTTGAGGCTTGGAGACGGGCTGTGGTCTTGAGGCTTGGGGTCTTGAGGCTTGGAGACAGGCTGTGGTCTTGAGGTTTGAGGCTTGGCGTCTTGTGGTTTGGAAACAGGCTTGGGGTCTTGAGGGTTGAGGCTTGGAAACAGCCTTGGGGTCTCGAGGTTTGAGGCTTGGAGACAGGCTTCGGTTCTTGAGGCTTGAGGCTTGGAGACAGGCTGTGGTCTTGAGGCTTGAGGCTTGGCGTCTTGAGGTTTGGAGACAGGCTTGGGGTCTTCAGGCTTGAGGCTTGGAGACAGGCTTGGGGTCTTGAGGCTTGAGGCTTGGAGAAGGGCTGTGGTCTTGTGGCTTGGAGACAGGCTTGGCGTCTTGAGGCTTCCAGATGGGCTGTGGTCTTGAGGCTTGAGGCTTGGAGACATACTTGGGGTCTTGAGGCTTGAGACTTGGAGACAGGCTTTGGGTCTCGAGGCTTGAGGTTTGGAGACAGGCTTGGGGTCTAGAGGCTTGAGGCTTGGAGACAGGCTGGGGTCTTGAGGCTTTGAGATAGGCTGTGGTCTTGAGGCTTCTGGTCTTGAGGATTGGAAACAGGCTTAGGGTCTCGAGGCTTGCGGCTCGGAGAGAGGCTTTGGGTCTTGAGGCTTGGAGACAGGCTGTGGTCTTGAGGCTTGGAGACAGGCTGGGGTCTTGAGGCTTGGAGACAGGCTGGGGTCTTGAGGCTTGGAGACAGGCTGGTGTCTTGAGGCTTGAGGTTTGGAGACAGGTCTGGGATCTTGAGGCTTGAGGATTGGAGCCAGGCTGTGGCCTTGCGGGTTGAGGCTTGGAGACAGGATTGAAGCTTGGAGACCAGCCATGTTCTTGAGGCTTGGAGACAGGCTGTGATTGAAGCTTGGAGACCAGCCATGTTCTTGATGCTTGGAGACAGGCTGTGTTCTTGAGGCTTGAGACTTTGAGACAGGCTGTGGTCTTGAGGCTTGGAGACAGGCTTGGGGTCTTGAGGCTTGATGCTTGGAGACAGGCTGTGTTCTTGAGTCTTGAGGCTTGGAGACAGGCTGTGGTCTTGAGGCTTGGAGACAAGCTGTGGTCTTGAGGCTTGGAGTCTAGAGACGAGGCTTGGAGTCTAGAGACGAGGCTTGGAGACAGGCTGTGGTCTTGAGGCTTGGAGACAGGCTGTGGTCTTGAGGCTTGGAGACAGGCTGTGGTCTTGAGGCTTGGAGACAGGCTGGTGTCTTGAGGCTTTAGGCTTGGGGTCTTGAGGTTTGGAGCCAGGCTGTGGCCTTGCGGGTTGAGGCTTGGAGACAGGATTGAAGCTTGGAGACAGGCCATGTTCTTGAGGCTTGGAGACAGACTGGGGTCTTGAGGCTTGGAGACAGGCTTGGGGTCTTGAGGCTTGGAGACTGGCTTGGGATCTTGCGGCTTGATGCTTGGAGACAGGCTGTGGTCTCGAGGCTTGAGGCTTGGAGGCAGGCTTGGGGTCTTGAGGCTTGGAGACAGTCTGGGGTCTTGAGGCTTGGAGACGGGCTGTGGTCTTGAGGCTTGGAGACAGGATTGGGGTCTTGAGGCTTGGAGACAGGCTTGGGGTCTTGAGGCTTTAGGCTTGGAGAAGGGCTGTGGTCTTGAGGCTTGGAGACAGGCCTGGGATCTTGAGGCTTGAGGCTTGGAGACAGGCTTGGGGTCTTGAGGCTTGCAGACAGGCTGTGGTCTTGAGGCTTGAGGCTTGGAGACAGGCTTGGGGTCTTGAGGCTTGGAGACAGGCTGTGGTCTTGAGGCTTGGAGACAGGCTGGTGTCTTGAGGCTTGAGATCTTGAGGTTTGGAGACAGGTCTGGGATCTTGAGGCTTGAGGATTGGAGCCAGGCTGTGGCCTTGCGGGTTGAGGCTTGGAGACAGGCTGTGTTCTTGAGGCTTGAGGCTTGGAGACAGGCCTGGGATCTTGAGGCTTGGAGGGAGGCTTGGGGTCTTGAGGCTTGGAGACAGTCCTGGGATCTTTAGGCTTGAGGCTTGGAGACAGGCCTGGGATCTTTAGACTTGAGGCTTGGAGACAGGCTTGGCGTCTTGAGGCTTCCAGATGGGCTGTGGTCTTGAGGCTTGGAGACATACTTGGGGTCTTGAGGCTTGGAGGCTGGCTGTTGTCTTGAGGGTTGAGGCTTGGAGATAGGCTTGGAAGATTGAGGCTTGAGGCTTGGAGACAGGCTTGGGGTCTTGAGGCTTGAGGCTTGGAGACAGGCTTGGGGTCTTGAGGCTTGAGGCTTGGAGACAGGCTGTGGTCTTGAGGCTTGAGGCTTGGAGACAGGCTGGGGTCTTGAGGCTTGGAGACAGGCTGGGGTCTTGAGGCTTGGGGTCTTGAGGCTGGGGTCTTGAGGCTTGGAGACAGGCTGGGGTCTTGAGGCTTGGAGACAGGCTGGGGTCTTGAGGCTTGAGGCTTGGAGACAGGCCTGGGATCTTGAGGCTTGGAGACAGGCTGGGGTCTTGAGGCTTGGAGACAGGCTGTGGCCTTGAGGGTTTAGGCTTGGAGACAGGCTTCGGTGCTTGAGGCTTGGAGACAGGCTGTAGTCTTGTGGCTTGAGGCTTGGAGACAGGCTGGGGGTCTTGAGGCTTGGAGACAGGCTTGGGGTCTTGAGGCTTGGAGACAGGCTTGGGGTCTTGAGGCTTGAGGCTTGGAGACAGGCTTGGGGTCTTGAGGCTTGAGGCTTGGAGACAGGCTGGGGTCTTGAGGCTTGGGGTCTTGAGGCTTGGAGACAGGCTGGGGTCTTGAGGCTTGAGGCTTGGAGACATGCCTGGGATCTTGAGGCTTGAGGCTTGGAGACAGGCTTGGGGTCTTGAGGCTTGGAGACAGGCTGTGGTCTTGAGGCTTGGAGACAGGCTGTGGTCTTGAGGCTTGGAGACAGGCTGTGGTCTTGAGGCTTGGAGACAGGCTGTGGTCTTGAGGCTTGGAGACAGGCTGTGGTCTTGAGGCTTGGAGACAGGCTGGGGTCTTGAGGCTTGGAGACAGGCTTGGGGTCTTGAGGCTTGGAGACAGGCTTGGGATCTTGAGGCTTGAGGCTTGGAGACAGGCTGAGGTCTTGAGGCTTGGAGACAGGCTGTGGTCTTGAGGCTTGAGTCTTGGAGACAGACTGGGGTCTTGAGGCTTGGGGCCTTGAGGTTTGGAGACAGGCCTGGGATCTTGAGGCTTGAGGCCTGGAGACAGGCTGGGGTCTTGAGGCTTGAGAGACAGGCTTGGGGTCTTGAGGCTTGGAGACAGGCTTGAGGTCTTGAGGCTTGAGGCTTGGAGACAGGCCTGGGATCTTGAGGCTTGGAGGGAGGCTTGGGGTCTTGAGGCTTGGAGACAGGCCTGGGATCTTTAGACTTGAGGCTTGGAGACAGGCCTGGGATCTTTAGACTTGAGGCTTGGAGACAGGCTTGGCGTCTTGTGGCTTCCAGATGGGCTGTGGTCTTGAGGCTTGGAGACATACTTGGGGTTGAGGCTTGGAGGCTGGCTGTTGTCTTGAGGGTTGAGGCTTGGAGATAGGCTTGGAAGATTGAGGCTTGAGGCTTGGAAACAGGATTGGGGTCTTGATGCTTGAGGCTTGGAGACAGGATTGGGGTCTTGATGCTTGAGGCTTGGAGACAGTCTGTGGTCTTCAGGCTTGAGGTTTGGAGACAGGCTGGGGTCTTGAGGCTTGGAGTCTTGAGGCTGGGGTCTTGAGGCTTGGAGAGAGGCTGGGGTCTTGAGGCTTGGAGACAGGCTGGGGTCTTGAGGCTTGGAGACATGCCTGGGATCTTGAGGCTTGGAGACATGCCTGGGATCTTGAGGCTTGGAGACAGGCTTGGGGTCTTGAGGCTTGGAGACAGGCTGTGGTCTTGAGGGTTGAGGCTTGGAGACAGGCTTCGGTGCTTGAGGCTTGGAGACAAGCTGTAGTCTTGTGGCTTGAGGCTTGGAGACAGACTTGGGGGATTGAGGCTTGGAGACAGGCTTGGGGTTTGGAGACAGGCTTGGGGTCTTGAGGCTTGGAGACAGGCTGGGGTCTTGAGGCTTGGGGTCTTGAGGCTTGGAGACAGGCTGGGGTCTTGAGGCTTGAGGCTTGGAGACAGGCCTGGGATCTTGAGGCTTGAGGCTTGGAGACAGGCTTGGGGTCTTGAGGCTTGCAGACAGGCTGTGGTCTTGAGGGTGAGGCTTGGAGACAGGCTGTGGTCTTGAGGCTTGGAGACAGGCTGGGGTCTTGAGGCTTGGGGTCTTGAGGCTGGAGTCTTGAGGCTTGGAGACAGGCTGGGGTCTTGAGGCTTGGAGACAGGCTGGGGTCTTGAGGCTTGGAGACAGGCTGGGGTCTTGAGGCTTCAGTCTTGGAGACATGCCTGGGATCTTGAGGATTGAGGCTTGGAGACAAGCTGTAGTCTTGTGGCTTGGAGACAGACTTGGGGGATTGAGGCTTGGAGACAGGCTTGGGGTTTGGAGAGAGGCTTGGGGTTTGAGGCTTGAGGCTTGAGGCTTGGAGAGAGGCTTGGGGTTTGAGGCTTGAGGCTTGGAGACAGGCTGGGGTCTTGAGGCTTGGGGTCTTGAGGCTTGGAGACAGGCTGGGGTCTTGAGGCTTGGAGACAGGCTGGGGTCTTGAGGCTTGAGGCTTGGAGACAGGCCTGGGATCTTGATGCTTGAGGCTTGGAGACAGGCTGTGGTCTTGAGGCTTGAGGCTTGGAGACAGGCTTGGGGTCTTGAGGCTTGGAGACAGGCTGGGGTCTTGAGGCTTGGAGACAGGCTGGGGTCTTGAGGCTTGGAGACAGGCTGGGGTCTTGAGGCTTGGAGACAGGCCTGGGATCTTGAGGCTTGGAGACAGGCTTGGGGTCTTGAGGCTTGGAGACAAGGCTGTGGTCTTGAGGGTTGAGGATTGGAGACAGGCTTCGGTGCTTGAGGCTTGGAGACAGGCTGTAGTCTTGAGGCTTGAGGCTTGGAGACAGGCTTGGGGTCTTGAGGCTTGGAGACAGGCTTGGGCTTGGAGAGGCTTGAGGCTTGGAGACAGGCTTGGGGTCTTGAGGCTTGGAGACAGGCTGGGGTCTTGAGTCTTGAGGCTTGGAGACAGGCCTGGGATCTTGAGGCTTGAGGCTTGGAGACAGGCTTGGGGTCTTGAGGCTTGGAGACAGGCTGTGTTCTTGAGGCTTGAGGCTTGGAGACAGGCTGTGGTCTTGAGGCTTGGAGACAGGCTGTGGTCTTGAGGCTTGGAGACAGGCTGGGGTCTTGAGGCTTGGAGACAGGCTTGGGGTCTTGAGGCTTGGAGACAGGCTGGGGTCTTGAGGCTTGGAGACAGGCTGGGGTCTTGAGGCTTGGAGACAGGCTGGGGTCTTGAGGCTTGGAGACAGGCTGGGGTCTTGAGGCTTGAGGCTTGGAGACAGGCCTGGGATCTTGAGGCTTGAGGCTTGGAGACAGGCTGTAGTCTTGAGGCTTGGAGACAGACTTGGGGGATTGAGGCTTGGAGACAGGCTTGGGGTTTGGAGACAGGCTTGGGGTTTGAGGCTTGAGGCTTGGAGAGAGGCTTGGGGTTTGAGGCTTGAGGCTTGGAGACAGGCTGGGGTCTTGAGGCTTGGGGTCTTGAGGCTTGGAGACAGGCTTGGGGTCTTGAGGCTTGGAGACAGGCTGGGGTCTTGAGGCTTGAGTCTTGGAGACAGGCCTGGGATCTTGAGGCTTGAGGCTTGGAGACAGGCTTGGGGTCTTGAGGCTTGGAGACATGCTGTGGTCTTGAGGCTTGGAGACAGGCTGTGGTCTTGAGGCTTGGAGACAGGCTGTGGTCTTGAGGCTTGGAGACAGGCTGTGGTCTTGAGGCTTGGAGACAGGCTGGGGTCTTGAGGCTTGGAGACAGGCTGGGGTCTTGAGGCTTGGAGACAGGCTGGGGTCTTGAGGCTTGGAGACAGGCTGTGGTCTTGAGGCTTGGAGACAGGCTTGGGGTCTTGAGGCTTGAGGCTTGGAGACAGGCTGGGGTCTTGAGGCTTGAGTCTTGGAGACATGCCTGGGATCTTGAGGATTGAGGCTTGGAGACATGCTGGGGTCTTCAGGCTTGAGGCTTGGAGACAGGCTGTGGTCTTGAGGGTTGAGGCTTGGAGACAGGCTTGGGGTCTTGAGGCTTGGAGACAGGCTGTGGTCTTGAGGCTTGGCGTCTTGAGGTTTGGAGACAGGCCTGGGATCTTGATTGAGGCTTGGAGACAGGCTGGGGTCTTGAGGCTTGGAGACAGGCTGGGGTCTTGAGGCTTGGAGACGGGCTGTGGTCTTGAGGCTTGGGGTCTTGAGGCTTGGAGACAGGCTTGGAATATTGAGGCTTGAGGCTTGGAAACAGGCTTGTGGTCTTGAGGCTTGGAGACAGGTTGGGGTCTTGAGGCTTGAAGCTTGGGGTCTTGAGGCTTGGAGACAGGCCTGGGATCTTGAGGGTTGAGGCTTGGAGACAGGCTTGGGATCTTGAGGCTTGAGGCCTGGAGACAGGCTTGAGGTCTTGAGGCTTGGAGACAGGCTGTGGTCTTGGTGCTTGAGGCTTGGAGACAGGCTTGGGGTCTTGAGGCTTGGAGACAGGCTGTGGTCTTGAGGTTTGAGGCTTGGAGACAGGCTGGGGTCTTGAGGCTTGGAGACAGGCTTGTGGTCTTGAGGCTTGGAGACAGGCTGGGGTCTTGAGGCTTGGAGACAGGCTGTGGTCTTGAGGGTTGAGGCTTGGAGACAGGCTTGAAGCTTGGAGACTGGCTGTGTTCTTGAGGCTTGGAGACAGGCTGTGGTCTTGAGGCTTGGAGACAGGCCTGGGATCTTGAGGCTTGAGGCTTGGAGACAGGCTTGGGGTCTTGAGGCTTGGAGACAGGCCTGGGATCTTGAGGCTTGGAGACAGGCTTGGGGTCTTGAGGCTTGGAGACAGGCTGTGTTCTTGAGGCTTGGAGAAATGTTGTGTTCTTGAGGCTTGGAGACAGGCTTGGGGTCTTGAGGCTTGGAGACAGGCTTGGGGTCTTGAGGCTTGGAGACAGGCTTGGGGTCTTGAGGCTTGGAGACAGGCTGTGGTCTTGAGGCTTGGAGACAGGCTTGGGGTCTTGAGGCTTGAGGCTTGGAGACAGGCTGGGGTCTTGAGGCTTGGAGACAGGCTGGGGTCTTGAGGCTTGGAGACAGGCTTGGGGTCTTGAGGCTTGAGGCTTGGAGAAGGGCTGTGGTCTTGAGGCTTGGAGACAGGCTGGGGTCTTGAGGCTTGGAGACAGGCTGGGGTCTTGAGGCTTGGGGTCTTGAGGCTTGGAGACAGGCCTGGGATCTTGAGGCTTGAGGCTTGGAGACAGGCTTGGGGTCTTGAGGCTTGCAGACGCGCTGTGGTCTTGAGGCTTGGAGACTGGCTTGGGATCTTGAGGCTTGGAGACTGGCTTGGGATCTTGAGGCTTGGAGACAGGCTGTGGTCTTGAGGCTTGGAGACAGGCTGGTGTCTTGAGGCTTGAAGCTTGGGGTCTTGAGGCTTGGAGACAGGCTGTGGCCTTGCGGGTTGAGGTTTGGAGACAGTCTTGAGGCTTGGAGACAGGCTGTGTTCTTAAGGCTTGAGGCTTTGAGACAGGCTTCAGTTATTGAGGATTGAGGCTTGGCGTCTTGAGGTTTGGAGACAGGCCTGGGATCTTGAGGATTGAGGCTTGGAGACAGGCTGGGGTCTTGAGGCTTGAGGCTTGGAGACAGGCTGGGGTCTTGAGGCTTGAGGCTTGGAGACAGGCTGTGGTCTTGAGGCTTGGAGACAGGCTGGGGTCTTGAGGCTTGAGGTTTGGAGACAGGCCTGGGATCTTGAGGCTTGAGGCTTGGAGACAGGCTGGGGTCTTGAGGCTTGGAGACAGGCTGTGGTCTTGAGGCTTGAGTCTTGGAGACAGGCTTGGGGTCTTGAGGCTTGAGGCTTGGAGACAGGCTGTGGTCTTGAGGCTTGGAGACAGGCCTGGGATCTTGAGGCTTGGAGACAGGCTTGGGGTCTTGAGGCTTGGAGACAGGCTTTGGGTCTAGAGGCTTGAGGCTTGGAGACAGGCTGGGGTCTTGAGTCTTGAGGCTTGGAGACAGGCCTGGGATCTTGAGGCTTGGAGACAGGCTTGGGGTCTTGAGGCTTGGAGACAGGCTGTGGTCTTGAGTCTTGAGGCTTGGAGACAGGCTGGGGTCTTGAGTCTTGAGGCTTGGAGACAGGCCTGGGATCTTGAGGCTTGGAGACAGGCTTGGGGTCTTGAGGCTTGGAGACAGGCTGTGTTCTTGAGGCTTGGAGAAATGTGTTCTTGAGGCTTGGAGACAGGCTTGGGGTCTTGAGGCTTGGAGACAGGCTTGGGGTCTTGAGGCTTGGAGACAGGCTTGGGTTTTTGAGGCCTGGAGACAGGCTGTGGTCTTGAGGCTTCGAGACAGGCTGGCGTCTTGAGGCTTGGGGTCTTGAGGCGTGGAGACAGGCCTGGGATCTTGATACTTGAGGATTGGAGACAGGCTGTGGTCTCGAGGCTTGAGTCTTGGAGGCAGGCTTGGGGTTTTGAGGCTTGGAGACAGGCTGGGGTCTTGAGGCTTGGAGACGGGCTGTGGTCTTGAGGCTTGGAGACAGGTTTGGAATATTGAGGCTTGGAAACAGGCTTGGGGTCTTGAGGGTTGAGGCTTGGAGACAGGATTGGGGTCTTGAGGCTTGGAGACAGGCTTGGGGTCTTGAGGCTTTAGGCTTGGAGAAGGGCTGTGGTCTTGAGGCTTGGAGACAGGCTGGGTTCTTGATGCTTGAGGCTTGGAGACAGGCTTGGGATCTTGATGCTTGAGGCTTGGAGACAGGCTGGGTTCTTGAGGCTTGAGACTTGGAGACAGGCTGTGGTCTTGAGGCTTGGAGACAGGCTTGGGGTCTTGAGGCTTGAGGCTTGGAGACAGGCCTGGGATCTTGAGGCTTGGAGACAGGCCTGGGATCTTGAGGCTTGGAGACAGGCCTGGGATCTTGAGGCTTGGAGACAGGCCTGGGATCTTGAGGCTTGGAGACAGGCTGGGGTCTTGAGGCTTGGAGACAGGCTGGGGTCTTGAGGCTTGGAGACAGGCTGGGGTCTTGAGGCTTGGAGACAGGCTGTGTTCTTGAGGCTTGCGGCTTTGAGACAGGCTTCTGTTCTTGAGGCTTGGAGACAGGCTGTGTTCTTGAGGCTTGGAGACAGGCTTGGGTTCTTGAGGCTTGGAGACAGGCTTGGGTTCTTGAGGCTTGGAGACAGGCTGTGGTCTTGAGGCTTGGAGACAGGCTGTGGTCTTGAGGCTTGGGGTCTTGAGGCTTAGAGACAGGCCTGGGATCTTAATACTTGATGCTTGGAGACAGGCTGTGGTCTTGAGGCTTGAGGCTTGGAGACAGGCTTGGGGTCTTGAGGCTTGGAGACAGGCTGTGGTCTTGAGGCTTGGAGACAGGCTGGGGTCTTGAGGCTTGGAGACAGGCTTGGGGTCTTGAGGCTTGCAGACAGGCTGTGGTCTTGAGGCTTGGAGACAGGCTTGGGGTCTAGAGACGAGGCTTGGAGACAGGCTGTGGTCTTGAGGCTTGGAGACAGGCTGTGGTCTTGAGGCTTGGAGACAGGCTGTGGTCTTGAGGCTTGGAGACAGGCTGTGGTCTTGAGGCTTGAGGCTTGGGGTCTTGAGGTTTGGAGACAGGTCTGGGATCTTGAGGCTTGAGGATTGGAGCCAGGCTGTGGCCTTGCGGGTTGAGGCTTGGAGACAGGATTGAAGCTTGGAGACCGGCCATGTTCTTGAGGCTTGGTGACAGGCTTGGGGTCTTGAGGCTTGCAGACGGGCTGTGGTCTTGAGGCTTGGAGACAGGCTTGGGATCTTGAGGCTTGATGCTTGGAGACAGGCTGTGGTCTTGAGGCTTGAGGCTTGGAGACAGGCTTGGGGTCTTGAGGCTTGGAGACAGGCTGTGGTCTTGAGGCTTGGAGACAGGCTTGGGGTCTTGAGGCTTGGAGACAGGCTTGGGGTCTTGAGGCTTGGAGACAGGCTGTGGTCTTGAGGCTTGGGGTCTTGAGGCTTGGAGACAGGCTGTGGTCTTGAGGCTTGGGGTCTTGAGGCTTGGAGACAGGCTTGGAATATTGAGGCTTGAGGCTTGGAAACAGGCTTGGGGTCTTGAGGGTTGAGGCTTGGAGACAGGCTTGGGGTCTTGAGGCTTGAGGCTTGGAGACAGGCTTGGGGTCTTGAGGTTTGAGGCTTGGAGAAGGGCTGTGGTCTTGAGGCTTGGAGACAGGCCTGGGATCTTGAGGCTTGATGCTTGGAGACAGGCTTGGGGTCTTGAGGCTTGAGGCTTGGAGACAGGCTGGGGTCTTGAGGATTGGAGACAGGCTGTGATCTTGAGGCTTGAGGCTTGGGGTCTTGAGGCTTGGAGACAGGCCTGGGATCTTGAGGCTTGATGCTTGGAGACAGGCTTGGGGTCTTGAGGCTTGGAGACAGGCTGGGGTCTTGAGGTTTGAGGCTTGGAGACAGGCTGGGGTCTTGAGTCTTGAGGCTTGGAGACAGGCCTGGGATCTTGAGGCTTGGAGACAGGCCTGGGATCTTGAGGCTTGGAGACAGGCCTGGGATCTTGAGGCTTGGAGACAGGCTTGGGGTCTTGAGGCTTGGAGACAGGCTGTGTTCTTGAGGCTTGGAGACAGGCTTGGGTTCTTGAGGCTTGGAGACAGGCTGTGTTCTTGAGGCTTGGAGAAATGTGTTCTTGAGGCTTGGAGAAATGTGTTCTTGAGGCTTGGAGAAATGTGTTCTTGAGGCTTGGAGACAGGCTTGGGTTCTTGAGGCTTGGAGACAGGCTTGGGTTCTTGAGGCTTGGAGACAGGCTGTGGTCTTGAGGCTTGGAGACAGGCTGGCGTCTTGAGGCGGGGTCTTGAGGCGTGGAGACAGGCCTGGGATATTGAGACTTGAGGCTTGGAGACAGGCTGTGGTCTCGAGGCTTGATTCTTGAAGGCAGGCTTGGGGTCTTGAGGCTTGGAGACAGGCTGGGGTCTTGAGGCTTGGAGACAGGCTGGGGTCTTGAGGCTTGGAGACAGGCTGGGGTCTTGAGGCTTGGAGACAGGCTGTGGTCTTGAGGCTTGGAGACAGGCTTGGGGTCTAGAGACGAGGCTTGGAGACAGGCTGTGGTCTTGAGGCTTGGAGACAGGCTGTGGTCTTGAGGCTTGGAGACAGGCTGTGGTCTTGAGGCTTGGAGACAGGCTGTGGTCTTGAGGCTTGAGGCTTGGGGTCTTGAGGTTTGGAGACAGGTCTGGGATCTTGAGGCTTGAGGATTGGAGCCAGGCTGTGGCCTTGCGGGTTGAGGCTTGGAGACAGGATTGAAGCTTGGAGACAGGCCATGTTCTTGAGGCTTGGAGACAGGCTTGGGGTCTTGAGGCTTGCAGACAGGCTGTGGTCTTGAGGCTTGGAGACAGGCTTGGGATCTTGAGGCTTGAGGCTTGGAGACAGGCTGTGGTCTTGAGGCTTGAGGCTTGGAGACAGGCTTGGGGTCTTGAGGCTTGGAGACAGGCTGGGGTCTTGAGGCTTGGAGACAGGCTGGGGTCTTGAGGCTTGGAGACAGGCTGGGGTCTTGAGGCTTGGAGACGGGCTGTGGTCTTGAGGCTTGGGGTCTTGAGGCTTGGAGACAGGCTTGGAATATTGAGGCTTGAGGCTTGGAAACAGGCTTGGGGTCTTGAGGGTTGAGGCTTGGAGACAGGCTTGGGGTCTTGAGGCTTGAGGCTTGGAGACAGGCTTGGGGTCTTGAGGTTTGAGGCTTGGAGACAGGCTGTGGTCTTGAGGCTTGGAGACAGGCCTGGGATCTTGAGGATTGAGGCTTGGAGACAGGCTGGGGTCTTGAGGCTTGAGGCTTGGAGGAAGTCTTGGGGTCTTGAGGATTGAGGCTTGGAGACTGGCTGTGGTCTTGAGGCTTGAAGCTTGGGGTCTTGAGTCTTGGAGACAGTCCTGGGATTTTGAGGCTTGATGCTTGGAGACAGGCTTGGGGTCTTGAGGCTTGCAGACGGGCTGTGGTCTTGAGGCTTGGAGACAGGCTTGGGGTCTTGAGACGAGGCTTGGAGACAGGCTGTGGTCTTGAGGCTTGGAGACAGGCTGGTGTCTTGAGGCTTGGAGACAGACTGTGGTCTTGAGGTTTGGAGACAGGTCTGGGATCTTGAGGCTTGAGGATTGGAGCCAGGCTGTGGCCTTGCGGGTTGAGGCTTGGAGACAGGCTGTGTTCTTGAGGCTTGAGGCTTGGAGACAGGCTGTGTTCTTGAGGCTTGGAGACAGGCTTCGGTTCTTGAGGATTGAGGCTTGGCGTCTTGAGGTTTGGAGACAGGCCTGGGATCTTGAGGATTGAGGCTTGGAGAGAGGCTGGGGTCTTGAGGCTTGAAGCTTGGAGACAGGCTGTGGTCTTGAGGGTTGAGGCTTGGAGGCAGGGTTGGGGTCTTGAGGCTTGGAGTCTGGCTTGGGGTCTTGAGGCTTGGAGACAGGCTGGGGTCTTGAGGCTTGGAGACAGGCTGGGGTCTTGAGGCTTGGATACGGGCTGTGATCTTGAGGCTTGGGGTCTTGAGGCTTGGAGACAGGCTGTGGTCTTGAGGTTTGAGGCTTGGCGTCTTGTGGTTTGGAAACAGGCTTGGGGTCTTGAGGGTTGAGGCTTGGAAACAGACTTGGGGTCTCGAGGTTTGAGGCTTGGAGACAGGCTTGGGGTCTTGAGGCTTGAGGCTTGGAGACAGGCTGTGGTCTTGAGGCTTGAGGCTTGGCGTCTTGAGGTTTGGAGACAGGCTTGGGGTCTCGAGGCTTGAGGCTTGGAGACAGGCTTGGGGTCTTGAGGCTTGAGGCTTGGAGACAGGCTGTGGTCTTGAAGCTTGGAGACAGGCTTGGCGTCTTGAGGCTTCCAGATGGGCTGTGGTCTTGAGGCTTGAGGCTTGGAGACATACTTGTGGTCTTGAGGCTTGAGACTTGGAGACAGGCTTTGGGTCTCGAGGCTTGAGGTTTGGAGACAGGCTTGGGGTCTAGAGGCTTGAGGCTTGGAGACAGGCTGGGGTCTTGAGGCTTTGAGATAGGCTGTGGTCTTGAGGCTTCTGGTCTTGAGGATTGGAAACAGGCTTAGGGTCTCGAGGCTTGCGGCTCGGAGAGAGGCTTTGGGTCTTGAGGCTTGGAGACAGGCTGTGGTCTTGAGGCTTGGAGACAGGCTGGGGTCTTGAGGCTTGGAGACAGGCTTGGGGTCTAGAGACGAGGCCTGGAGACAGGCTGTGGTCTTGAGGCTTGGAGACAGGCTGGGGTCTTGAGGCTTGGAGACAGGCTGGGGTCTTGAGGCTTGGAGACAGGCCTGGGATCTTGAGGCTTGAGGATTGGAGCCAGGCTGTGGCCTTGCGGGTTGAGGCTTGGAGACAGGATTGAAGCTTGGAGACCAGCCATGTTCTTGAGGCTTGGAGACAGGCTGTGTTCTTGAGGCTTGAGGCTTGGAGACAGGCTGTGGTCTTGAGGCTTGGAGACAGGCTTGGGGTCTAGAGACGAGGCCTGGAGACAGGCTGTGGTCTTGAGGCTTGGAGACAGGCTGGTGTCTTGAGGCTTGAGGTTTGGAGACAGGTCTGGGATCTTGAGGCTTGAGGATTGGAGCCAGGCTGTGGCCTTGCGGGTTGAGGCTTGGAGACAGGATTGAAGCTTGGAGACCAGCCATGTTCTTGAGGCTTGGAGACAGGCTGTGTTCTTAAGGCTTGAGGCTTGGAGACAAGCTGTGGTCTTGAGGCTTGGAGACAGGCTTGGAGTCTAGAGACAGGCTTGGAGTCTAGAGACGAGGCTTGGAGACAGGCTGTGGTCTTGAGGCTTGGAGACAGGCTGGTGTCTTGAGGCTTTAGGCTTGGGGTCTTGAGGTTTGGAGCCAGGCTGTGGCCTTGCTGGTTGAGGCTTAGAGACAGGATTGAAGCTTGGAGACCGGCCTTGTTCTTGATGCTTGGTGACAGGCTTGGGGTCTTGAGGCTTGGAGACAGGCTGTGGTCTTGAGGCTTGGAGACAGGCCTGGGATCTTGAGGCTTGATGCTTGGAGACAGGCTGTGGTCTTGAGGCTTGAGGCTTGGAGACAGGCTTGGGGTCTTGAGGCTTGGAGACAGGCTTGGGGTCTTGAGGCTTGGAGACAGGCTGTGGTCTTGAGGCTTGGAGACAGGCTTGGGATCTTGAGGCTTGGAGACAGGCTTGGGATCTTGAGGCTTGATGCTTGGAGACAGGCTGTGGTCTTGAGGCTTGGAGACAGGCCTGGGATCTTGAGGCTTGAGGCTTGGAGACAGGCTTGGGGTCTTGAGGCTTGGAGACAGGCTGTGGTCTTGAGGCTTGAGGCTTGGAGACAGGCTTGGGGTCTAGAGACGAGGCTTGGAGACAGGCTGTGGTCTTGAAGCTTGGAGACAGGCTGGTGTCTTGAGGCTTGAGAATTGTGGTCTTGAGGTTTGGAGACAGGTCTGGGATCTTGAGGCTTGAGGATTGGAGACAGGCTTGGGGTCTTGAGGCTTGATGCTTGGAGACAGGCTGTGTTCTTGAGTCTTGAGGCTTGGAGACAGGCTGGGTTCTTGAGGCTTGGAGACAGGCTGGGTTCTTGAGGCTTGAGGCTTGGGGTCTCGAGGCTTAGAGACAGGCCTGGGATCTTAATGCTTGAGGCTTGGAGACAGGCTTGGGATCTTGAGGCTTGAGGCTTGGAGACAGGCTGTGGTCTTGAGGCTTGAGGCTTGGAGACAGGCTTGGGGTCTTGAGGCTTGGAGACAGGCTTGGGGTCTTGAGGCTTGGAGACAGGCTGGGGTCTTGAGGCTTGGAGACAGGCTGTGGTCTTGAGGCTTGGGGTCTTGAGGCTTGGAGACAGGCTGTGGTCTTGAGGCTTGGAGACAGGCTGGGGTCTTGAGGCTTGGAGACAGGCTTGGGATCTTGAGGCTTGAGGCTTGGAGACAGGCTTGGGATCTTAATGCTTGATGCTTGGAGACAGGCTGTGGTCTTGAGGCTTGGAGACAGGCTGTGGTCTCGAGGGTTGAGGCTTGGAAACAGGCTTGGGGTATCGAGGCTTGAGAATTGGAGACAGGCTTGGGGTCTTGAGGCTTGAGGCTTGGAGACAGGCTGTGGTCTTGAGGCTTGGAGACAGGCTTGGCGTCTTGAGGCTTCCAGATGGGCTGTGGTCTTGAGGCTTGGAGACATACTTGGGGTCTTGAGGCTTGAGGTTTGGAGACAGGCTTTGGGTCTAGAGGCTTGAGGCTTGGAGACAGGCTGGCGTCTTGAGGCTTGGAGACAGGCTGGGGTCTTGAGGCTTGAGGTCTTGAGGCTTGGAGACAGGCTTAGGGTCTTGAGGCTTGAGGCTTGGAGACAGGCTTTGGGTCTTGAGGCTTGGAGACAGGCTGGGGTCTTGAGGCTTGGAGACAGGCTGGTGTCTTGAGGCTTGAGGTTTTTAGACAGGTCTGGGATCTTGAGGCTTGAGGATTGGAGCCAGGCTGTGGCCTTGCGGGTTGAGGCTTGGAGACAGGATTGAAGCTTGGAGACCAGCCATGTTCTTGAGGCTTGGAGACAGGCTGTGTTCTTGAGGCTTGGAGACAGGCTGTGTTCTTAAGGCTTGAGGCTTGGAGACAGGCTTGGGGTCTTGAGGCTTGGAGACAGGCTTGGGGTCTTGAGGCTTGGAGACAGGCTGGGGTCTTGAGGCTTGAGGCTTGGAGACTGGCTTGGGATCTTGAGGCTTGAGGCTTGGAGACAGGCTGTGGTCTTGAGGCTTGAGGCTTGGAGACAGGCTTGGGGTCTTGAGGCTTGGAGACAGGCTGTGTTCTTGAGGCTTGGAGACAGGCTGTGTTCTTGAGGCTTGAGGCTTGGAGACAGGCTGTGGTCTTGAGGCTTGGAGACAGGCTGTGGTCTTGAGGCTTGGAGACAGGCTTGGGTCTTGAGGCTTGGAGACAGGCTGTGTTCTTGAGGCTTGAGGCTTGGAGACAGGCTGTGGTCTTGAGGCTTGGAGACAGGCTTGGGGTCTTGAGGCTTGGAGACAGGCTTGGGGTCTTGAGGCTTGGAGACAGGCTGTAATCTTGAGGCTTGGAGACAGGCTGGTGTCTTGAGGCTTTAGGCTTGGGGTCTTGAGGCTTGGAGACAGGCTGTGGCCTTGAGGGTTGAGGCTTGGAGACAGGCTGAGGGGTCTTGAGGCTTGGAGACAGGCTTGGGGTCTTGAGGCTTGGAGACAGGCTGGCGTCTTGAGGCGTGGAGACAGGCCTGGGATCTTGAGACTTGAGGCTTGGAGACAGGCTGTGGTCTCGAGGCTTGATGCTTGAAGGCAGGCTTGGGGTCTTGAGGCTTGGAGACAGGCTGGGGTCTTGAGGCTTGGAGACAGGCTTGGGGTCTTGAGGCTTGGAGACAGGGCTGGGGTCTTGAGGCTTGGAGACAGGCTGTGGTCTTGAGGCTTGGAGACAGGCTTGGGGTCTTGAGGCTTGGAGACAGGCTTGGGGTCTTGAGGCTTGGAGACAGGCTTGGGGTCTTGAGGCTTGGAGACAGGCTTGGGGTCTTGAGGCTTGGAGACAGGCTTGGGGTCTTGAGGCTTGAGGCTTGGAGACAGGCTGGGGTCTTGAGGCTTGGAGACGGGCTGTGGTCTTGAGGCTTGGAGACAGGCCTGGGATCTTTATGCTTGAGGCTTGGAGACAGGCCTGGGATCTTTAGTCTTGAGGCTTGGAGACAGGCCTGGGATCTTGAGGCTTGAGGCTTGGAGACAGGCTGTGGTCTTGAGGCTTGGAGACAGGCTTGGGGTCTTGAGGCTTGGAGAAATGTGTTCTTGAGGCTTGGAGACAGGCCTGGGATCTTGAGGCTTGAGGCTTGGAGACAGGCTTGGGGTCTTGAGGCTTGGAGACAGGCTTGGGGTCTTGAGGCTTGGAGACAGGCTTGGGGTCTTGAGGCTTGGAGACAGGCTTGGGGTCTTGAGGCTTGGAGACAGGCTGTGGTCTTGAGGCTTGGAGACGGGCTGTGGTCTTGAGGCTTGGGGTCTTGAGGCTTGGAGACAGGCTTGGAATATTGAGGCTTGAGGCTTGGAAACAGGCTTGTGGTCTTGAGGCTTGGAGACAGGTTGGGGTCTTGAGGTTTGAGGCTTGGAGAAGGGCTGTGGTCTTGAGGCTTGGAGACAGGCTGGGGTCTTGAGGCTTTGAGATAGGCTGTGGTCTTGAGGCTTCTGGTCTTGAGGCTTGGAGGCAGGCTTAGGGTCTCGAGGCTTGCGGCTCTGAGAGAGGCTTTGGGTCTTGAGGCTTGGAGACAGGCTGGGGTCTTGAGGCTTGGAGACAGGCTTGGGGTCTAGAGACGAGGCCTGGAGACAGGCTGTGGTCTTGAGGCTTGGAGACAGGCTGTGGTCTTGAGGCTTGGAGACAGGCTGTGGTCTTGAGGCTTGGAGACAGGCTGGTGTCTTGAGGCTTGAGGTTTGGAGACAGGTCTCGGATCTTGAGGCTTGAGGATTGGAGCCAGGCTGTGGCCTTCCGGGTTGAGGCTTGGAGACAGGATTGAAGCTTGGAGACCAGCCATGTTCTTGAGGCTTGGAGACAGGCTGTGTTCTTAAGGCTTGAGGCTTGGAGACAAGCTGGGGTCTAGAGGCTTGAGGCTTGGAGACAGGCTGTGGTCTTGAGGCTTGAGTCTTGGAGACAGGCTTGGGGTCTTGAGGCTTGGAGACAGGCTTTGGGTCTCGAGGCTTGCGGCTCGGAGAGAGGCTTTGGGTCTTGAGGCTTGGAGACAGGCTGTGGTGTTGAGGCTTGGAGACAGGGTGGGGTCTTGAGGCTTGGAGACAGGCTTGGGGTCTAGAGACGAGGCCTGGAGACAGGCTTGGGGTCTAGAGACGAGGCTTGGAGACAGGCTGTGGTCTTGAGGCTTGGAGACAGGCTGTGGTCTTGAGGCTTGGAGACAGGCTGGTGTCTTGAGGCTTGGAGACAGGTCTGGGATCTTGAGGCTTGAGGATTGGAGCCAGGCTGTGGCCTTGCGGGTTGAGGCTTGGAGACAGGATTGAAGCTTGGAGACCAGCCATGTTCTTGAGGCTTGGAGACCGGCTGTGTTCTTGAGGCTTGAGGCTTGGAGACAGGCTGGGGTCTTGAGGCTTGGGCTTGGAGACAGGCTGTGGTCTTGAGGCTTGAGGCTTGGAGACAGGCCTGGGATCTTGAGGCTTGAGGCTTGGAGACAGGCCTGGAATCTTGAGGCTTGGAGGGAGGCTTGGGGTCTTGAGGCTTGGAGACAGGCCTGGGAACTTGAGGCTTGGAGACAGGCCTGGGATCTTTAGACTTGAGGCTTGGAGACAGGCCTTGGATCTTTAGACTTGAGGCTTGGAGACAGGCTTGGGGTCTTGAGGCTTGCAGACGGGCTGTGGTCTTGAGGCTTGGAGACAGGCTTGGGATCTTGAGGCTTGAGGCTTGGAGACAGGCTTTGGGTCTTGAGGCTTGGAGACAGGCTTTGGGTCTTGAGGCTTGGAGACAGGCTGGGGTCTTGAGGCTTGGAGACAGGCTGGGGTCTTGAGGCTTGAGGCTTGGAGACAGGCTGGGGTCTTGAGTCTTGAGGCTTGGAGACAGGCTGGGGTCTTGAGTCTTGAGGCTTGGAGACAGGCTTGGGGTCTTGAGGCTTGGAGACAGGCTTTGGGTCTCGAGGCTTGAGGCTTGGAGACAGGCTTTGGGTCTTGAGGCTTGGAGACAGGCTGTGGTCTTGAGGCTTGGAGACAGGCTGGGGTCTTGAGGCTTGGAGACAGGCTTGGGGTCTAGAGACGAGGCCTGGAGACAGGCTTGGGGTCTAGAGACGAGGCCTGGAGACAGGCTGTGGTCTTGAGGCTTGGAGACAGGCTGTGGTCTTGAGGCTTGGAGACAGGCTGGTGTCTTGAGGCTTGGAGACAGGTCTGGGATCTTGAGGCTTGAGGATTGGAGCCAGGCTGTGGCCTTGCGGGTTGAGGCTTGGAGACAGGATTGAAGCTTGGAGACCAGCCATGTTCTTGAGGCTTGGAGACAGGCTGTGTTCTTAAGGCTTGAGGCTTGGAGACAAGCTGGGGTCTAGAGGCTTGAGGCTTGGAGACAGGCTGTGGTCTTGAGGCTTGAGTCTTGGAGACAGGCTTGGGGTCTTGAGGCTTGGAGACAGGCTGTGGTCTTGAGGCTTGAGGCTTGGAGACAGGCCTGGGATCTTGAGGCTTGAGGCTTGGAGACAGGCCTGGGATCTTGAGGCTTGGAGGGAGGCTTGGGGTCTTGAGGCTTGGAGACAGGCCTGGGAACTTGAGGCTTGGAGACAGGCTTGGGGTCTTGAGGCTTGGAGACAGGCCTGGGATCTTCTTGAGGCTTGGAGACAGGCTTGGGGTCTTGAGGCTTGGAGACAGGCTGTGGTCTTGAGGCTTGGAGACAGGCTTGGGGTCTTGAGGCTTGGAGACAGGCTTGGGGTCTTGAGGCTTGAGGCTTGGAGACAGGCTTTGGGTCTCGAGGCTTGGAGACAGGCTTGGGTCTTGAGGCTTGGAGACAGGCTGGCGTCTTGAGGCTTGGAGACAGGCTGGGGTCTTGAGTCTTGAGGCTTGGAGACAGGCTGGGGTCTTGAGTCTTGAGGCTTGGAGACAGGCTGGGGTCTTGAGTCTTGAGGCTTGGAGACAGGCTGTGTTCTTGAGGCTTGGAGAAATGTTGTGTTCTTGAGGCTTGGAGAAATGTGTTCTTGAGGCTTGGAGACAGGCTTGGGGTCTTGAGGCTTGGAGACAGGCTTGGGTTTTTGAGGCCTGGAGACAGGCTGTGGTCTTGAGGCTTGAGGCTTCGAGACAGGCTGGCGTCTTGAGGCTTGGGGTCTTGAGGCGTGGAGACAGGCCTGGGATCTTGATACTTGAGGATTGGAGACAGGCTGTGGTCTTGAGGCTTGGAGACAGGCTTGGGGTCTTGAGGCTTGCAGAGTGTTCTTGAGGCTTGAGGCTTGGAGACAGGCTGTGGTCTTGAGGCTTGGAGACAGGCTGGTGTCTTGAGGCTTTAGGCTTGTTGTCTTGAGGCTTGGAGACAGGCCTGGGATCTTGAGGCTTGATGCTTGGAGACAGGCTGTGGTCTTGAGGCTTGAGGCTTGGAGACAGGCTTGGGGTCTTGAGGCTTGGAGACAGGCTGTGGTCTTGAGGCTTGAGGCTTGGAGACAGGCCTGGGATCTTGAGGCTTGAGGCTTGGAGACAGGCCTGGGATCTTGAGGCTTGGAGGGAGGCTTGGGGTCTTGAGGCTTGGAGACAGGCCTGGGGTCTTGAGGCTTGGAGACAGGCTGTGGTCTTGAGGCTTGGAGACAGGCCTGGGATCTTTAGACTTGAGGCTTGGAGACAGGCTTGGCGTCTTGCGGCTTCCAGATGGGCTGTGGTCTTGAGGCTTGGAGACATACTTGGGGTCTTGAGGCTTGAGGCTTGGAGACAGGCTTTGGGTCTTGAGGCTTGGAGACAGGCTTTGGGTCTTGAGGCTTGGAGACAGGCTGGCGTCTTGAGGCTTGGAGACAGGCTGGGGTCTTGAGTCTTGAGGCTTGGAGACAGGCTGGGGTCTTGAGTCTTGAGGCTTGGAGACAGGCTGGGGTCTTGAGTCTTGAGGCTTGGAGACAGGCTGGGGTCTTGAGGCTTGGAGAAATGTTGTGTTCTTGAGGCTTGGAGACAGGCTGGGGTCTTGAGGCTTGAGGCTTGGAGACAGGCTTGGGGTCTTGAGGTCTTGGAGACAGGCTTGGGGTTTTGAGGCTTGGAGACAGGCTGGGGTCTTGAGGCTTCGAGACAGGCTGGCGTCTTGAGGCTTGGGGTCTTGAGGCGTGGAGACAGGCCTGGGATCTTGATACTTGAGGATTGGAGACAGGCTGTGGTCTTGAGGCTTTGAGACAGGCTGCGGTCTTGAGGCTTGAAGCTTGGGGTCTTGAGGCTTGGAGACAGGCCTGGGATCTTGAGGCTTGGAGACAGGCTTGAGATCTTGATCTTGAGGCTTGGAGACAGGCTTGGGGTCTTGAGGCTTGGAGACAGGCTTGGGATCTTGAGGCTTGAGGCTTGGAGACAGGCTTGGGGTCTAGAGACGAGGCTTGGAGACAGGCTTGGGGTCTTGAGGCTTGGAGACAGGCTGTGGTCTTGAGGCTTGGAGACAGGCTGGTGTCTTGAGGCTTTAGGCTTGGGGTCTTGAGGTTTGGAGACAGGCTTGGGTTCTTGATACTTGAGGATTGGAGACAGGCTGTGGTCTCGAGGCTTGAGTCTTGGAGGCAGGCTTGGGGTTTTGAGGCTTGGAGACAGGCTGGGGTCTTGAGGCTTGGAGACGGGCTGTGGTCTTGAGGCTTGGAGACAGGTTTGGAATATTGAGGCTTGGGTCCTGAGGGTTGAGGCTTGGGTCCTGAGGGTTGAGGCTTGGAGACAGGATTGGGGTCTTGAGGCTTGGAGACAGGCTTGGGGTCTTGAGGCTTTAGGCTTGGAGAAGGGCTGTGGTCTTGAGGCTTGGAGACAGGCTGGGTTCTTGACGCTTGGGGTCTTGAGGCTTGGAGACAGGCCTGGGATCTTGAGGCTTGGAGACAGGCTTGGGATCTTGAGGCTTGAGGGTTGGAGACAGGTTGTGGTCTTGAGGCTTAGAGACAGGCTTGGGGTCTTGAGGCTTGGAGACAGGCTGTGGTCTTGAGGCTTTGAGACAGGCTGCGGTCTTGAGGCTTGAAGCTTGGGGTCTTGAGGCTTGGAGACAGGCCTGGGATCTTGAGGCTTGGAGACAGGCTTGAGATCTTGAGGCTTGGAGACAGGCTTGGGGTCTTGAGGCTTGCAGAGTGTTCTTGAGGCTTGAGGCTTGGAGACAGGCTTGGGGTCTAGAAACGAGGCTTGGAGACAGGCTGTGGTCTTGAGGCTTGGAGACAGGCTGTGGTCTTGAGGCTTGGAGACAGGCTGTGGTCTTGAGGCTTGGAGACAGGCTTGGGGTCTTGAGGCTTGGAGACAGGCTTGGGGTCTTGAGGCTTGGAGACAGGCTGTGGTCTTGAGGCTTGGAGACAGGCTGGTGTCTTGAGGCTTGAGAATTGTGGTCTTGAGGTTTGGAGACAGGTCTGGGATCTTGAGGCTTGAGGATTGGAGCCAGGCTGGGGTCTTGAGGGTTGAGGCTTGGAGGCAGGCTTGGGGTCTTGAGGCTTGGAGACAGGCCTGGGATCTTGAGGCTTGGAGACAGGCTTGGGGTCTTGAGGCTTGCAGAGTGTTCTTGAGGCTTGAGGCTTGGAGACAGGCTTGGGGTCTTGAGGCTTGGAGACAGGCTGGTGTCTTGAGGCTTTAGGCTTGGGGTCTTGAGGTTTGGAGACAGGTCTGGGATCTTGAGGCTTGGAGACAGGCTTGGGGTCTAGAGATGAGGCTTGGAGACAGGCTGTGGTCTTGAGGCTTGGAGACAGGCTGGTGTCTTGAGGCTTTAGGCTTGTTGTCTTGAGGTTTGGAGACAGGCCTGGGATCTTGAGACTTGAGGCTTGGAGACAGGCTGTGGTCTCGAGGCTTGATGCTTGGAGGCAGGCTTGGGGTCTTGAGGCTTGAGGCTTGGAGACAGGCTGGGGTCTTGAGTCTTGAGGCTTGGAGACAGGCTGGGGTCTTGAGTCTTGAGGCTTGGAGACAGGCCTGGGATCTTGAGGCTTGGAGACAGGCT
Organism: Mobula hypostoma; assembly: GCF_963921235.1. NCBI lineage: Eukaryota > Metazoa > Chordata > Chondrichthyes > Myliobatiformes > Myliobatidae > Mobula > Mobula hypostoma. The sequence goes on along the minus strand of NC_086099.1, from coordinate 113,808,707 downwards.
GTGTTCTTGAGGCTTGGAGACAGGCTTGTGTTCTTGAGGCTTGGAGACAGGCTTGGGGTCTTGAGGCTTGGAGACAGGCTTGGGGTCTTGAGGCCTGGAGACAGGCTGTGGTCTTGAGGCTTGAGGCTTCGAGACAGGCTGGAGTCTTGAGGCTTGGGGTCTTGAGGCGTGGAGACAGGCCTGGGATCTTGATACTTGAGGCTTGGAGACAGGCTGTGGTCTCGAGGCTTGAGGCTTGGAGACAGGCTTGGGGTCTTGAGGCTTGGAGACGGGCTGTGGTCTTGAGGCTTGGAGACAGGTTTGGAATATTGAGGCTTGGAAACAGGCTTGGGGTCTTGAGGGTTGAGGCTTGGAGACAGGATTGGGGTCTTGAGGCTTGGAGACAGGCTTGGGGTCTTGAGGCTTGGAGACAGGCTTGGGGTCTTGAGGCTTGAGGCTTGGAGAAGGGCTGTGGTCTTGAGGCTTGGAGACAGGCTGGGGTCTTGAGGCTTGGAGACAGGCTTGGGGTCTTGAGGCTTGGAGACAGGCTGTAGCCTTGCGGGTTGAGGCTTGGAGACAGGATTGAAGCTTGGAGACCGGCCATGTTCTTGAGGCTTGGAGACAGGCTTGGGGTCTTGAGGCTTGCAGACAGGCTGTGGTCTTGAGGTTTGGAGACAGGTCTGGGATCTTGAGGCTTGAGGATTGGAGCCAGGCTGGGGTCTTGAGGGTTGAGGCTTGGAGGCAGGCTTGGGGTCTTGAGGCTTGGAGACAGGCTGTGGTCTTGAGGCTTGGAGACAGGCTGTGGTCTTGAGGCTTGGAGACAGGCTGGGGTCTTGAGGCTTGGAGACAGGCTGTGGTCTTGAGGCTTGAGGCTTGGAGACAGGCTTGGGGTCTTGAGGCTTGAGGCTTGGGGTCTTGAGGCTTGGAGACAGGCTTGGGATCTTGAGGCTTGAGGCTTGGAGACAGGCTTGGGGTCTTGAGGCTTGAGGCTTGGAGACAGGCTGGTGTCTTGAGGCTTTAGGCTTGGGGTCTTGAGGCTTGGAGACAGGCCTGGGATTTTGAGGCTTGATGCTTGGAGACAGGCTTGGGGTCTTGAGGCTTGCAGACAGGCTGTGGTCTTGAGGCTTGGAGACAGGCCTGGGGTCTAGAGACGAGGCTTGGAGACAGGCTGTGGTCTTGAGGCTTGGAGACAGGCTGGTGTCTTGAGGCTTGGGGTCTTGAGGTTTGGAGACAGGTCTGGGATCTTGAGGCTTGAGGATTGGAGCCAGGCTGTGGCCTTGCGGGTTGAGGCTTGGAGACAGGCTGTGGTCTTGAGGCTTGGAGACAGGCTGTGTTCTTGAGGCTTGAGGCTTTGAGACAGGCTTCGGTTCTTGAGGCTTGGAGACAGGCTTCGGTTCTTGAGGCTTGAGGTTTGGAGACAGGCCTGGGATCTTGAGGATTGAGGCTTGGAGACAGGCTGGGGTCTTGAGGCTTGGAGACAGGCTGTGGTCTTGAGGCTTGAGGCTTGGAGACAGGCTTGGGGTCTTGAGGCTTGAGGCTTGAGGCTTGGAGACAGGCTGGGGTCTTGAGGCTTGAGGCTTGGAGACAGGCTGGGGTCTTGAGGCTTGGAGACGGGCTGTGGTCTTGAGGCTTGGAGACAGGCTGTGGTCTTGAGGTTTGAGGCTTGGCGTCTTGAGGTTTGGAGACAGGCTTGGGGTCTTGAGGGTTGAGGCTTGGAGACAGGCTTGGGGTCTTGAGGCTTGAGGCTTGGAGACAGGCTGTGGTCTTGAGGCTTGGAGACAGGCTGGGGTCTTGAGGCTTGAGGCTTGGAGACAGGCTTGGGGTCTTGAGGCTTGAGGCTTGGAGACAGGCTTGGGGTCTTGAGGCTTGAGGCTTGGAGACAGGCTGGGGTCTTGAGGCTTGGAGACAGGCTGTGGTCTTGAGGCTTGGGGTCTTGAGGCTTGGAGACAGGCTTGGGGTCTTGAGGCTTGAGGCTTGGAGACAGGCTTGGGGTCTGAGAGGCTTGAGGCTTGGAGACAGGCTGTGGTCTTGAGGCTTGGAGACAGGCTGTGGTCTTGAGGCTTGGAGACAGGCTGTGGTCTTGAGGCTTGGAGACAGGCTTGGGGTCTTGAGGCTTGGAGACAGGCTTGGGGTCTTGAGGCTTGGAGACAGGCTTGGGGTCTAGAGATGAGGCTTGGAGACAGGCTTGGGGTCTTGAGGCTTGGAGACAGGCTGTGGTCTTGAGGCTTGGAGACAGGCTGGTGTCTTGAGGCTTGGAGACAGGCTGGTGTCTTGAGGCTTGGAGACAGGCTGGTGTCTTGAGGCTTGGAGACAGGCTGGTGTCTTGAGGCTGGAGGTCTTGAGGTTTGGAGACAGGTCTGGGATCTTGAGGATTGGAGCCAGGCTGTGGCCTTGCGGGTTGAGGCTTGGAGACAGGATTGAAGCTTGGAGACAGGATTGAAGCTTGGAGACCAGCCATGTTCTTGAGGCTTGGAGACAGGCTGTGTTCTTAAGGCTTGAGGCTTGGAGACAAGCTGGGGTCTAGAGGCTTGAGGCTTGGAGACAGGCTGTGGTCTTGAGGCTTGATGCTTGGAGACAGGCTTGGGGTCTTGAGGCTTGCAGACAGGCTGTGGTCTTGAGGTTTGAGGCTTGGAGACAGGCTTGGGGTCTAGAGACGAGGCTTGGAGACAGGCTGTGGTCTTGAAGCTTGGAGACAGGCTGGTGTCTTGAGGCTTGAGAATTGTGGTCTTGAGGTTTGGAGACAGGTCTGGGATCTTGAGGCTTGAGGATTGGAGCCAGGCTGTGGCCTTGCGGGTTGAGGCTTGGAGACAGGCCATGTTCTTGAGGCTTGGAGACAGGCTGTGTTCTTGAGGCTTCAGGCTTTGAGACAGGCTTCGGTTCTTGAGGATTGAGGCTTGGCGTCTTGAGGTTTGGAGACAGGCCTGGGATCTTGAGGATTGAGGCTTGGAGACAGGCTGGGGTCTTGAGGCTTGGAGACAGGCTGTGGTCTTGAGGGTTGAGGCTTGGAGGCAGGCTTGGGATCTTGAGGCTTGGAGACAGGCTTGGGGTCTTGAGGCTTGAGGCTTGGAGACAGGCTGGGGTCTTGAGGCTTGGAGACGGGCTGTGGTCTTGAGGCTTGGAGACAGGCTGTGGTCTTGAGGTTTGAGGCTTGGCGTCTTGTGGTTTGGAAACAGGCTTGGGGTCTTGAGGGTTGAGGCTTGGAAACAGCCTTGGGGTCTCGAGGTTTGAGGCTTGGAGAAGGGCTGTGGTCTTGAGGCTTGGAGACAGGCTTGGGGTCTTGAGGCTTGGAGACAGGCTGTGGTCTTGAGGCTTGGAGACAGGCTTGGGGTCTTGAGGCTTGGAGACAGGCTTGGGGTCTTGAGGCTTGGAGACATACTTGGGGTCTTGAGGCTTGAGACTTGAGACTTGGAGACAGGCTTTGGGTCTCGAGGCTTGAGGTTTGGAGACAGGCTTGGGGTCTTGAGGCTTGAGGCTTGGAGACAGGCTGGGGTCTTGAGGCTTGGAGACAGGCTGTGGTCTTGAGGCTTGTGGTCTTGGGTCTTGAAGCTTGGAGACAGGCTTGGGGTCTCGAGGCTTGAGGCTTGGAGACAGGCTTTGGGTCTTGAGGCTTGGAGACAGGCTGTGGTCTTGAGGCTTGGAGACAGGCTTGGGATCTTGAGGATTGAGGCTTGGAGACAGGCTGGGGTCTTGAGGCTTGGAGACAGGCTTGGGGTCTTGAGGCTTGGAGACAGGCTTGGGGTCTTGAGGCTTGAGGCTTGGAGAAGGGCTGTGGTCTTGAGGCTTGGAGACAGGCTGGGTTATTGACGCTTGGGGTCTTGAGGCTTGGAGACAGGCCTGGGATCTTGAGTCTTGAGGCTTGGAGACAGGCTGGGTTCTTGAGGCTTGAGACTTGGAGACAGGCTGTGGTCTTGAGGCTTGGAGACAGGCTTGGGGTCTTGAGGCTTGGAGACAGGCTCTGGTCTTGAGGCTTGGAGACAGGCTGCGGTCTTGAGGCTTGAAGCTTGGGGTCTTGAGGCTTGAAGCTTGGGGTCTTGAGGCTTGGAGACAGGCCTGGGATCTTGAGGCTTGGAGACAGGCTTGGGGTCTTGAGGCTTGCAGACGGGCTGTGGTCTTGAGGCTTGGAGACAGGCTTGGGATCTTAATGCTTGATGCTTGGAGACAGGCTTTGGGTCTCGAGGCTTGAGGCTTGGAGACAGGCTTTGGGTCTAGAGGCTTGAGGCTTGGAGACAGGCTGGGGTCTTGAGGCTTGGAGACAGGCTGGGGTCTTGAGGCTTGAGGCTTGGGTCTTGAGGCTTGGAGACAGGCTTGGGGTCTTGAGGCTTGAGGCTTGGAGACAGGCTTGGGGTCTTGAGGCTTGAGGCTTGGAGACAGGCTGTGGTCTTGAGGCTTGGAGACAGGCTGTGGTCTTGAGGCTTGGAGACAGGCTGTGGTCTTGAGGCTTGGAGACAGGCTTGGGGTCTTGAGGCTTGGAGACAGGCTTGGGGTCTTGAGGCTTGGAGACAGGCTTGGGATCTTGAGGCTTGAGGCTTGGAGACAGGCTTGGGGTCTTGAGGCTTGGAGACAGGCTGTGGTCTTGAGGCTTGGAGACAGGCTGTGGTCTTGAGGCTTGGAGACAGGCTGGTGTCTTGAGGCTTGGAGACAGGCTGGTGTCTTGAGGCTTGGAGACAGGCTGGTGTCTTGAGGCTTGAGGTCTTGAGGTTTGGAGACAGGTCTGGGATCTTGAGGCTTGAGGATTGGAGCCAGGCTGTGGCCTTGCGGGTTGAGGCTTGGAGACAGGATTGAAGCTTGGAGACAGGCCATGTTTTTGAGGCTTGGAGACAGGCTGTGTTCTTAAGGCTTGAGGCTTGGAGACAGGCTGGGGTCTTGAGGCTTGAGGCTTGGAGACAGGCTGTGGTCTTGAGGCTTGAGGCTTGGAGACAGGCTTGGGGTCTTGAGGCTTGGAGACAGGCTGTGGTCTTGAGGCTTGAGGCTTGGAGACAGGCTTGGGGTAGGCTTGGAGACAGTCTGGGGTCCTGAAGCTTAGAGACAGGTTCTTGAGGCTTGAGGCTTGGAGACAGACTGTGGTCTTGAGGTTTCGAGACAGGCCTGGGATCTTGAGGATTGAGGCTTGGAGACAGGCAGGGGTCTTGAGGCTTGGAGACAGGCTGTGGTCTTGAGGCTTGAGGCTTGGAGACAGGCTTGGGATCTTGAGGCTTGGAGACAGGCTTGGGGTCTTGAGGCTTGAGGCTTGGAGACAGGCTGGGGTCTTGAGGCTTGGAGACAGGCTGTGGTCTTGAGGCTTGGAGACAGGCTGTGGTCTTGAGGCTTGAGGCTTGGCGACAGGCTTGGGGTCTTGAGGCTTGGAGACAGGCTTGGGGTCTTGAGGCTTGCAGACGGGCTGTGGTCTTGAGGCTTGGAGACAGGCTTGGGATCTTGAGGCTTGGAGACAGGCTTGGGATCTTGAGGCTTGGAGACAGGCTGGGGTCTTGAGGCTTTGAGGCTTGGGGTCTTGAGGCTTGGAGACAGGCTTTGGGTCTTGAGGCTTGAGGCTTGGAGACAGGCTTTGGGTCTAGAGGCTTGAGGCTTGGAGACAGGCTGGGGTCTTGAGGCTTGGAGACAGGCTGGGGTCTTGAGGCTTGGGGTCTTGAGGCTTGGAGACAGGCTTGGGGTCTTGAGGCTTGAGGCTTGGAGACAGGCTTGGGGTCTTGAGGCTTGGAGACAGGCTGGGGTCTTGAGGCTTGGAGACAGGCTTGGGGTCTTGAGGCTTGAGGCTTGGAGACAGGCTTGGGGTCTTGAGGCTTGGAGACAGGCTTGGGGTCTTGAGGCTTGGAGACAGGCTTGGGGTCTTGAGGCTTGAGGCTTGGAGACAGGCTGTGGAGTCTTGAGGCTTGGAGACAGGCTGGGTTCTTGAGGCTTGGGGTCTTGAGGCTTAGAGACAGGCCTGGGATCTTAATGCTTGATGCTTGGAGACAGGCTGTGGTCTTGAGGCTTGAGGCTTGGAGACAGGCTGTGGTCTTGAGGCTTGGAGACAGGCTTGGGGTCTTGAGGCTTGGAGACAGGCTCTGGTCTTGAGGCTTGGAGACAGGCTCTGGTCTTGAGGCTTGGAGACAGGCTGGGGTCTTGAGGCTTGGAGACAGGCTTGGGGTCTTGAGGCTTGGAGACAGGCCTGGGATCTTGAGGCTTGGAGACAGGCTTGGGGTCTTGAGGCTTGGAGACAGGCTGTGGTCTTGAGGCTTGGAGACAGGCTTGGGATCTTGAGGCTTGAGGCTTGGAGACATACTTGGGGTCTCGAGGCTTGAGGCTTGGAGACAGGCTTGGGGTCTTGAGGCTTGATGCTTGGAGACAGGCTGTGGTCTTGAGGCTTGGAGACAGGCTGTGGTCTTGAGGCTTCTGGTCTTGAGGCTTGGAGACAGGCTTGGGGTCTTGAGGCTTGAGGCTTGGAGACAGGCTTGGGGTCTTGAGGCTTGGAGACAGGCTGTGGTCTTGAGGCTTGGAGACAGGCTGTGGTCTTGAGGCTTGGAGACAGGCTGTGGTCTTGAGGCTTGGAGACAGGCTGGGGTCTTGAGGCTTGGAGACAGGCTTGGGGTCTAGAGCTTGAGGCTTGGAGACAGGCTTGGGGTCTTGAGGCTTGGAGACAGGCTTGGGGTCTAGAGACGAGGCTTGGAGACAGGCTGTGGTCTTGAAGCTTGGAGACAGGCTGGTGTCTTGAGGCTTGAGAATTGTGGTCTTGAGGTTTGGAGACAGGTCTTGAGGCTTGAGGATTGGAGCCAGGCTGTGGCCTTGCGGGTTGAGGCTTGGAGACAGGATTGAAGCTTGGAGACCAGCCATGTTCTTGAGGCTTGGAGACAGGCTGTGTTCTTGAGGCTTGAGGCTTGGAGACAAGCTGGGGTCTAGAGGCTTGAGGCTTGGAGACAGGCTGTGGTCTTGAGGCTTGAGTCTTGGAGACAGGCTTGGGGTCTTGAGGCTTGGAGACAGGCTTGGGGTCTTGAGGCTTGGAGACAGGCTGGGGTCTTGAGGCTTGGAGACAGGCTTGGGTCTTGAGGCTTGGAGACAGGCTGTGGTCTTGAGATCTTGAGGCTTGGAGACAGGCTTGGTGTCTTGAGGATTGCAGAGTGTTCTTGAGGCTTGAGGCTTGGAGACAGGCTTGGGGTCTTGAGGCTTGGAGACAGGCTGTGGTCTTGAGGCTTGGAGACAGGCTGTGGTCTTGAGGCTTGGAGACAGGCTGGTGTCTTGAGGCTTTAGGCTTGGGGTCTTGAGGCTTGGAGACAGGCCTGGGTTCTTGATACTTGAGGCTTGGAGACAGGCTGTGGTCTCGAGGCTTGAGGCTTGGAGACAGGCTGGGGTCTTGAGGCTTGGAGACAGGCTGGGGTCTTGAGGCTTGGAGACGGGCTGTGGTCTTGAGGCTTGGAGACAGGTTTGGAATATTGAGGCTTGAGGCTTGGAAACAGGCTTGGGGTCTTGAGGCTTGAGGCTTGGAGACAGGATTGGGGTCTTGAGTCTTGAGGCTTGGAGACAGGATTGGGGTCTTGAGGCTTGAGGCTTGGAGACAGGCTTGGGGTCTTGAGGCTTTAGGCTTGGAGAAGGGCTGTGGTCTTGAGGCTTGGAGACAGGCTGGGTTATTGACGCTTGGGGTCTTGAGGCTTGGAAACAGGCCTGGGATCTTAATGCTTGAGGCTTGGAGACAGGCTTGGGGTCTTGAGGCTTGGAGACAGGCTGTGGTCTTGAGGCTTGGAGACAGGCTGCGGTCTTGAGGCTTGAAGCTTGGGGTCTTGAGGCTTGGAGACAGGCCTGGGATCTTGAGGCTTGGAGACAGGCTTGAGATCTTGAGGCTTGGAGACAGGCTTGGGGTCTTGAGGCTTGCAGAGTGTTCTTGAGGCTTGAGGCTTGGAGACAGGCTTGGGGTCTAGAAACGAGGCTTGGAGACAGGCTGTGGTCTTGAGGCTTGGAGACAGGCTGGTGTCTTGAGGCTTTAGGCTTGGGGTCTTGAGGTTTGGAGACAGGTCTGTGATCTTGAGGCTTGGAGACAGGCTTGGGGTCTTGAGGCTTGGAGACAGGCTGTGGTCTTGAGGCTTGGAGACAGGCTGGTGTCTTGAGGCTTTAGGCTTGTTGTCTTGAGGTTTGGAGACAGGCCTGGGATCTTGAGACTTGAGGCTTGGAGACAGGCTGTGGTCTCGAGGCTTGATGCTTGGAGGCAGGCTTGGGGTCTTGAGGCTTGGAGACAGGCTGGGGTCTTGAGTCTTGAGGCTTGGAGACAGGCTGGGGTCTTGAGTCTTGAGGCTTGGAGACAGGCCTGGGATCTTGAGGCTTGAGGCTTGGAGACAGGCTGTGTTCTTGAGGCTTGGAGAAATGTTGTGTTCTTGAGGCTTGGAGACAGGCTTGGGGTCTTGAGGCTTGGAGACTGGCTTGGGGTCTTAAGGCTTCGAGACAGGCTTGGGTTCTTGAGGCCTGGAGACAGGCTGTGTTCTTGAGGCTTCGAGACAGGCTGGCGTCTTGAGGCTTGAGGCTTGGGGTCTTGAGGCGTGGAGACAGGCCTGGGATCTTGATACTTGAGGATTGGAGACAGGCTGTGGTCTCGAGGCTTGGAGACGGGCTGTGGTCTTGAGGCTTGGAGATGGGCTGTGGTCTTGAGGCTTGGAGACAGGTTTGGAATATTGAGGCTTGAGGCTTGGAAACAGGCTTGGGGTCTTGAGGGTTGATGCTTGGAGACAGGCTTGGGGTCTTGAGGCTTGAGGCTTGGAGACAGGCTTGGGGTCTTGAGGTTTGAGGCTTGGAGAAGGGCTGTGGTCTTGAGGCTTGAGGCTTGGAGACAGGCTGTGGTCTTGAGGCTTGGAGACAGGCTGGTGTCTTGAGGCTTGAGGCTTGGGGTCTTGAGGCTTGGAGACAGGCCTGGGATCTTGAGGCTTGAGGCTTGGAGACAGGCTTGGGGTCTTGAGGCTTGGAGACAGGCTGTGGTCTTGAGGCTTGAGGCTTGGAGACAGGCTTGGGGTCTTGAGGCTTGGAGACAGGCTGTGGTCTTGAGGCTTGGAGACAGGCTGGTGTCTTGAGGCTTGGGGTCTTGAGGTTTGGAAACAAGTCTGTGATCTTGAGGCTTGAGGATTGGAGCCAGGCTGTGGCCTTGCGGGTTGAGGCTTGGAGACAGGATTGAAGCTTGGAGACCGGCCATGTTCTTGATGCTTGGTGACAGGCTTGGGGTCTTGAGGCTTGCAGACGGGCTGTGGTCTTGAGGCTTGGAGACTGGCTTGGGATCTTGCGGCTTGATGCTTGGAGACAGGCTGTGGTCTCGAGGCTTGAGGCTTGGAGACAGGCTTGGGGTCTTGAGGCTTGGAGACAGGCTGGGGTCTTGAGGCTTGGAGACAGGCTGGGGTCTTGAGGCTTGGAGACGGGCTGTGGTCTTGAGGCTTGGGGTCTTGAGGCTTGGAGACAGGCTTGGAATATTGAGGCTTGGAAACAGGCTTGGGGTCTTGAGGGTTGAGGCTTGGAGACAGGCTTGGGGTCTTGAGGCTTGGAGACAGGCTTGGGGTCTTGAGGTTTGAGGCTTGGAGAAGGGCTGTGGTCTTGAGGCTTGGAGACAGGCTGGGGTCTTGAGGCTTGGAGCCAGGCTGTGGCCTTGCGGGTTGAGGCTTGGAGACAGGATTGAAGCTTGGAGACAGGCCATGTTCTTGAGGCTTGGAGACAGGCTGTGTTCTTGAGGCTTGAGGCTTTGAGACAGGCTTCGGTTCTTGAGGATTGAGGCTTGGTGTCTTGAGGCTTGGAGACAGGCCTGGGATCTTGAGGATTGAGGCTTGGAGACAGGCTGGGGTCTTGAGGCTTGAGGCTTGGAGACAGGCTTGGGGTCTTGAGGCTTGAGGCTTGGAGACAGGCTGCGGTCTTGAGGCTTGAGGCTTGGGGTCTTGAGGCTTGGAGACAGGCCTGGGATCTTGAGGCTTGATGCTTGGAGACAGGCTTGGGGTCTTGAGGCTTGCAGACTAGCTGTGGTCTTGAGGCTTGGAGACAGGCCTGGGGTCTAGAGACGAGGCTTGGAGACAGGCTGTGGTCTTGAGGCTTGGAGACAGGCTGTGGTCTTGAGGCTTGGAGACAGGCTGGTGTCTTGAGGCTTGGGGTCTTGAGGTTTGGAGACAGGTCTGGGATCTTGAGGCTTGAGGATTGGAGCCAGGCTGTGGCCTTGCGGGTTGAGGCTTGGAGACAGGCTGTGGTTTTGAGGCTTGGAGACAGGCTTGGGTTCTTGAGGCTTGAGGCTTGGAGACAGGCCTGGGATCTTGAGGATTGAGGCTTGGAGAGAGGCTGGGGTCTTGAGGCTTGAGGCTTGGAGACAGGCTGTGGTCTTGAGGGTTGAGGCTTGGAGGCAGGCTTGAGGCTTGGAGACAGGCTTGGGGTCTTGAGTCTTGAGGCTTGGAGACAGGCTGGGGTCTTGAGGCTTGGATACGGGCTGTGGTCTTGAGGCTTGGAGACAGGCTGCGGTCTTGAGGCTTGAAGCTTGGGGTCTTGAGGCTTGGAGACGGGCCTGGGATCTTGAGGCTTGGAGACAGGCTTGAGATCTTGAGGCTTGGAGACAGGCTTGGGGTCTTGAGGCTTGCAGAGTGTTCTTGAGGCTTGAGGCTTGGAGACAGGCTTGGGGTCTTGAGGCTTGGAGACAGGCTGTGATCTTGAGGCTTGGAGACAGGCTGGTGTCTTGAGGCTTTAGGCTTGGGGTCTTGAGGCTTGGAGACATGTCTGTTCTTGAGGCTTGGAGACAGGCTTGGGGTCTTGAGGCTTGGAGACAGGCTGTGGTCTTGAGGCTTGGAGACAGGCTGGTGTCTTGAGGCTTTAGGCTTGTTGTCTTGAGGCTTGGAGACAGGCCTGGGATCTTGATGCTTGAGGCTTGGAGACAGGCTGGGGTCTTGAGGCTTGAGGCTTGGAGACAGGCTGGGGTCTTGAGGCTTGGAGACAGGCTGGGGTCTTGAGTCTTGAGGCTTGGAGACAGGTCTGGGATCTTGAGGCTTGAGGATTGGAGCCAGGCTGTGGCCTTGCGGGTTGAGGCTTGGAGACAGGATTGAAGCTTGGAGACCAGCCATGTTCTTGAGGCTTGGAGACAGGCTGTGTTCTTAAGGCTTGAGGCTTGGAGACAAGCTGGGGTCTAGAGGCTTGAGGCTTGGAGACAGGCTGTGGTCTTGAGGCTTGAGTCTTGGAGACAGGCTTGGGGTCTTGAGGCTTGGAGACAGGCTGTGGTCTTGAGGCTTGAGGCTTGGAGACAGGCCTGGGATCTTGAGGCTTGAGGCTTGGAGACAGGCCTGGGATCTTGAGGCTTGGAGGGAGGCTTGGGGTCTTGAGGCTTGGAGACAGGCCTGGGAACTTGAGGCTTGGAGACAGGCCTGGGAACTTGAGGCTTGGAGACAGGCCTTGGATCTTTAGACTTGAGGCTTGGAGACAGGCTTGGCGTCTTGCGGCTTCCAGATGGGCTGTGGTCTTGAGGCTTGGAGACATACTTGGTGTCTTGAGGCTTGAGACTTGGAGACAGGCTTTGGGTCTCGAGGCTTGGAGACAGGCTTTGGGTCTAGAGGCTTGGAGACAGGCTGGCGTCTTGAGGCTTGGAGACAGGCTGGGGTCTTGAGTCTTGAGGCTTGGAGACAGGCTGGGGTCTTGAGTCTTGAGGCTTGGAGACAGGCTGGGGTCTTGAGTCTTGAGGCTTGGAGACAGGCTGTGTTCTTGAGGCTTGGAGAAATGTTGTGTTCTTGAGGCTTGGAGAAATGTGTTCTTGAGGCTTGGAGACAGGCTTGGGGTCTTGAGGCTTGGAGACAGGCTTGGGTTTTTGAGGCCTGGAGACAGGCTGTGGTCTTGAGGCTTCGAGACAGGCTGGCGTCTTGAGGCTTGGGGTCTTGAGGCGTGGAGACAGGCCTGGGATCTTGATACTTGAGGATTGGAGACAGGCTGTGGTCTTGAGGCTTTGAGACAGGCTGCGGTCTTGAGGCTTGAAGCTTGGGGTCTTGAGGCTTGGAGACAGGCCTGGGATCTTGAGGCTTGGAGACAGGCTTGAGATCTTGAGGCTTGGAGACAGGCTTGGGGTCTTGAGGCTTGCAGAGTGTTCTTGAGGCTTGAGGCTTGGAGACAGGCTTGGGGTCTAGAGACGAGGCTTGGAGACAGGCTGTGGTCTTGAGGCTTGGAGACAGGCTGTGGTCTTGAGGCTTGGAGACAGGCTGTGGTCTTGAGGCTTGGAGACAGGCTGGTGTCTTGAGGCTTTAGGCTTGGGGTCTTGAGGTTTGGAGACAGGCTTGGGTTCTTGATACTTGAGGATTGGAGACAGGCTGTGGTCTCGAGGCTTGAGTCTTGGAGGCAGGCTTGGGGTTTTGAGGCTTGGAGACAGGCTGGGGTCTTGAGGCTTGGAGACGGGCTGTGGTCTTGAGGCTTGGAGACAGGTTTGGAATATTGAGGCTTGAGGCTTGGAAACAGGCTTGGGGTCTTGAGGCTTGAGGCTTGGAGACAGGCTTGGGGTCTTGAGGCTTTAGGCTTGGAGAAGGGCTGTGGTCTTGAGGCTTGGAGACAGGCTGGGTTATTGACGCTTGGGGTCTTGAGGCTTGGAAACAGGCCTGGGATCTTAATGCTTGAGGCTTGGAGACAGGCTTGGGATCTTGAGGCTTGAGGCTTGGAGACAGGTTGTGGTCTTGAGGCTTAGAGACAGGCTTGGGGTCTTGAGGCTTGGAGACAGGCTGTGGTCTTGAGGCTTTGAGACAGGCTGCGGTCTTGAGGCTTGAAGCTTGGGGTCTTGAGGCTTGGAGACAGGCCTGGGATCTTGAGGCTTGGAGACAGGCTTGAGATCTTGAGGCTTGGAGACAGGCTTGGGGTCTTGAGGCTTGCAGAGTGTTCTTGAGGCTTGGAGACAGGCTTGGGGTCTAGAAACGAGGCTTGGAGACAGGCTGGTGTCTTGAGGCTTTAGGCTTGGGGTCTTGAGGTTTGGAGACAGGTCTGTGATCTTGAGGCTTGGAGACAGGCTTGGGGTCTAGAGATGAGGCTTGGAGACAGGCTTGGGGTCTAGAGATGAGGCTTGGAGACAGGCTGTGGTCTTGAGGCTTGGAGACAGGCTGGTGTCTTGAGGCTTTAGGCTTGTTGTCTTGAGGTTTGGAGACAGGCCTGGGATCTTGAGACTTGAGGCTTGGAGACAGGCTGTGGTCTCGAGGCTTGATGCTTGGAGGCAGGCTTGGGGTCTTGAGTCTTGGAGACAGGCCTGGGATCTTGAGGCTTGGAGACAGGCTTGGGGTCTTGAGGCTTGCAGAGTGTTCTTGAGGCTTGAGGCTTGGAGACAGGCTTGGGGTCTAGAAACGAGGCTTGGAGACAGGCTGGTGTCTTGAGGCTTTAGGCTTGGGGTCTTGAGGTTTGGAGACAGGTCTGTGATCTTGAGGCTTGGAGACAGGCTTGGGGTCTAGAGATGAGGCTTGGAGACAGGCTGTGGTCTTGAGGCTTGGAGACAGGCTGGTGTCTTGAGGCTTTAGGCTTGTTGTCTTGAGGTTTGGAGACAGGCCTGGGATCTTGAGACTTGAGGCTTGGAGACAGGCTGTGGTCTCGAGGCTTGATGCTTGGAGGCAGGCTTGGGGTCTTGAGGCTTGAGGCTTGTAGACAGGCTGGGGTCTTGAGTCTTGAGGCTTGGAGACAGGCTGGGGTCTTGAGTCTTGAGGCTTGGAGACAGGCCTGGGATCTTGAGGCTTGGAGACAAGCTGTGTTCTTGAGACTTGGAGAAATGTTGTGTTCTTGAGGCTTGGAGACAGGCTTGGGGTCTTGAGGCTTGGAGACAGGCTTGGGGTCTTGAGGCCTGGAGACAGGCTGTGGTCTTGAGGCTTGAGGCTTCGAGACAGGCTGGAGTCTTGAGGCTTGAGGTCTTGAGGCGTGGAGGCAGGCCTGGGATCTTGATACTTGAGGATTGGAGACAGGCTGTGGTCTCGAGGCTTGAGTCTTGGAGACAGGCTGGGGTCTTGAGGCTTGGAGACGGGCTGTGGTCTTGAGGCTTGGAGACAGGTTTGGAATATTGAGGTTTGAGGCTTGGGGTCTTGAGGGTTGAGGCTTGGAGACAGGATTGGGGTCTTGAGGCTTGGAGACAGGCTTGGGGTCTTGAGGCTTGGAGACAGGCTTGGGGTCTTGAGGCTTTAGGCTTGGAGAAGGGCTGTGGTCTTGAGGCTTGGAGAGAGGCTGGTGTCTTGAGGCTTTAGGCTTGGGGTCTGGAGGTTTGGAGCCAGGCTGTGGCCTTGCGGGTTGAGGCTTGGAGACAGGATTGAAGCTTGGAGACCGGCCATGTTCTTGATGCTTGGTGACAGGCTTGGGGTCTTGAAGCTTGCAGACAGGCTGTGGTCTTGAGGTTTGGAGACAGGCCTGGGATCTTGAGGATTGAGGCTTGGAGACAGGCTGTGGTCTCGAGGCTTGATGCTTGGAGGCAGGCTTGGGGTCTTGAGGCTTGGAGACAGGATTGAAGCTTGGAGACAGGCCATGTTCTTGAGGCTTGGAGACAGGCCATGTTCTTGAGGCTTGGAGACAAGCTGTGTTCTTGAGGCTTGAGGCTTTGAGACAGGCTTCAGTTCTTGAGGATTGAGGCTTGGTGTCTTGAGGTTTGGAGACAGGTCTGGGATCTTGAGGATTGAGGCTTGGAGACAGGCTGAGGTCTTGAGGATTGAGGCTTGGAGACTGGCTGTGGTCTTGAGGCTTGAAGCTTGGAGTCTTGAGTCTTGGAGACAGTCCTGGGATCTTGAGGCTTGATGCTTGGAGACAGGCTTGGGGTCTTGCGGCTTGCAGACGGGCTGTGGTCTTGAGGTTTGAGGCTTTGAGACAGGCTTGGGGTCTTGAGACGAGGCTTGGAGACAGGCTGTGCTCTTGAGGCTTGGAGACAGGCTGGTGTCTTGAGGCTTGGGATCTTGATGTTTGGAGACAGGTCTGGGATCTTGAGGCTTGAGGATTGGAGCCAGGCTGGGGTCTTGAGGGTTGAGGCTTGGAGGCAGGCTGTGTTCTTGAGGCTTGGAGACAGGCTGTGGTCTTGAGGCTTGGAGACAGGCTGTGTTCTTGAGGCTTGAGGGTTTGAGACAGGCTTCGGTTCTTGAGGATTGAGGCTTGGCGTCTTGAGGTTTGGAGACAGGCCTGGGATCTTGAGGATTGAGGCTTGGAGACAGGCTGGGGTCTTGAGGCTTGGAGACAGGCTGTGGTCTTGAGGGTTGAGGCTTGGAGGCAGGCTTGGGATCTTGAGGCTTGAGGCTTGAGGCTTGGAGACAGGCTTGGGGTCTTGAGGCTTGAGGCTTGGAGACAGGCTGGGGTCTTGAGGCTTGGAGACGGACTGTGGTCTTGAGGCTTGGAGACAGGCTGTGGTCTTGAGGTTTGAGGCTTGGCGTCTTGTGGTTTGGAAACAGGCTTGGGGTCTTGAGGGTTGAGGCTTGGAAACAGCCTTGGGGTCTCGAGGTTTGAGGCTTGGAGAAGGGCTGTGGTCTTGAGGCTTGGAGACATACTTGGGGTCTTGAGGCTTGAGACTTGGAGACAGGCTTTGGGTCTCGAGGCTTGAGGTTTGGAGACAGGCTTGGGGTCTAGAGGCTTGAGGCTTGGAGACAGGCTGGGGTCTTGAGGCTTGGAGACAGGCTGTGGTCTTGAGGCTTCTGGTCTTGAGGATTGGAAACAGGCTTAGGGTCTCGAGGCTTGCGGCTCGGAGAGAGGCTTAGGGTCTTGAGGCTTGAGGCTTGGAGACAGGCTGTGGTCTTGAGGCTTGGAGACAGGCTGTGGTCTTGAGGCTTGGAGACAGGCTGTGGTCTTGAGGCTTGGAGACAGGCTGGGGTCTTGAGGCTTGGAGACAGGCTTGGGGTCTTGAGGCTTGGAGACAGGCTTGGGGTCTAGAGACGAGGCCTGGAGACAGGTTTGGGGTCTAGAGACGAGGCCTGGAGACAGGCTGTGGTCTTGAGGCTTGGAGACAGGCTGGTGTCTTGAGGCTTGGAGACAGGCTGGTGTCTTGAGGCTTGGAGACAGGCTGGTGTCTTGAGGCTTGGAGACAGGCTGGTGTCTTGAGGCTGGAGGTCTTGAGGTTTGGAGACAGGTCTGGGATCTTGAGGATTGGAGCCAGGCTGTGGCCTTGCGGGTTGAGGCTTGGAGACAGGATTGAAGCTTGGAGACAGGATTGAAGCTTGGAGACCAGCCATGTTCTTGAGGCTTGGAGACAGGCTGTGTTCTTAAGGCTTGAGGCTTGGAGACAAGCTGGGGTCTAGAGGCTTGAGGCTTGGAGACAGGCTGTGGTCTTGAGGCTTGATGCTTGGAGACAGGCTTGGGGTCTTGCGGCTTGCAGACGGGCTGTGGTCTTGAGGTTTGAGGCTTTGAGACAGGCTTGGGGTCTTGAGATGAGGCTTGGAGACAGGCTGTGCTCTTGAGGCTTGGAGACAGGCTGGTGTCTTGAGGCTTGGGATCTTGATGTTTGGAGACAGGTCTGGGATCTTGAGGCTTGAGGATTGGAGCCAGGCTGTGGCCTTGCGGGTTGAGGCTTGGAGACAGGCTGTGTTCTTGAGGCTTGGAGACAGGCTGTGTTCTTGAGGCTTGAGGGTTTGAGACAGGCTTCGGTTCTTGAGGATTGAGGCTTGGCGTCTTGAGGTTTGGAGACAGGCCTGGGATCTTGAGGATTGAGGCTTGGAGAGAGGCTGGGGTCTTGAGGCTTGGAGACAGGCTGTGGTCTTGAGGGTTGAGGCTTGGAGGCAGGCTTGGGATCTTGAGGCTTGAGGCTTGGAGACAGGCTTGGGGTCTTGAGGCTTGAGGCTTGGAGACAGGCTGGGGTCTTGAGGCTTGGATACGGGCTGTGATCTTGAGGCTTGGAGACAGGCTGTGGTCTTGAGGTTTGAGGCTTGGCGTCTTGTGGTTTGGAAACAGGCTTGGGGTCTTGAGGGTTGAGGCTTGGAAACAGCCTTGGGGTCTCGAGGTTTGAGGCTTGGAGAAGGGCTGTGGTCTTGTGGCTTGGAGACAGGCTTGGCGTCTTGAGGCTTCCAGATGGGCTGTGGTCTGGAGGCTTGGAGACATACTTGGGGTCTTGAGGCTTGGAGACATACTTGGGGTCTTGAGGCTTGGAGACATACTTGGGGTCTTGAGGCTTGAGACTTGGAGACAGGCTTTGGGTCTCGAGGCTTGAGGTTTGGAGACAGGCTTGGGGTCTAGAGGCTTGAGGCTTGGAGACAGGCTGGGGTCTTAAGGCTTTGAGATAGGCTGTGGTCTTGAGGCTTCTGGTCTTGAGGATTGGAAACAGGCTTAGGGTCTCGAGGCTTGCGGCTCGGAGAGAGGCTTTGGGTCTTGAGGCTTGGAGACAGGCTGGGGTCTTGAGGCTTGGAGACAGGCTTGGGGTCTTGAGGCTTGAGGCTTGGAGACAGGCTTGGGGTCTTGAGGCTTGGAGACAGGCTTGGGGTCTTGAGGCTTTAGGCTTGGAGAAGGGCTGTGGTCTTGAGGCTTGGAGACAGGCTGGGTTCTTGACGCTTGGGGTCTTGAGGCTTGGAGACTGGCCTGGGATCTTGGGTCTTGAGGCTTGGAGACAGGCTTGGCATCTTGAGGCTTGAGGGTTGGAGACAGGTTGTGGTCTTGAGGCTTAGAGACAGGCTTGGGGTCTTGAGGCTTGGAGACAGGCTGTGGTCTTGAGGCTTTGAGACAGGCTGCGGTCTTGAGGCTTGAAGCTTGGGGTCTTGAGGCTTGAAGCTTGGGGTCTTGAGGCTTGGAGACAGGCCTGGGATCTTGAGGCTTGGAGACATACTTGGGGTCTTGAGGCTTGGAGACATACTTGGGGTCTTGAGGCTTGGAGACATACTTGGGGTCTTGAGGCTTGAGACTTGGAGACAGGCTTTGGGTCTCGAGGCTTGAGGTTTGGAGACAGGCTTGGGGTCTAGAGGCTTGAGGCTTGGAGACAGGCTGGGGTCTTGAGGCTTTGAGATAGGCTGTGGTCTTGAGGCTTCTGGTCTTGAGGATTGGAAACAGGCTTAGGGTCTCGAGGCTTGCGGCTCGGAGAGAGGCTTTGGGTCTTGAGGCTTGGAGACAGGCTGTGGTCTTGAGGCTTGGAGACAGGCTGTGGTCTTGAGGCTTGGAGACAGGCTGTGGTCTTGAGGCTTGGAG
This sequence comes from Mobula hypostoma, assembly GCF_963921235.1. Taxonomy (NCBI): domain Eukaryota; kingdom Metazoa; phylum Chordata; class Chondrichthyes; order Myliobatiformes; family Myliobatidae; genus Mobula; species Mobula hypostoma. Next base: position 113,790,686 of record NC_086099.1, on the reverse strand, counting down.
ACAGGCTGGGGTCTTGAGGCTTGGAGACAGGCTTGGGGTCTTGAGGCTTGGAGACAGGCTTGGGGTCTAGAGACGAGGCCTGGAGACAGGCTTGGGGTCTAGAGACGAGGCCTGGAGACAGGCTGTGGTCTTGAGGCTTGGAGACAGGCTGGTGTCTTGAGGCTGGAGGTCTTGAGGTTTGGAGACAGGTCTGGGATCTTGAGGATTGAGGATTGGAGCCAGGCTGTGGCTTTGCGGGTTGAGGCTTGGAGACAGGATTGAAGCTTGGAGACCAGCCATTTTCTTGAGGCTTGGAGACAGGCTGTGTTCTTAAGGCTTGAGGCTTGGAGACAAGCTGGGGTCTAGAGGCTTGAGGCTTGGAGACAGGCTGTGGTCTTGAGGCTTGAGTCTTGGAGACAGGCTTGGGGTCTTGAGGCTTGGAGACAGGCTTGGGGTCTTGAGGCTTGCAGAGTGTTCTTGAGGCTTGAAGACAGGCTTGGGGTCTAGAGACGAGGTTTGGAGACAGGCTGTGGTCTTGAGGCTTGAGTCTTGGAGACAGGCTTGGGGTCTTGAGGCTTGCAGAGTGTTCTTGAGGCTTGAGGCTTGGAGACAGGCTTGGGGTCTAGAGACGAGGCTTGGAGACAGGCTGTGGTCTTGAGGCTTGGAGACAGGCTATGGTCTTGAGGCTTGGAGACAGGCTGGTGTCTTGAGGCTTTAGGCTTGGGGTCTTGAGGTTTGGAGACAGGCTTGGGTTCTTGATACTTGAGGATTGGAGACAGGCTGTGGTCTCGAGGCTTGAGTCTTGGAGGCAGGCTTGGGGTTTTGAGGCTTGGAGACAGGCTGGGGTCTTGAGGCTTCGAGACGGGCTGTGGTCTTGAGGCTTGGAGACAGGTTTGGAATATTGAGGCTTGAGGCTTGGAAGGCTTGGGGTCTTGAGGCTTGAGGCTTGGAAACAGGCTTGGGGTCTTGAGGGTTGAGGCTTGGAGACAGGATTGGGGTCTTGAGGCTTGAGGCTTGGAGACAGGCTTGGGGTCTTGAGGCTTTAGGCTTGGAGAAGGGCTGTGGTGTTGAGGCTTGGAGACAGGCTGGGTTCTTGACGCTTGGGGTCTTGAGGCTTGGAGACTGGCCTGGGATCTTGGGTCTTGAGGCTTGGAGACAGGCTTGGGGTCTTGAGGCTTGGAGACAGGCTGTGGTCTTGAGGCTTTGAGACAGGCTGCGGTCTTGAGGCTTGAGGCTTGGGGTCTTGAGGCTTGGAGACATGCCTGGGATCTTGAGGCTTGGAGACAGGCTTGAGATCCTGAGGCTTGAGGCTTGGAGACAGGCTTGGGGTCTTGAGGCTTGGAGACAGGCTGTGATCTTGAGGCTTGAGGCTTGGAGACAGGCTTGGGGTCTAGAGACGAGGCTTGGAGACAGGCTGTGGTCTTGAGGCTTGGAGACAGGCTGGTGTCTTGAGGCTTTAGGCTTGGGGTCTTGAGGTTTGGAGACAGGTCTGTGATCTTGAGGCTTGAGGCTTGGAGACAGGCTTGGGGTCTAGAGATGAGGCTTGGAGACAGGCTGTGGTCTTGAGGCTTGGAGACAGGCTGGTGTCTTGAGGCTTTAGGCTTGTTGTCTTGAGGTTTGGAGACAGGCCTGGGATCTTGAGACTTGAGGCTTGGAGACAGGCTGTGGTCTCGAGGCTTGATGCTTGGAGGCAGGCTTGGGGTCTTGAGGCTTGGAGACAGGCTGGGGTCTTGAGTCTTGAGGCTTGGAGACAGGCTGGGGTCTTGAGTCTTGAGGCTTGGAGACAGGCCTGGGATCTTGAGGCTTGAGGCTTGGAGACAGGCTGTGTTCTTGAGGCTTGGAGAAATGTTGTGTTCTTGAGGCTTGGAGACAGGCTTGGGGTCTTGAGGCTTGGAGACTGGCTTGGGGTCTTAAGGCTTCGAGACAGGCTTGGGTTCTTGAGGCCTGGAGACAGGCTGTGGTCTTGAGGCTTCGAGACAGGCTGGAGTCTAGAGGCTTGAGGCTTGGGGTCTTGAGGCGTGGAGGCAGGCCTGGGATCTTGATACTTGAGGATTGGAGACAGGCTGTGGTCTCGAGGCTTGAGTCTTGGAGACAGGCTGGGGTCTTGAGGCTTGGAGACGGGCTGTGGTCTTGAGGCTTGGAGACAGGTTTGGAATATTGAGGCTTGAGGCTTGGAAACAGGCTTGGGGTCTTGAGGGTTGAGGCTTGGAGACAGGATTGGGGTCTTGAGGCTTGAGGCTTGGAGACAGGCTTGGGGTCTTGAGGCTTTAGGCTTGGAGAAGGGCTGTGGTCTTGAGGCTTGAGGCTTGGAGACAGGCTGTGGTCTTGAGGCTTGGAGACAGGCTGGTGTCTTGAGGCTTGAGGCTTGGGGTCTTGAGGCTTGGAGACAGGCTTGGGATCTTGAGGCTTGAGGCCTGGACACAGGCTTGGGGTCTTGAGTCTTGGAGACAGGCTGTGGTCTTGACGCTTGAGGCTTGGAGACAGACTTGGGGTCTTGTGGCTTGGAGACAGGCTGTGGACTTGAGGCTTGGAAACAGGCTGGTGTCTTGAGGCCTGGGGTCTTGAGGTTTGGAGACAGGTCTGGGAACTAGAGGCTTGAGGATTATAGCCAGGCTGTGGCCTTGCGGGTTGAGGCTTGGAGACAGGATTGAAGCTTGGAGACCGGCCATGTTCTTGATGCTTGGTGACAGGCTTGGGGTCTTGAAGCTTGCAGACAGGCTGTGGTCTTGAGGTTTGGAGACAGGCCTGGGATCTTGAGACTTGAGGCTTGGAGACAGGCTGTGGTCTCGAGGCTTGATGCTTGGAGGCAGGCTTGGGGTCTTGAGGCTTGGAGACAGGCTGGGGTCTTGAAGCTTGGAGACAGGCTGGGGTCTTGAGGCTTGGAGACGGGCTGTGGTCTTGAGGCTTGGGGTCTTGAGGCTTGGAGACAGGCTTGGAATATTGAGGCTTGGAAACAGGCTTGGGGTCTTGAGGGTTTATGCTTGGAGACAGGCTTGTGGTCTTGAGGCTTGGAGACAGGTTGGGGTCTTGAGGTTTGAGGCTTGGAGAAGGGCTGTGGTCTTGAGGCTTGGAGACAGGTCTGGGATCTTGAGGCTTGAGGATTGGAGCCAGGATGTGGCCTTGCGGGTTGAGGCTTGGAGACAGGATTGAAGCTTGGAGACAGGCCATGTTCTTGAGGCTTGGAGACAGACTGTGTTCTTGAGGCTTCAGGCTTTGAGACAGGCTTCGGTTCTTGAGGATTGAGGCTTGGTGTCTTGAGGTTTGGAGACAGGCCTGGGATCTTGAGGATTGAGGCTTGGAGACAGGCTGGGGTCTTGAGGCTTGAGGCTTGGAGGCACTCTTGGGGTCTTGAGGATTGAGGCTTGGAGACTGGCTGTGGTCTTGAGGCTTGAAGCTTGGAGTCTTGAGTCTTGGAGACAGTCCTGGGATCTTGAGGCTTGATGCTTGGAGACAGGCTTGGGGTCTTGCGGCTTGCAGACGGGCTGTGGTCTTGAGGTTTGAGGCTTTGAGACAGGCTTGGGGTCTTGAGACGAGGCTTGGAGACAGGCTGTGCTCTTGAGGCTTGGAGACAGGCTGGTGTCTTGAGGCTTGGAGACAGGCTGGTGTCTTGAGGCTTGGGATCTTGAGGTTTGGAGACAGGTCTGGGATCTTGAGGCTTGAGGATTGGAGCCAGGCTGTGGCCTTGCGGGTTGAGGCTTGGAGACAGGCTGTGTTATTGAGGCTTTGAGACAGGCTTCGGTTCTTGAGGATTGAGGCTTGGCGTCTTGAGGTTTGGAGACAGGCCTGGGATCTTGAGGATTGAGGCTTGGAGAGAGGCTGGGGTCTTGAGGCTTGAGGCTTGGAGACAGGCTGTGGTCTTGAGGCTTGGAGACAGGCTTGGAGAGGCAGGCTTGAGGCTTGGAGACAGGCTTGGGGTCTTGAGTCTTGAGGCTTGGAGACAGGCTGGGGTCTTGAGGCTTGGATACGGGCTGTGATCTTGAGGCTTGGAGACAGGCTGCGGTCTTGAGGCTTGAAGCTTGGGGTCTTGAGGCTTGGAGACAGGCCTGGGATCTTGAGGCTTGGAGACAGGCTTGAGATCTTGAGGCTTGGAGACAGGCTTGGGGTCTTGAGGCTTGCAGAGTGTTCTTGAGGCTTGAGGCTTGGAGACAGGCTTGGGGTCTAGAAACGAGGCTTGGAGACAGGCTGTGGTCTTGAGGCTTGGAGACAGGCTGGTGTCTTGAGGCTTTAGGCTTGGGGTCTTGAGGTTTGGAGACATGTCTGTGATCTTGAGGCTTGGAGACAGGCTTGGGGTCTAGAGATGAGGCTTGGAGACAGGCTGTGGTCTTGAGGCTTGGAGACAGGCTGGTGTCTTGAGGCTTTAGGCTTGTTGTCTTGAGGTTTGGAGACAGGCCTGGGATCTTGAGACTTGAGGCTTGGAGACAGGCTGGGGTCTTGAGTCTTGAGGCTTGGAGACAGGCCTGGGATCTTGAGGCTTGGAGACAGGCTGGGGTCTTGAGTCTTGAGGCTTGGAGACAGGCCTGGGATCTTGAGGCTTGAGGATTGGAGCCAGGCTGTGGCCTTGCGGGTTGAGGCTTGGAGACAGGATTGAAGCTTGGAGACCAGCCATGTTCTTGAGGCTTGGAGAAAGGCTGTGTTCTTAAGGCTTGAGGCTTGGAGACAAGCTGGGGTCTAGAGGCTTGAGGCTTGGAGACAGGCTGTGGTCTTGAGGCTTGAGTCTTGGAGACAGGCTTGGGGTCTTGAGGCTTGGAGACAGGCTGTGGTCTTGAGGCTTGAGGCTTGGAGACAGGCCTGGGATCTTGAGGCTTGAGGCTTGGAGACAGGCCTGGGATCTTTAGGCTTGAGGCTTGGAGACAGGCTTGGGGTCTTGAGGCTTGGAGACAGGCCTGGGGTCTTGAGGCTTGGAAACAGGCTGTGGTCTTGAGGCTTGGAGACAGGCCTGGGATCTTTAGACTTGAGGCTTGGAGACAGGCTTGGCGTCTTGAGGCTTCCAGATGGGCTGTGGTCTTGAGGCTTGGAGACAGGCTTGGGGTCTTGAGGCTTGAGGCTTGGAGACAGGCTTTGGGTCTTGAGGCTTGGAGACAGGCTTTGGGTCTTGAGGCTTGGAGACAGGCTGGCGTCTTGAGGCTTGGAGACAGGCTGGGGTCTTGAGTCTTGAGGCTTGGAGACAGGCTGGGGTCTTGAGTCTTGAGGCTTGGAGACAGGCTGGGGTCTTGAGTCTTGAGGCTTGGAGACAGGCTGGGGTCTTGAGGCTTGGAGACAGGCTGGGTTCTTGAGGCTTGGAGACAGGCTTGGGGTCTTGAGGCTTGGAGACAGGCTTGGGGTCTTGAGGCTTGGAGACAGGCTTGGGTTTTTGAGGCTTGGAGACAGGCTGGGGTCTTGAGGCTTGGAGACAGGCTGGCGTCTTGAGGCTTGGGGTCTTGAGGCTTGGAGACAGGCCTGGGGTCTTGAGGCTTGAGGCTTGGAGACAGGCTGTGGTCTTGAGGCTTGGAGACAGGCTGCGGTCTTGAGGCTTGAAGCTTGGGGTCTTGAGGCTTGGAGACGGGCCTGGGATCTTGAGGCTTGGAGACAGGCTTGGGGTCTTGAGGCTTGGAGACAGGCTTGGGGTCTTGAGGCTTGGAGACAGGCTGTGGTCTTGAGGCTTTGGGGTCTTGAGGCTTGGAGACAGGCTTGGGGTCTAGAGATCAGGCTTGGAGACAGGCTTGGGGTCTTGAGGCTTGGAGACAGGCTGTGGTCTTGAGGCTTGGAGACAGGCTGGTGTCTTGAGGCTTTAGGCTTGGGGTCTTGAGGCTTGGAGACAGGCTTGGGATCTTGCGGCTTGATGCTTGGAGACAGGCTGTGGTCTCGAGGCTTGAGGCTTGGAGACAGGCTTGGGGTCTTGAGGCTTGGAGACAGGCTTGGGGTCTTGAGGCTTGGAGACTGGCTGTGGTCTTGAGGCTTGGAGACAGGTTTGGAATATTGAGGCTTGAGGCTTGGAAAAGGCTTGGGGTCTTGAGGCTTGAGGCTTGGAGACAGGCTTGGGGTCTTGAGGCTTTAGGCTTGGAGAAGGGCTGTGGTCTTGAGGCTTGGAGACAGGCTGGGTTCTTGACGCGCTTGGGGTCTTGAGGCTTGGAGACAGGCCTGGGATCTTGGGTCTTGAGGCTTGGAGACAGGCTTGGGATCTTGAGGCTTGAGGGTTGGAGACAGGTTGTGGTCTTGAGGCTTAGAGACAGGCTTGGGGTCTTGAGGCTTGGAGACAGGCTGTGGTCTTGAGGCTTTGAGACAGGCTGCGGTCTTGAGGCTTGGAGACAGGCTGGGGTCTTGAGGCTTGGAGACAGGCCTGGGATCTTGAGGCTTGGAGACAGGCTTGAGATCTTGAGGCTTGGAGACAGGCTTGGGGTCTTGAGGCTTGCAGAGGTGTTCTTGAGGCTTGGAGACAGGCTTGGGGTCTAGAATTGAGGCTTGGAGACAGGCTGGTGTCTTGAGGCTTTAGGCTTGGGGTCTTGAGGCTTGGAGACAGGCCTGGGATCTTGAGGCTTGGAGACAGGCTTGGGGTCTTGAGGCTTGGAGACAGGCTGTGGTCTTGAGGCTTGGAGACAGGCTGGTGTCTTGAGGCTTTAGGCTTGTTGTCTTGAGGTTTGGAGACAGGCCTGGGATCTTGAGGCTTGAGGCTTGGAGACAGGCTGGGGTCTTGAGGCTTGAGGCTTGGAGACAGGCTTGGGGTCTTGAGGCTTGGAGACAGGCCTGGGATCTTGAGGCTTGGAGACAGGCTTGGGGTCTTGAGGCTTGCAGACGGGCTGTGGTCTTGAGGCTTGAGGCTTGGAGACAGGCGTGGGATCTTAATGCTTGAGGCTTGGAGACAGGCTGGTGTCTTGAGGCTTTAGGCTTGGGGTCTTGAGGTTTGGAGACAGGTCTGTGATCTTGAGGCTTGGAGACAGGCTTGGGGTCTAGAGATGAGGCTTGGAGACAGGCTGTGGTCTTGAGGCTTGGAGACAGGCTGGTGTCTTGAGGCTTGGAGACAGGCTGTGGTCCTGAGGCTTGGAGACAGGCTGTGGTCTTGAGGCTTGGAGACAGGCTTGTGGTCTTGAGGTTTGGAGACAGGCCTGGGATCTTGAGGCTTGAGGCTTGGAGACAGGCTGTGGTCTTGAGGCTTGAGGCTTGGAGACAGGCTTGGGGTCTTGAGGCTTGAGGCTTGGAGACAGGCTGTGGTCTTGAGGCTTGAGGTCTTGAGGCTTGGAGACAGGCTGGGGTCTTGAGGCTTGGAGACAGGCTGGGGTCTTGAGTCTTGAGGCTTGGAGACAGGCCTGGGATCTTGAGGCTTGGAGACAGGCTGTGTTCTTGAGGCTTGGAGACAGGCTGTGTTCTTGAGGCTTGGAGACAGGCTTGGGGTCTTGAGGCTTGGAGACAGGCTTGGGGTCTTGAGGCTTGGAGACAGGCTGTGGTCTTGAGGCTTGAGGCTTGGAGACAGGCTGGGGTCTTGAGGCTTGAGCCAGGCATGGGGTCTTGAGGCTTGGAGACAGGCCTGGGATCTTAATGCTTGATGCTTGGAGACAGGCTGTGGTCTTGAGGCTTGAGGCTTGGAGACAGGCTGGGGTCTTGAGGCTTGGAGACGGGCTGTGGTCTTGAGGCTTGGAGACAGGTTTGGAATATTGAGGCTTGGAAACAGGCTTGGGGTCTTGAGGGTTGAGGCTTGGAGACAGGATTGGGGTCTTGAGGCTTGGAGACAGGCTTGGGGTCTTGAGGCTTGGAGACAGGCTTGGGGTCTTGAGGCTTGAGGCTTGGAGACAGGCTGTGGTCTTGAGGCTTGGAGACAGGCTGGTGTCTTGAGGCTTTAGGCTTGGGGTCTAGAGATGAGGCTTGGAGACAGGCTGTAGCCTTGCGGGTTGAGGCTTGGAGACAGGATTGAAGCTTGGAGACCGGCCATGTTCTTGATGCTTGGTGACAGGCTTGGGGTCTTGAGGCTTGCAGACAGGCTGTGGTCTTGAGGCTTGGAGACAGGCCTGGGATCTTGAGGCTTGAGGCTTGGAGACAGGCTGTGGTCTTGAGGCTTGAGGCTTGGAGACAGGCTTGGGGTCTTGAGGCTTGGAGACAGGCTGGGGTCTTGAGGCTTGGAGACAGGCTGTGGTCTTGAGGCTTGAGGCTTGGAGACAGGCCATGTTTTTGAGGCTTGGAGACAGGCTGTGTTCTTGAGGCTTGAGGCTTGGAGACAGGCTTGGGGTCTTGAGGCTTGGAGACGGGCCTGGGATCTTGAGGCTTGAGGCTTGGAGACAGGCTTGGGGTCTTGAGGCTTGAGGCTTGGAGACAGGCTGGGGTCTTGAGGCTTGGAGACAGGCTTGGGGTCTTGAGGCTTGGAGACAGGCTGTGGTCATGAGGCTTGAGGCTTGGAGACAGGCCTGGGATCTTTAGGCTTGAGGCTTGGAGACAGGCCTGGGATCTTTAGGCTTGAGGCTTGGAGACAGGCTTGGGGTCTAGAGACGAGGCTTGGAGACAGGCTGTGGTCTTGAGGCTTGGAGACAGGCTTGGGGTCTTAAGGCTTGGGATCTTGAGGTTTGGAGACAGGTCTGGGATCTTGAGGCTTGAGGATTGGAGCCAGGCTGGGGTCTTGAGGGTTGAGGCTTGGAGACAGGCTGTGGTCTTGAGGCTTGGAGACAGGCTGTGTTCTTGAGGCTTGAGGCTTGGAGACAAGCTGCGGTTCTTGAGGATTGAAGCTTGGCGTCTTGAGGCTTGCAGACGGGCTGTGGAATTGAGGCTTGAGGCTTGGAGACAGGCTTGGGATCTTGAGGCTTGGAGACAGGCTGTGGTCTTGAGGGTTGAGGCTTGGAGGCAGGCTTGGGATCTTGAGGCTTGAGGCTTGGAGACAGGCTTGGGGTCTTGAGGCTTGGAGACAGGCTGGGGTCTTGAGGCTTGGAGACAGGCTGGGGTCTTGAGGCTTGGAGACAGGCTGGGGTCTTGAGGCTTGGAGACAGGCTGTGGTCTTGAGGCTTGAGGCTTGGAGACAGGCTTGGGGTCTTGAGGCTTGGAGACAGGCTGTGGTCTTGAGGTTTGAGGCTTGGAGACAGGCTTGGGGTCTTGAGGCTTGAGGCTTGGAGACAGGCTGTGGTCTTGAGGCTTGGAGACATTCTTGGGGTCTTGAGGCTTGAGACTTGGAGACAGGCTTTGGGTGTCGAGGTTTGGAGACAGGCTTTGGGTCTTGAGGCTTGGAGACAGGCTGGGGTCTTGAGGCTTGGAGACAGGCTTGGGGTCTTGAGGCTTGGAGACAGGCTTGGGGTCTTGAGGCTTGAGGCTTGGAGACAGGCTTGGGGTCTTGAGGCTTGGAGACAGGCTTGGGGTCTTGAGGCTTGGAGACAGGCTGTGGTCTTGAGGCTTGGAGACAGGCTGTGGTCTTGAGGCTTGGAGACAGGCTGTGGTCTTGAGGCTTGAGGCTTGGAGACAGGCTTGGGGTCTTGAGGCCTGGAGACAGGCTTGGGGTCTTGAGGCTTGGAGACAGGCTTGGGGTCTTGAGGCTTGAGGCTTGGAGACAGGCTGTGGGGGCTGTGGTCTTGAGGCTTGGAGACAGGCTGTGGTCTTGAGGCTTGAGGCTTGGAGACAGGCTTGGGGTCTTGAGGCTTGAGGCTTGGAGACAGGCTGGTGTCTTGAGGCTTGGAGACAGGCTTGGGGTCTTGAGGCTTGAGGCTTGGAGACAGGTTTGGGGTCTTGAGGCTTGGAGACAGGCTGGGGTCTTGAGGGTTGAGGCTTGGAAACAGCCTTGGGGTCTTGAGGCTTGGAGACAGGCTGGGATCTTGAGGCTTGGAGACAGGCTTGGGGTCTTGAGGCTTGAGGCTTGGAGACAGGCTGTGGTCTTGAGGCTTGAGGCTTGGAGACAGGCTTGGGGTCTTGAGGCTTGAGGCTTGGAGACAGGCTGTGGTCTTGAGGCTTGACGCTTGGAGACTGGCTTGGGATCTTGAGGCTTGGAGACAGGCTGTGGTCTTGAGGCTTGGAGACAGGCTTGGGGTCTTGAGGCTTGGAGACAGGCTGTGGTCTTGAGGCTTGAGGCTTGGAGACAGGCTGCC